>NC_091290.1:59198339-59520384 GCF_032444005.1 Ranitomeya imitator | reverse complement strand
AACTTATATAGGACCTGCCTGACAAAGTAAAGTAGACCAAAAGGTCCTCAAATCTAGACATCATGCTGCGATCCAAAGAAATTTTGGAACAAATGAGAAACAAAGTAATTGAGACCTATCAGTTTGGAAAAGGTTATAAAACCATTTCTAAAGCTTTGGGGCTCCAGTGAACCACAGTGAGAGTCATTATCCACAAATGGTGAAAACATGGAACAGTGGTGAATCTTTCCAGGAGTGGCCATCCAACCGAAATTACCTCAATAGCGCAGTGATGACTCATCTAAGAGGTCACAAAAGACCCAACAACAATATCCAAAGAACTGCATGCCTCACTTGCCTTAGTTAACATCAGTTTTCAGGACTCCATCATAAGACTGGGCAAAAATGGCCTCCACGACAGAGTTCCAAGACAAAAAAAAACTGCTAAGTAACAATAACAAAGGCTCATCTCACTTTTGCCAGAAAACATCTTGATGATCCCCAATACGTTTGGGAGAATACTCAGTGGATTGACAAGACAAAAGATTTATTATTATTTATTTATTTATATAGCACCATTAGTTCCATGGTGCGGAACATGAGAAGTGGTTACATCAAAATACAAATATCACTTACAGTAAAAAAAAAACTAACAATGAGACTGGTACAGAGGGAAGAGGACCCTGACCTTGCGGGCTTACATTCTACAGGATTATGGGGAAGGAGACAGTAGGTCGAGGGTTGCAGTAGCTCCAATGGTGTTGAGTTGGCCGTGTGGTCTTAACAGGCTGTAAGCTTCTTTGAAAAGGTGGGTTTTCAGGTTTCTTTAGAAGGATCCAAAAGTAGTGGATAACCGTATGTGTTGGGGCACTGAATTCCAGAGGATGGGGATATTCGGGAGAAGTCTTGGAGGCGATTGGGTGAGGAGCGAATAAGCGTGGAGGAGAGCTTGGGAGGACCGGAGATTACGTGAGGGAAGATATTGAGAGATTAGTGTGTAAATATACGGAGGAGAAAGGTTATGGATGGCTTTATAGGTCAGTGTTAGTAGTTTAAACTGGATACGCTGGGAAATTGGGAGCCAGTGAAGGGATTTGCAAAGAGGGGAAGCAGGAGTGTAGCGAGGAGAGGGATTAATTAGTCAGGCAGCAGAGTTAAGAATGGACTGGAGGGGTGCAAGAGTGTTAGAAGGTAGGCCACAGAGGAGTATGTTGCAGTAGTCAAGGCGGGAGATGATTAGGGCATGCGCGAGCATTTTGGTAGAGTGTGGGTTGAGGAAAGGACAGATTCAGGAAATATTTTTGAGCTGGAGGTGACAGGAGGTGGCGAGAGCTTGGATGTGAGGTTTCAAGGACAGGGCAGAGTCAAGGGTTACTCCGAGGCAGCGGTTTTGGGGACAGGGGAAAGTGTGATTTCATTTATTTTGATAGATAGATGAGGTAGGGAAGATACATGATGGAGGAAAGATAATTGTCATGATTCCAATGGCAGGGAATCACAAAAGGACAAGCACCAACGAGCTCTAGGGTGATGGAACCTGAGCTGACCGCGACCCTAAACCTGAACACACAAATAACAATAGCCGGGGAACGTGCCTACGTTGATCCTAGACGTCTCGCACCAGCCGAAGATCTAACTTCCCCTATTAGAAGAAACACAGACCTCTCTTGCCTCCAGAGAAATACCCCACATAAATAGCAGCCCCCCACATATAATGACGGTGAAATGAGAGGAAGGCACATACACAGTATGAAATCAGATTCAGCAAAATGAGGCCCGCTAAAACTAGATAGCAGAGGATACAAAAGTAAACTGCGCGGTCAGCAAAAAACCCTTCAAAAAACCATCCTGTAATTACTTGAACTCATGTTCCAACTCATGGAACATGAGGAGCAATTACAGCCCGCTAGAGCAACCAGCAGCAAAGAAACAATTATATGCAAGCTGGACAAGACAAAAATAAATCAAAACGTGGAACAAGAAAATCAAAAACTTAGCTTGTCCTGAAGATTACTGAAGCCAGAAGCTGAGGTAACAAAACACTCTGCTAACCTTGATAGCCGGCGGGGAAATGACAAGAAAGCCCGGTTAAATAGGAAACTCCCAAATTCTAATAGAACAGGTGGACACCAGAGACAGCAGAACACAAATCACCCAGTACCATCAGTAACCACCAGAGGGAGCCCAAAAACAGAACTCACAACAGTACCCCCCCCTTGAGGAGGGGTCACCGAACCCTCACGAGAACCACCAGGGCGACCAGGATGAGCCCTATGAAAAGCGCGGACCAAATCATCAGCATGAACATCAGAGGCAACCACCCAAGAATTATCCTCCTGACCATAACCCTTCCACTTGACCAAATATTGGAGTTTCCGTCTGTAAACACGAGAATCCAAGATCTTCTCCACAACATACTCCAATTCTCCCTCCACCAGCACCGGAGCAGGAGGCTCAAGCGAAGGAACAACAGGTACCTCATACCTCCGCAACAACGACCGATGGAACACATTATGAATAGCAAACGATGCCGGGAGATCCAAACGAAACGACACAGGGTTAAGAATTTCCAAGATCCTATAAGGACCGATGAACCGAGGCTTGAACTTAGGAGAAGAGACCTTCATAGGAACAAAACGAGAAGACAACCACACCAAGTCCCCAACACGAAGTCGAGGACCCACGCGGCGACGGCGATTAGCAAACTGCTGAGCCTTCTCCTGGGACAACTTCAAATTGTCCACCACATGACTCCAAATCTGATGCAACCTATCCACCACCATGTCCACTCCAGGACAATCAGAAGGCTCCACCTGACCAGAGGAAAAACGAGGATGAAACCCCGAATTACAAAAGAAAGGAGAAACCAAGGTAGCAGAACTAGCCCGATTATTAAGGGCAAACTCGGCCAGCGGCAAAAAGGTAACCCAGTCATCCTGATCAGCAGAAACAAAACACCTCAAATAAGTTTCCAAGGTCTGATTAGTTCGCTCCGTCTGGCCATTCGTCTGAGGGTGGAATGCAGATGAAAAGGACAAATCAATGCCCATCTTAGCACAGAACGTCCGCCAAAATCTAGACACAAACTGGGATCCCCTGTCAGAAACGATGTTCTCCGGAATCCCATGCAAACGAACCACGTTCTGGAAAAACAGAGGGACCAACTCAGAGGAGGAAGGCAACTTAGGCAAGGGTACAAGATGAACCATTTTAGAAAAGCGGTCACACAACCCAGATGACGGACATTTTTTGAGAGACAGGGAGATCCGAAATAAAGTCCATGGAAATGTGCGTTCAAGGCCTCTTCGGGATAGGCAAAGGTGACAACAATCCACTGGCTCGAGAACAGCAAGGCTTAGCCCGAGCACAAACCTCACAAGACTGCACAAAAGAACGCACATCCCTAGACAAGGAAGGCCACCAAAAAGACCTGGCCACCAAGTCTCTAGTACCAAATATTCCAGGATGACCTGCCAACGCAGAAGAATGGACCTCAGAGATGACTCTACTGGTCCAGCTATCCGGAACAAACAGTCTCTCAGGCGGACAACAATCAGGTTTACCTGCCTGAAACTCCTGCAAAGCACGTCGCAAGTCTGGGAATACGGCCGACAAAATCACCCCATCCCTAAGGATACCAGTGGGCTCAGAATTTCCAGGGGAGTCAGGCACAAAACTCCTAGAAAGAGCATCCGCCTTCACATTCTTTGAACCTGGCAGGTATGAAACCACAAAATTGAAACGAGAGAAAAACAGTGACCAACGAGCCTGTCTAGGATTCAGACGCCTGGCAGACTCAAGGTAAATCAGATTTTTGTGATCAGTCAAGACCACCACACGATGTCTAGCACCCTCCAGCCAATGACGCCACTCCTCAAATGCCCACTTCATGGGCAAAAGTTCCCGATTACCCATATCATAATTCCGCTCAGCGGGCGAAAATGTTCTAGAAAAGAACGCACATGGCTTTATCACCGAGCAATCGGAGCTTCTCTGTGACAAAACCGCCCCCGCTCCAATCTCGGAAGCATCAACCTCAACTTGGAAAGGAAGCGAAACATCAGGCTGACAACACAGGAGCAGAAGAAAACCGGCGTTTAAGTTCCTGAAAGGCCTCCACAGCCGCAGGAGACCAATCAGCAACATCAGCACCCTTCTTAGTCAAATCCGTCAAAGGCTTAACAACACTAGAAAAATTAGTTATTAAACGACGATAGAAATTAGCAAAGCCCAAGAACTTCTGCAGACTCTTAAGAGATGCAGGCTGCGTCCAGTCACAAATAGCCCGAACCTTGACGGGATCCATCTCAATAGTAGAAGGGGAAAAAATATACCCCAAGAAAGAAATCTTCTGGACTCCAAAGAGACATTTAGAACCCTTTACAAACAAGGAATTAGCCCGCAGGACCTGAAACACCTTCCTGACCTGCTGAACATGAGACTCCCAGTCATCAGAAAAAACCAAAATATCATCCAAATACACAATCATAAATTTATCCAGATATTCACGGAAAATATCGTGCATAAAGGACTGGAAGACTGAAGGAGCATTAGAAAGTCCGAAAGGCATTACCAAATACTCAAAATGGCCCTCAGGCGTATTAAATGCGGTTTTCCACTCATCACCTTGCTTTATTCGTATAAGATTATACGCACCCCGAAGATCAATCTTAGTGAACCATTTAGCCCCCTTAATGCGAGCAAACAAATCAGTCAACAAAGGCAAAGGATACTGATATTTTACGGTAATCTTATTCAAAAGACGATAATCTATACAAGGTCTCAAGGACCCATCTTTCTTGGCCACGAAAAAAAAACCTGCTCCCAAAGGGGACGAAGATGGACGGATATGTCCCTTTTCCAAGGACTCCTTCACATAATCCCGCATAGCAGTATGCTCTGGCACTGACAGATTGAACAAACGACCTTTAGGAAATTTACTACCAGGAATAAAATCTATAGCACAATCGCAATCCCTGTGAGGAGGAAGCGAATTGAGCTTAGGCTCCTCAAAAACATCCCGATAATCAGACAAAAATACAGGAACCTCAGAAGAAGTAGATGAAGCGATAGAAATCGGAGGTGCATCATCATGAACCCCCTGACATCCCCAGCTTAACACAGACATTGTTTTCCAGTCAAGGACTGGATTATGAGTTTGTAACCATGGCAGACCAAGTACTAGAACATCATGTAAATTATACAACACCAGGAAGCGAATCCCCTCCTGATGAACGGGAGTCATACGCATGGTCACTTGTGTCCAGCACTGAGGTTTATTCATAGCTAAAGGTGTAGAGTCAATTCCCTTCAAAGGAATAGGGACTTCCAGAGGCTCAAGACTAAACCCACATCGCTTGGCAAATGACCAATCCATAAGACTCAGGGCAGCGCCTGAATCTACATAGGCATCGACGGAAATGGATGATAATGAGCAAATCAGAGTCACAGACAGAATGAACTTAGACTGTAACGTACTAATGGCAACAGACTTATCAACCTTTTTTGTGCGTTTAGAGCATGCTGATATAACATGAGCTGAATCACCACAATAAAAGCACAACCCATTTTTCCGCCTATAGTTTTGCCGTTCACTTCTAGACTGAACTCTATCACATTGCATTGTCTCAAGTGCCTGTTCAGAAGACACCGCCAAATGGTGCACAGGTTTGCGCTCCCGTAAACGCCGATCAATCTGAATAGCCATAGTCATAGACTCATTCAGACCCGTAGGCGCAGGGAACCCCACCATAACATCTTTAATGGCCTCAGAAAGGCCATCTCTGAACTTTGCAGCCAGGGCGCACTCATTCCACTGAGTAAGCACTGACCATTTCCGAAATTTTTGACAATATATTTCTGCTTCATCTTGCCCCTGAGAGAGAGCTAATAAAGCTTTTTCTGCCTGAATCTCTTGGTTAGGTTCCTCATAGAGCAAACCCAATGCCAGAAAAAACGCATCCACATTAAGCAACGCAGGATCCCCTGGTGCCAATGCAAATGCCCAATTTTGAGGGTCACCCCGCAGGAAAGATATAATAATCTTAACCTGCTGAGCAGGGTCTCCAGAAGAGCGAGATTTCAAAGAAAGGAACAGCTTGCAATTGTTCCTAAAATTCAGAAAACTAGATCTATCTCCAGCAAAGAACTCTGGAATAGGAATTCTAGGTTCAGACATAGGAGCATGTACAACAAAATCTTGTATATTTTGAACCTTAGCAGCAAGATTATTCAAGCTGGAAGCTAAACTCTGGACGTCCATGATAAACAGCTAAGGTCAGAGCCATTCAAGGATTAAGAGGAAAAAAAAAAAAAAAAAAAAAAAATCAGCCAGGCTGCAATTAGGGCTAGGCAGCAACCTCAGAGGAGAAAAAAAAAAAAAAAAACTTCCTCAGACTACTTTTCCTCCTACTTCAGCCCAAATATTTTGTGGCCGGCTATACTGTCATGATTCCAATGGCAGGGAATCACAAAAGGACAAGCACCAACGAGCTCTAGGGTGATGGAACCTGAGCTGACCGCGACCCTAAACCTGAACACACAAATAACAATAGCCGGGGAACGTGCCTACGTTGATCCTAGACGTCTCGCACCAGCCGAAGATCTAACTTCCCCTATTAGAAGAAACACAGACCTCTCTTGCCTCCAGAGAAATACCCCACATAAATAGCAGCCCCCCACATATAATGACGGTGAAATGAGAGGAAGGCACATACACAGTATGAAATCAGATTCAGCAAAATGAGGCCCGCTAAAACTAGATAGCAGAGGATACAAAAGTAAACTGCGCGGTCAGCAAAAAACCCTTCAAAAAACCATCCTGTAATTACTTGAACTCATGTTCCAACTCATGGAACATGAGGAGCAATTACAGCCCGCTAGAGCAACCAGCAGCAAAGAAACAATTATATGCAAGCTGGACAAGACAAAAATAAATCAAAACGTGGAACAAGAAAATCAAAAACTTAGCTTGTCCTGAAGATTACTGAAGCCAGAAGCTGAGGTAACAAAACACTCTGCTAACCTTGATAGCCGGCGGGGAAATGACAAGAAAGCCCGGTTAAATAGGAAACTCACAAATCCTAATAGAACAGGTGGACACCAGAGACAGCAGAACACAAATCACCCAGTACCATCAGTAACCACCAGAGGGAGCCCAAAAACAGAACTCACAACAGATAATGAGTTCAGATTTGTCCACATTGAGCTTGAGGAAGAGAGAGGAGAAGGAGGATATGACTGATAGACACTCTGGGATTCTGGAGAGCAGAGATGTGACATCTGGGCCAGAGAGGTAGATCTGAGTGTCATCAGCATATAGATGGTACTGGAAGCCATAGGACCTTATGAGTTGTCCCAGGCCGAGTGTATAGACTGAGAAGAGTAAGGGTCCTAGGACAGAGCCTTTGGGGACACCAACAGAGAGGGGGGGGAGAAGAAGAGGTAGTATGGGAGTAGGAAACGCTAAATGTGCGGTTGGTAAGGTATGAAGATATCCAAGATAGGGCAAGGTCTTTGACCCAAAGGAAGAGAGGATGTGTAGTAGGAGGCAGTGGTCAACTGTGTCGAAGGCAGAGGACAGGTCTAGGAGGAGGAGTATAGACAATTATCTGTTAGCTTTGGCTGTAAGTCGTTAGTAATTTTGGTCAGGGCAGTCTCAGTGGAATGGTGGGGACGGAAGCCAGATTGTAGGTTGTCGAAAAGAGAGTTAGATGCAAAGTGAGAGGAAAGTTCAGCATGGACATGCTGCTCAAGGAGTTTGGAAGCAAATGGGAGCAAAGATATGGGGCGATAGCTGGACATACCGCTTGGGTCAAGGGATGGCTTTTTGAGGATAGGTGCGATTGTGGCATGTTTGAAGGCAGAGGGGAAGGTACCAGAAGTTAGTGATAGGTTGAAGAGATGGGTTAGGGATGGGATTAGTGTGGTGGCGAGGTTGGGGAGGAGGTGGGATGGGGTCAAGTGCACAAGTGGTGAGGTGTGATTTGGAGAGAAGATGAGTAAGCTCCCCTTCAGAGATTTTGGAGAGGGAAGTTATGGGGTTTGGGCATTGGTCTCTCATACAAAGGGGTTGTGGTGGTTGGACAACAAAGACTTGCCTTGTTTGGTCTATCTTATTTTTGAAGTGCGTAGCAAACTCCTCGGCAACGATTAGGGAACTCTAAGGGGGCAGTGGTGGGCGGAGGAGGGAGTTAAAAGCGTTGAACAACTGTTTGGGGTTGTGGGATAAGGAAGATACGAGGGTTGTAAAGTAGGCCTGTTTAGCAGAGGTGAGAGCTGACTTGAATGCCAGTGTTGCTTGTTTGAGGGCAGTGAAATCATCTTGCGAATGCGTTTTCTTCCAACACCATTCTGCAATTCTGGATACTTGCCGAAGCTTTTTAGTGATGTTATTGTGCCAGGGTTGTCTATTGGTTTGTCGCACTCTGTATTTGCATGACAGGGGCGACTGTCAATAGCTGATGCAAGAGTGGTATTGTAGAAAGCAGTGGCAGTATCTGTGTCGTGGAGTGAGAATATAGAGGACAGTGGTAGGATAGAGTCAGAGAGTGGGTGAGTGTCTATGTGTGCGAGGTTCCTGCGTGGGTACGCACGGTGCTGGACATAGGTGACAGGTGAGGACAGGGATGAGAAAGTGAGTAGATGGTGGTCAGATAGAGGGAGAGGGGAGGTTGTGAAGTTAGATAGGGAGAATAAACGTGTGAAGACCAGGTCTAATGTGTGTCCGTCTGTGTGGGTGGCTGAGGAGGACCACTGAGTAAGTTCAAAGGATGAAGTAAGGGACAGGAGTTTGGAGGCTGCTGATTGGTGGGTGTCAATGGGGATGTTGAAGTCACCCATGATGATGGTGGGAATGTCAGCAGACAAAGTGAAGGAGCCAGGTGGAGATGAAAAGATGAACTTTTTGGACTGCGTATGTCCCATTACATCTGGAGTATTAGTAACAGTATTTCAGAATAGGGACATCATATCAACAGTAAAATATGGTGGTGGTAGTGTGATGGTCTGGGGCTATTTTGCTGTTTCAGGGCCTATGTGACACCAAGTTTAAGCACACTTAGGCTATGCAGCAGGACAATGATTCAAAACACACCAGCAAGTACACCTCTGATTGGCTTAAGAAAACAAAATTAAAAAACTTTGGAGTGGCCTAGTCAAACTTCTGACCTTAATCCGATTGAGATGATGTGGCATGACCTTAAAAAGGCGGTTCATGCTCGGAAACCCTCCATTGTGGCCAAATTACAATAATTCTGCAAAGATGAGGGGGCCAAAATTTGTCCAGAGAGTTGAAAAGACTCAATGCCAACTATCGCAAACACTTGATTGCAGTTGTTGCTGCTAAGGGTGGCCAACCAATTATTAGGTTTAGGGGGCATTCGCTTTTTCACACAAGGCCCTGTAGGTTTGGAATTTTTTTTTCCTTAGTATAGACCTTCATTTAAAAACTGCATTTTGTTTTTACTTGTTATTTTTGTGTAATATTTCAAATTGTTTCGTGATCTGAAACATTTAAGTGTGACAAACATGCAAAAGAATAGGAAATCAGTAAGGGGGCAAACACTTTCACACAACTGTATGTCGAAGTCACTTGGACATTACTAAGGCTGTGTTTGCGTTAAAGATTGAAAAAAAAAGTTCAAATCCTATGAGACCTTCGAATGTCATACTTTTTTCAGGGCAACTGGATACCCTGCGATTCAAGGCATATTTACCTGCTATGTCAAATTATGTCAAAATTCAAAACATTATCCTTGATAATCCTTACCTGATACTTATTTGTCTGATATGCTAATGAGGTTTCATTCTTGGTAGAAAATAAGTTGATGTAACATGTGGTTCAGTATTTTCTACGCCTTTTTGTTAATGCTGAACACTGAGCAAGTTTATACCACTCATTGAAAAATGGTGACCGCTCAAGCTGGACCCAACTACCATAGGTTCCATAGCAGCTATGGGATTGCGTATATGTTATGTACATCTTTGTCTATAGCCAGGCAGGACTGGCCATCGATCAATTCTGGCAAATGCAAAATGGGCCAGGCCGGCAGTGGGCTGCATTGTTCTTTAACACTTGCCAGTATGGGTGATCTCAGAGAGCTACCATCTGCATAGTTGTAGTCACGTGCCAATTAGTATTCAACGTTGAGAGACGCAGATGAGACTAGTCGGCATTTGACCAACAAGTGCGTGAATTGCATAATAATGATCACGTGACAACTGCTGGAACTAGCAAGCACAGCCAAATCCTAATGGTTTGTATATTACACACAATTCATCAAACTAACTACAAGATACCAAAACCTTTTTCAGGGGTGTAAAACACTGTGAATCATCAGTATGATGGTATTAGTCTGTCAATATGTGTTGATATCAGTCATGCAGTAGCAGTATTATTTGATCTTATATTGCAGTATTCTTGGTGTCTCTAGGCATGGTAATATTTGTAATAGAGACTCCCCATTTAGGGAAAGGGAGGGTAAAACACGGGCCTGTGTGCCAGTCTGACCCAGTGTAAAACTCATTCCCAGACTACAGGCTGCCAGTACCCAATATACATTCCTATGTTGGGCAACAACTGATCACAACATAATTATATAGTTGGTTCCAATCCATTAATCCTTACAAAGTAGTCACTTTTTAATTTGGCTTTAAGCAACAATATTCTTCAGCAGGTCACACAGTCGTGTGAATTTATCTCCTGCAGTGAAGGAAAATCCAACGCCAAAACATGGAGATAACCTGGTAGCAATTATAAAATGTTCACTTCTAGGTCAGTACAAATCCCT
This sequence comes from Ranitomeya imitator, assembly GCF_032444005.1. Taxonomy (NCBI): domain Eukaryota; kingdom Metazoa; phylum Chordata; class Amphibia; order Anura; family Dendrobatidae; genus Ranitomeya; species Ranitomeya imitator. The sequence goes on along the minus strand of NC_091290.1, from coordinate 59,509,615 downwards.
TGAGATTAAGAAGCCACTTGATCAAACAAATTTAGAAGGTGTCTGTAACATCCACTAAATGTCTCGTGGAAAGAATAGCTCTCGTTGTTGAGGGACCTTTAAAGAGAAATTGCATGTGTCCAGTAATTACGTGTTTGTAGAGCAGTACAACTATGACAGGTAGGTGCCAGGAAACTATTCTAATGGGGCAGGTCTATGGCATCATGCTTCCTCACAATTTGGTTTCTCAAGTCCTCAGACAGTTCTTTGGTCTTCTTTCTTTTCTCCATGCTCAATGTGGTGCACACAAGGACACAGGACAGAGGTTGAGTCAACTTTAATCCATGTGAACTGGCTGCAAGTGTGATTTAGTTATAGCCAACACCTGTTAGGTGCCACAGGTAAGTTGCAGGTGCTGTTAATTACACAAATTAGAGAAGCATCACATGATTTTTCGAACAGTGCCAATACTTTTGTCCACCCCCTTTTTTAGGTTTGGTGTGGAATTATATCCAATTTGGCTTTAGGACAATTCTTTTTGTGTTTTTTTCATTTAAGACAAATTAAATGAAGATAATATCAAACAATTTGTGTTTGCAATCATTTTCAGGAAGAAACTGAATATTATCTGACAGAATTGCAGGGGTGTCAATACTTTTGGCCATGACTGTATATTACAAACACTAAAATGCAGCCATATAATATATGGCTGGAAAAACCCTTACAACGGCCGCGAAGCCTGTGCGTTGGTGGATGGCGCTCCTTTGGTTCTGTATTACACATATGATGATGTATAGCACCCCTCTAAATGCACCCTGTTAGACTTTTGTTAATCTATATATATGTATGTATGTGCAATTTTCCATCTATTTATGGGGCATTTCCGCTGGCAGATAATCATCAAAATTGTTCACAATAATTGTGTAATGTGAATGTATGGGCCCCACTTTAGAGCGATTAGCATGGGCCACACATGAGAGTGCGGCACTCTGTACCCCATTCACTCTCTCCTAGGTATCTGAGGCTTTAGTAATGAGGGTAGTGTTTGTGTTTGATAGCTTTCACTTTAGTTTCTCCTCTCACCCCACTATAATTTACCTCAGGTCATTGTCATGGTATGTTCTGTTCACCTCTCCTCCCTCAAAGGGGTTTAATGGTACTCACTTTCTAGATTCTTCTTCTTCCAATCAGCTCATAGAGAAGCTTCTGGCAACAATCATTTAATTGGCAGAGGGATTTAAGTTGGAATCCCCCTGCCAATCAAATGAAGATTAGGAACCAGAAGAGGGATATAAGCCGGAGATTACAGTTATCGGTGTCAGTGCCAGCCGGTGAAGCCGATGGAAGCAGCTCCCCACAAAGTCTGAATGGAAGAGCCCTTAAACCTCATTGCTGCCAGAGCGAAGGAGTGGGGGTGAAGACTGGCTGAAGAGGATTCTACTCTCCGGCGGTGATGAAGATATCTCCAGTGTGGAAGAAGCCAGCGTGACAAAGGAGGCAAAAGAACAGGAAGAAGCGGGACCAGCGCTTGACAACAGCATGACAGGCCGGACCGAATCTCGCAGGAAGCGGAAACAGAAGAGACATTACTCACCACCGGGAGGTTGGAGGAATAAGAAGAAATGGTGGGGCAGGTCAGCTTCACTGACTGAGTCTCTGAGCCACGCGGGCAAAGCAGAGGAACGGAACACACAGTGGACCAGTCAGGAGCAGAGCAGTTGGGAGCAGGGCAGTCACCAGCAAAGTGACGTGCTAGAGCCAGCCCAGCCATGGAGGAGAGCCTTAATAATGGTTACGACATTAGAGATGGGTGAAAAGATGCCTGTAGATGTTAATTACACAGGCATGCTGTCATTAAAGGTTTCATTGAATTTGCTAATCGTTCGGTTGGCAAGGCTAACATGCCAAGTGTTAATCTGGATGGAAGTTCGGTCTGGGGCTAGAAGGGCTAACGGCCCACCTGCCAACGTAAATATGAATGTTTCACCTACTGGTTAATCCACCTGTGGAAAAGCGGGATTTTATTAATAACATGCCTGCTAATAGGGTAAATGTTACCCAGAATGTGAGACCTTGCTGTAGATGGGGATAGGAATTTGTGTGATGCTGCTGCTGTTTGGGTTAATACTCCCAAGAATGGGAGGAAAGCGAATAATATGGCTAGTAGTGGGTCAGCAGCTCAGTTTAGATACAATAACCTACCAGGAAATTTGTTTAAAATTGTTAACAAGATATGTCTCCATGTTTTCATTTAACCCTTAAAGTGATTTAAAAAAAAATTTGGAGCGGTGATTACATTGCTATATTTTCATTATTACCTTCAGTTAGAGAACTTAAAGCTGAAAAGAACTTTGATAAAGATAAGAAACGTACTGTATTTAAGTAACTTTCAAAACTGGGAACAGGCGTGGTGTTTATGCATCGATTTTTTGTGAAAAGTCTCCGGATAAATGTCCAGGACTCTTTCAGCATCTTGATATAGTGTTTGAGGCCTCTAGGAACTTTGGTGGGTCTGCATGGTATATGTACGATGACATGTTCCTTCAAAGAAATGGCGGTACATCCTATGAGGAGGTGGGGTTAGAAAGACGTTGGTTGATGGATCAGTCATACAATCCCCCAGAATGCAATGACTTTCAGAGAGATGATTGTTTAGAGTTCATTTCACAAAGGAGTCTGCTTCGCTTTCAATTAAGGAAAATGTATGTGGCTCAATAATTGCCATCCATTTCATATGCATCGTTTGACCAAGCTGTTGATTTAATTTGAGAGTTTGGTCAAGGTGCTTTAATGGCTAGAGCAGACATTAAATCTGCTTTTAGGCTACCGCAGGTCTCACTGTGATGGCTTCTTAATTTATTTGGCTTTCAATTTTTATTTTGACAAAGCATTAGCCATGGGCTTTACATTGTCTTGTTTTTATTTTGAATAATTTTCGTTTTTTAATTCGGCAGTTAGTTATGAATGTTTCCAGGGTGGGTTCCTTCATTATTTAGACGACTTTTTGTTTGTTGGTGGATCTAGTTCAGATGATCGCAAGGTATTGTTTTTAGTGCTATTGCCAGCGCCCTGCATGGTGTCCCCTTCTCCTTCCATGCAGGGACGCTGGCTTACTCAATGCCCTGGCCCTCAGCATGCTCCTGGATGCTGGCTTACTCACTGCCCTGGCCCTCAACGTGCTCATGGATGCTGGCTTACTCACTGCCCTGACCCTCAGCGTACTCCTGGATGCTGGCTTACTCACTGCCATGGACCTCAGCGTGCTCCTGGATGCTGGCTTACTCACTGCCATGGACCTCAGCGTGCTCCTGGATGCTGGCTTACTCACTGCCATGGCCCCCAGCGTGCTCCTGGATGCTGGCTTACTCACTGCCATGGCCCCCAGCGTGCTCCTGGATGCTGGCTTACTCACTGCCCTGGCCCTCAGCGTGCTCCTGGACGCTGGCTTACTCACTGCCATGGCACTCAGCGTGCTCCTGGATGCTGGCTTACTCACTGCCATGGCCCTCAGCGTGCTCCTGGATGCTGGCTTACTCACTGCCATGGCCCCCAGCGTGCGCCTGGATGCTGGCTTACTCACTGCCATGGCCCCCAGCGTGCTCCTGGATGCTGGCTTACTCACTGCCATGGCCCTCAGCGTGCTCCTGGATGCTGGCTTACTCACTGCCATGGGCTTCAGCATGCTCCTGGATGCTGGCTTACTCACTGCCATGGCCCTCAGCGTGCTCCTGGATGCTGGCTTACTCACTGCCATGGGCTTCAGCATGCTCCTGGATGCTGGCTTACTCACTGCCCTTACCCTCAGCGTGCTCCTGGATGCTGGCTTACTCACTGCCATGGCCCCCAGCGTGCTCCTGGATGCTGGCTTACTCACTGCCATGGACCTCAGCGTGCTCCTGGATGCTGGCTTACTCACTGCCATGGCCCCCAGCGTGCTCCTGGATGCTGGCTTTCTCACTGCCCTTGCCCTCAGCATGCTCCTGGATGCTGACTTACTGCCATGGACATCAGCGTGCTCCTGGATGCTGGCTTACTCACTGCCCTTGCCCTCAGCGTACTCCTGGATGCTGGCTTACTCACTGCCATGGACCTCAGCGTGCTCCTGGATGCTGACTTACTGCCATGGGCTTCAGCATGCTCCTGGATGCTGGCTTACTCACTGCCCTGACCCTCAGCGTACTCCTGGATGCTGGCTTACTCACTGCCATGGACCTCAGCGTGCTCCTGGATGCTGGCTTACTCACTGCCATGGCCCCCAGCGTGCTCCTGGATGCTGGCTTTCTCACTGCCCTTGCCCTCAGCATGCTCCTGGATGCTGGCTTACTCACTGCCCTTGCCCTCAGCATGCTCCTGGATGCTGACTTACTGCCATGGACCTCAGCGTGCTCCTGGATGCTGGCTTACTCACTGCCCTTGCCCTCAGCATGCTCCTGGATGCTGGCTTACTCACTGCCATGGACCTCAGCGTGCTCCTGGATGCTGGCTTACTCACTGCCCTGGCCCTCAGCGTGCTCCTGGATGCTGGCTTACTCACTGCCATGGCCCTCAGCGTGCTCCTGGATGCTGGCTTACTCACTGCCATGGCCCCCAGCGTGCTCCTGGATGCTGGCTTACTCACTGCCATGGACCTCAGCGTGCTCCTGGATGCTGGCTTACTCACTGCCCTGGCCCTCAGCGTGCTCCTGGATGCTGGCTTACTCACTGCCATGGCCCTCAGCGTGCTCCTGGATGCTGGCTTACTCACTGCCATGGCCCCCAGCGTGCTCCTGGATGCTGGCTTACTCACTGCCATGGACCTCAGCGTGCTCCTGGATGCTGGCTTACTCACTGCCCTGGCCCTCAGCGTGCTCCTGGATGCTGGCTTACTCTAGCCCACATTACATGTTCATGGACTGAATTCACAAATGTATTAAGGGTTTATCCAAGTTTTTGTTCGGTTTAGGCGGTGTCTCTTACAGACACACAGTTAGAAGGTTTCAATAGAGGCCTCTATACAGTAGAGCGGATTCGGTTCATATCATGTGGGGATTTAGGCTACGTTCACATTTGCGTTGTTGTGTGTTGCGTCGGCGACGCAACGCACAACGCATGCAAAAACGCATGGTTTTGTGACGCATGCGTCCATTTTGGCTTGCTTTTGGACGCAAAAAAAAAAAGCAACTTGCTGCGTCCTCTGCGCCCTAACGCTTGCGCCAAAAATGACGCATGCGTCACAAAATGCAAGACAACGCATGTCCATGCGCCCCCATGTTAAATATAGGGGCGCATGACGCATGCGTCGCCGAGGCTGCGCCCGACGCAACACTAATGTGAGCGTAGCCTTACATTTTTAATTTAGGTTTGTCAAGCTTAACTGAGGAGGCTGCGGTGGTTTTGGGGCCTTGTATGTTTGATGCGTTAATGGGCATGCGTGCTCAGTGGATATCATTTGAACTATAAGTTTGTGGACTTTCAATGAGTTATTTTTAACCCCTTCATGACCTTGGGATTTCATTTTTCCGTGTTCGTTTTTCACTCCCCTCCTTCCCAGAGCCATAACTTTTTTATTTTTCCGTCAATTTGGCCATGTGAGGGGGGAGGCTTATTTTTTGCGGGACGAGTTGTACTTTTGAACGACATCATTGGTTTTAGCATGTTGTGTACTAGAAAACGGGAAAAAAAATCCAAGTGCGGTGAAATTGCAAAAAAAGTGCAATCCCACACTTGTTTTTTGTTTGGCTTTTGTGCTAGGTTCACTAAATGCTAAAACTGACCTGCCATTATGATTCTCCAGGTCAGTACGAGTTCATAGACACCTAACATGACTAGGTTATTTTTTATCTAAGTGGTGAAAAAAAATTCCAAACTTTGCTAAAAAAAAAAAAATTGTGCCATTTTCCGATACCCGTAGCGTCTCCATTTTTCGTGATCTGGGGTCGGTTGAGGGCTTATTTTTTGCGTGCCGAGATGACGTTTTTAATGATAGCATTTCGGTGCAGATACATTCTTTTGATCGCCCGTTATTGCATTTTAATGCAATGTTGCGGCGACCAAAAAAACGTAATTCTGGCGTTTTGAATTTTTTTCTCGCTACGCCATTTAGCGATCAGGTTAATGCTTTTTTTTAGTTGATAGATCGGGCGATTCTGAGCGCGGTGATACCAAATATGTGTAGATTTTAGATTTTTTTTATCGATTTATTTTGATTGGGGCGAAAGGGGGGTGATTTAAACTTTTATATTTTTTTTTTTTTTTTTTTTACTTTTGCCATGCTTCAATAGCCTCCATGGGAGACTAGAAGCAGGCACAATTCGATCGCCTCTGCTACATAGCAGCGATCTGCTGATCGCTGCTATGTAGCAGAAATGCAGGTGTGCTGTGAGCGCCGAATAAAAGGCCCACATCTCTAGAGCAGTATGGCAAATTTATTTAAGACAGGTCTTCTTTAAGTGGAACAATATTCTTAGTTAAAGTGACAACGTGATTTTTGGTTATAATTCAACGTGGACAGAAACTTATACATAAGCAGAAGAAATCGTGGCAGAGCAGCACGTTATACATGGCAATCTCTGTACCAGGGATTGGAGGACAGTTTGCCACACAATCATTTCTTAAGAGGGGCAGGTTGGATTCATCCCAAAACTACTGTCCTAGTGTAGGGCTGTGTGAGAATACCCACTACCACAGCATATTCCGCCTAAGCATGCAGCTGGTAATTGTCTGAATTGTCCCTCAAGGTCACACCAAATGTTCATATGTCAAATTCGAGACTTCGAGGGATAGAACGAGCCAATACATTTTGGTCACTGATTTATGGCTCGATAATATTGGTCTGAAATATTATTTTAAATTGAAGAAAAACAAATGAAGTTTGTTACGGACACACACGTCTCATGAAACTTCACTTCTTACTTGTTTTACAGGTTTGATCACAGTTTCACGCAAATACTACGTAATTCAACAGGATCCTTCCCCAGGCAATAGGTTTTCTGTTTTTCCTACAATGAGCTTTAATTCTCATCACAGTTATATAAAACCAGAACAATGCAACTAAAACTAGACTATAGTGACTGCCCCTCTCCGGTCACACATTGTGTATTATTAGCTGCAGGCTCCAGATTTTACGGAATATCGTGGACACAGACTGCGACATCTTTACAAATGCAGTATAGTAACCTCAGCTGTTCGGTATTCAGAGCAGGTAAAGATATGCAAGTCATGCTTAATGTCTCTACTGAACCAAACAGAAGAGTGATAATTAAAGGGGCTGTCCAGTAAAAACACACTATTGACTAGTTCCGTACACCTGTTGCTTAATGAATGTATTCATTGATGTAATTGTGTCATGTGACTTGTTCCAACTGTTTTTCATTGGCACTTTTTTAGTATTTTAGTAAATCCTTTTGATAGTGTAGCCAAGCTGTGAGCGTTCGAAAAGCGTCTCGCTCCCTTGCCCTGTATATGCAACCTTTCTAATTTTTGTAAATTTTTAATGGACTGAAAATAAAGAAATAATTTTACCAGACGCTGGAACAACAACTTTTTTTTCCCTTCACAGATAAAGGCTGCATGAGCTGGTCACCAGCCAGTATTTGTGGTGCTGTTGGGTGCAGTGGAGTTTGATGGAGGGTTACTCTCATATAGTGAATGGGCTCCACACATAAAATGACTGATTAGGGAACGTCATAGGCCACTCTGAACAGATGTGTTTTGAGGGAGGGCATAAAACTGTGCAAGTTGTGGATAGTCCAAATTTCTTCATGGGCAGCACGGTGGCGCAGTGGTTAGCACAGCAGCCTTGCAGCGCTGGAGTCCTGGGTTCAAGCCCCACTAAGGACAACATCTGCAAAGAGTTTGTATGTTCTCTCCGTGTTTGCGTGGGTTTCCTCCGGGCACTCCGGTTTCCTCCCACATTCCAAAGACATACTGACAGAAAAATTTAGATTGTGAGCCCCAATGGGGACAGAAATGATAATGTGTGTAAAGCGCTGCGGAATATGTTAGCGCTATATAAAAATAAAGATTATTATTATTTCTTGGGGTAGAGCATTCCAGAGGAGTGGCGCAACGCAGGAGAAGTCTTGGAGCCAGGAGTAGGAGGTACAGATTACAGTAGAGGTTAGTCGAAAGATGTTTGCAGAGCGCAACGAGAGGGTAGGCCGATACAGAAATGAGGAAGGAGATATAGGGGAGTGCCGTACTGTGGAGAGCTTTGTGGGTGAGAAAAAGCAGTTTGAATTGGATCCTATAATGAATGGGCAGCCAGTGTAACGACTGGCGAAGAGCGGACGCGTCCAAGTACCGATTAGCCAAATGGATGACCCTGGCTGCTGCATTGAAGATGGACGGGAGAGGGGAAAGTCGAGCGAGGGGGAGGCCAACTGATCGAGCATTGCAGTAGTCCAGGCGGAAGTGGATCAGGGCAACAGTAAGGGTTTTTTTGTTGTTTCCATGGTGAGAAAGGGGCAGATTCTAGAGATGTTCTTTAGGTGTAAGCGGCAAGAGATTGTATATGAGAGGTGAAGGAGAGAGATTGGTGTCAAACATAACATGTTGCATTTCTGTTTTTCGCTACCCTTCTTCCCAGAGCCATAACTTTTATTTTTCCGTCAATATGGCTATTTGAGGGCTTGTTTTTTTGCAGGACAAGTTGTACTTTTGAACGACACCATTGGTTTTACCATACAGTGTACTTAAAAAGGGGGAAAAAATTCAAAGTGTGGTGAAATTGCAAAAAAAAAAAAAAGTTCAAATTCTACAACGTTTTTTGTTTTCTTTTTATCATGTTCAACAAATGCTAAAACTGACCTACCATTATGATTCTCCAGGTCATTACGAGTTCACAGACACCAAACATGTCTAGGTTCTTTTTTATCTAAGTGATGAAAAAAAATTCCAAAGTTTGTTAATAAAAAACAAATTAAAAAATTGCATCATTTTCCGAGACCCGTAGCGTCTCCATTTTTCGTGATCTCAGGCTGGCTGAGGGCTTAATGTTTTGCGTGCCAACCTGATGTTTTTAATGATACCATTTTTGCACATATACGATCTTTTAATCGACCGTTATGCATTTTAATGCAATGTTGGGGCGACCCAAAAAAAATTTAATTCCGGCACTTTTACTTTTTTCTCGTTACGCCGTTTAACCATCAGTTTATTTTTTTTATTGATAGATCGGGCGATTCTAAAGGTGGCGATACCAAATATCTGCAAATATCTGAGGTTTTTTATGGTTTTATTTTGAATGGGGTGAAAGGGGGGTGATTTGAACTTTTACATTTTTATTGTTTTTAACACTTTAAAAACATTTTTTTTATTTGGCATGCTTCAATAGTCTTCATGGGAGACTAGAAGCTGCCATGACCAGATCGCCTTTGCTAAATACAGGCGATATTCAGATCACCTGTATGTAGCAGAATACCTCACTTCGTATGAGCGCCGACCACTGGGCGTCGCTCATTGCAATCTGGCATTGACAACCATGGAGGTCTGCAGGAGACCTCTGGTTGTCATGCCAACCCATCGGTGACCCGCGATCACGTGACGGGGGTCACCAATGGGTGGATTTCCGAAAGCGAATGTCAGCAGCATCTAAAGGGTAAACGGTTAATAGCCACGGGTGGATCGCGATTCCACCCGCGGCTGTTCCAGGGACATGTCAGCTCTTCAAAACAGCTGACTTATGCCAGGAAAGATGTGGGCTCACCGCTGGAGCTCACATCAAAGGGGGGGTGCTTGTCGTGAAGTGGTTAAAAATGTTGAAAACGTCCTAATACCCAAGGACATTATGGTACATCCTCCTGGGATAGTGGGCCTTTAAGAGGAATCTGTCAGCAGGATTTTGCATTGTAAGCTGAAAACGGCATGCTGTAGAGGTTAAAGAACAGATTTCAGCAATGCCTCTCATCAATCTCTGGGGTTTTGTTTGCTTTCAATGATTGTTCTAGCACCAGGAGGTTATCATTGCTCTGACACAGCAGTGGGTGTATACTGGTCTGACACGCCCCCTCCTGTGATAAGCACCTCACTGTCTATGGACACTTTATATATAGAGCCTGGTGTGGGCTGGGGCAGCTTTCTCAGCTCTGCTGTATTGGCAAGTCTAAAAGCTCCGATTGCACCCAATCATCTAAGTGATACCTTGTTGGATTCAGCTTCTCTGTGCCTATATCAGGCTGCTCTCAGATGAGGTAGCAAAAACCTGCTGACAGATTCCCTTTAAGCAAGCTGCTGTACAATTCCAGTAGTTGCAAAGTAGAGCCTGAGAAGCTAAGTACGTACTTAAAATGGTGGGTGTCAGCTGTAACAAATTTTTACTACTTTTTTTTTATTCAATACATTCAAAACATATCACCTTAAATGTACTTTTAGTATAATATACAAAGTGTAACGAAAAAGTCTCAATCACTGGGACACATAAAAGGCATTACACAATAAATGATATGTCAAAAATGATGCTGTACCCAAACAGACCCTCAATTAAAGGGTTTAAAATCCTAGATAACCCCCTCTCTTTGGAACACAAAATGAAACTTTCTTGGACACATGATGCTTTAATAACAACATTAACAACATGCTATTGTTACTTGGTAATATCTAGAACATTTTTGTTTGAAAATTTTAATCTGGAGCAAGCTGCATGGAGGAATCTGAAACACATTTTTTCTCTATCTTAAAAACAAGATTAAGCACCCGGCCAACCAACGTATCAGCTTTTCATAGCAGGTTAATGAATGAAACTAACATTTTCAAGATAACACATGAAATGCAGACTGTAAAAAAACACTTATTACTACATTGTAAATGGAGAATTTTTTCCATAACTCACTTAACCTTCATGTGGTTCCAACTACTGTTCAAGACCAGATGACCATAATATGGGGTGGATACCACCGTAGTACAGTGGCGTTTATTGACACTGAAAAATTAATAACCCGGAAAGTCTGATAATCAAGCACTAGGTTTCAACGGAAGACTACAATAGTATTTGTTTTCAAAAGAACAGGATCAGGAAACTGAGTAGACCAAAGCAATTAAACTTATATATTCTCATGTTTATTCCCGTGGGGGAGAGAGGATTCCAGCTAAAATAGATGCAGACCACCAATTGTCTTACACCAATATGCCCTGGAAAGGGAGAAGACGGGGTTAGCAATACTCAGTACCCACTACAACTAAAAACGGAGGGTGGACAAATGAGGGGATACACTTAGGCTGCTGTCACACTAGCAGTATTTGGTCAGTATTTTACATCAGTATTTCTAAGCCAAAACCAGGAGTGGAACAAATAGAGGAAAAGTATAATAGAAACATATGCACCACTTCTGTATTTATCACCCACTCCAGGTTTTGGCTTACAAATACTGATGTAAAATACTGACCAAATACTGATCGTGTGTGACGGCAGCCTTAGAGTGAGAAGACCACTGAGATATCACACCAACAATTCTCCAAAAGCACTCCCAGAAGACACTAGCTGACTGCCAGTACTTCCAACCAGACAGAGGGAAATTGAGCTAACACCAGCTCCTTGCAGAAGGTGGAGGTAACGGTTGGGTCCAAGAGGGAGAAGGATATCACTCCATAACAAATGCAAAAATCAAGAAGGTGCTTGTAGAGTTAATTGCAGTGACCTTCTACAGCCAGATCCAGGATGACTGTCAATCACACCCGACACCTTTGCATAGTGACACATTTGAGCCCCACTCAATTTACAATTCTCATTACAAAACACATGTAGCTAGGAATTATAGGATAATTGAAATCCATATTTTAGCAAATGGAGGGGTCCCAGTGGTCCCACATTTATCAGTTATCTTGTGTATTTTATGGGGAAAAAATAGTCTTGTTAACATCCTGTGAGGAAGATTTAAGCTGACCGCTATGGAGTGATGGGACACAGACATCGGGGTCACAATCACACCTGAAAGAAGGTTTCAGTATTGTGCCCAAATGTAGAGACCAAGTCTCATTAACTGAAAAATCCCTCCAACTTTCACACTGATTCTATCTTTTGCCATCTAAAATGACATACGGTAAATTGCATCCTACCAATATATAAGACTTGCTACAGAGGCTCGGACTTACCAGATGATACCTGGCACATCTGGTGGCTTTGACCTGTGATAAAAGCTTTATGGTGAAATGTAAAATACTGGACAAAAGTTTTTGACACATTTGTTCATTCAGTGGCTTTACTTATTCTTATTGGAATGTGCACATTGTAGATTCATTACAAAGCAGAAAAAAAAAACAATGTCACTTGTACGGAAACAAAGTTAAAAAAAAAAAAAAAAAACGTGAAACAAATCAGAATGTGTAAAATCTTTATACCCTAGATATTCTCTCAATTAGCTTTATCAGATCACCACCTGGAATGGAAGAGTACTTGCTGAAGGCTGCTTTGCCTTCATTGTGCAATCCAACTCATCCCAAACCATCTCACTTGGGATGAGGTTAGGTGATTGTGGAGGCAACCAGGCAACCCCCAAATGTACTAAGGCTGGCTATCAGCCGTAAATCATGCAGCTGCATCAACAAAAACTAAATCCCCGAACACTAACAAATACTCAGAGGTCACCCGAGCATGCTCGGGAAAACCCGAGTAACGAGTATACTCGCTCATCACTAGTTCTAACAAATCCACTGTGAGGCACCAAGCATAACGTTCGCTAACAGCAGTACATGACAATCCTCATTTCAGCTGTTGAGAGGAATAACATGACAAACATGCATAAATCCAACAAAGCTTCCGACACTTCTACATTGATGTGTCAGGCCACAGATGGCTTTGCATTTGGAAATTACAGGTCTTTTGTTGCTGGCATCTGGTATCCATGAAGTTTCCATAATGGACATCCATAGCACCCGTCATCCATGTAACTGCCCTAAACAAAGAGCAGATGAAAAGCCGTATCTGGGGGCATTACTTTCTGTATTCTGTCACCAGCTAACATGGAGATTACACATTCCACAGTAGGGGCCATGAGATACATTGCATCTGCTTTATAGTTAGAAAGGTTGTCCACTGTGTGGACAACATCTGAAGCTCTCGAAACTTAAGGTAAAATAAGAAAAGCCTTTGCTCCCCTCCCGCGTTCCAGCAATGTGAGTGTCGGGTCGCCCACCGTTCGCATGACTTTGCTATGTCATGTGAATGCAGCAACCAATATCACGGGAGTATCGGGAGAAATCGGCACAGACATCACTGGAATGGCACAAGTGCAGAAGGGGAGTATAAGTTTTTCTTAATTTTACTTAGGGGACATGGGTATTTAAGGGGTTGTCCAACTAGCAGATGTTTAAAAGGCATTTGAAAGGAATTTTCCATACTAATTAACCCTCTTATGAAAACATAGTAAGCTGTGGGACCGGACACATGAAGCACACAGCATGTAGTTCATTAATTTCAGTGGAAATTATTTAATACTTAATTTGCCTTGAGGTGGAGCTGAAGAAAAATTGAGCAGATTAATATATTAGATTCTCTGTTCCAGAAATCTGCACCACAATTTTGGTGGATGGTGGCACATTAGATCAAGCCATCTGTCTGCTAAGCAAAATCCACCTTGTCAGACATGACAGTGTCAAAAAAACAAAACAAAAACACATATGGTGTCAAGCATGAAAAAATGCAAGGATTTTTTTTTTTATGTACCTCGTGCCAGAATTGCAGCACATTTAGCTTAATTTCTCCCAGTATTTTAAACATTTTCTTTTGTAAAGTGATAATGGAGCTGTAAATCTAATGGTAATTACTTGTGCCCATTAAGAAAAAAAAAAGTGTATATTTAAAAAAAAAAAAATAGAAAAAAAAGGCAAACAAAAAAAAAAAATTTGGTTCAGGCTTTGGTTACGAAACTTTTAGGTCCTTCATGTGAATTGAAAATTTTACTAAATATTTTGAACTCAAGACATCCACACTGACTATAAATGAGGCAAAAACTGTAATTTCTGCCTACGATGTTCTAATAGCTTAATATTCATCAGGAATGTCAACCTGTTTCAAGCAGTGTCAGGGGGAATCCACAGGTTGTTTTTTTTTAAAAATAGGAAAAAATGGATTGATATTGATTCGTGTTTTTAAAGGTGCATTCTCGACTGAACATTATATCCTATCCAAAGGATAAGGGAAAGCTTTAACATCACTGGGGGTCTGACAGCCGTGACCTCTATGGATCCTGAGACTTGGGACTCGGCAAAACTCATGCTGTGGAGGGGAGGTTGATAACGTGCATTCATCCTAATACATCCGCCAAACATCAGCCAAGTGCGGCACTCTGCAATCTTCGGCACTCCCACCAAGAATGGATGAATGAATGGAGCAGTAGTGTCCATGAGCGACCTCCGCTCCACTCAGCCGGGGCTCATCCCGGGAGCAGTGGGGTCCATGGCAGTCAGACTCCCAGCAAACAAAAGTTATCCCCAACCCCATGCATCCAAGGAGACCAGGAGAAGAGGAAGAAACTGTTAATGAAATGCCATTACATGGAATGCTACATATGTAACTATATTATATATAAGTACCAGTAATTCAATTATTATTATTATTATTTATTATTATAGCGCCATTTATTCCATGGCGCTTTACATGTTTAAAGAAAAACTAAAGAATGAATAAAAGCGTCCCAGCACAGATACATTTTAGGTTTGCATTTTATATTAGAAACCAAAATATTAAAAATGAGAAAGGACTTGTCCTATTATCAATAATTCAGGCTGTTACATAATGTTGCGCCTACGCCATGACTATCCGCTGATGTCAGAGTTAAGGCATTTCATGAGGTGTACCCCTGCTAAACTCCCTCTTCGGGGAACAATCACCCCATGACATTCCAGCGTCCCACCCTTGGCTTACATGTTCTTCAACAAGTTATCATCGTCTGTTTGCAATGTACAGACAGACAACCTCTGTAACCTGCTTGGCAGAGAGCAGCGTAATTATGAAGTGGCAGGAAGCTATTCTGGGCCGCACAGCGAACTTCAGTCAGGTTCTTAAATGTCGCACGTGTCCAGCTGCAGAATGACTAATTCCCTCTGGTGGAAAGTGATGAAACGCTGTACTGTTAATGAAATGAAGAATAAAACAGCACTTCTTCACGTCCAGCAGGTCATCACTGTTCCCACCACAGCTCGGAAGGACGTCGGGATCTTAGAAGGCAGGTTATGTCTGTAGCACAACAATGGGCAACAGCCATTACCATACATTACTCCACTTTCAAGACTAGACGCTCCTCCAACTCACACTCAAAGAAAACATCATTACTAGAATTAGAAAAATGACTCCATTATTCCCAATCGTCGGCTGTGTTTAGAGATGAGAGAATACATTCTCAGGACCCTGGTCCGGTGGCCATGACATGACCGCTGGATTGTATCGTTGGGAAGCACATCCTACCAGAGACCTTGCCCATCTCATGCTTAAATTAGCCGGCATGGCGCAACGTCGTGTGTGACACACCCCAACGATCACATAATACAAAGAATGCTAATGATAAGAGGAGCTGGGGATGATGGCAGATCGCAGGCGGTTTGCATGGTTCCCATTTAGTGGCCAAGGAATACTTATCTGTTGGCCGGACCAGGGTCAAGTTTTGAGAGTCGATTCGCTAATCTACTGGTATTCACTCTACCATTGGAGCATCCGTCACACGATCTGTCAGGGAAAACTGGGGCACCATGCATCAGCTCTCTCCTTCCACTTTTATGTGGAACTAGACACAGGTCTCCCAGCTCCAACTCAACAGCCTTAGGCTAGGTTCAGATTGCGTCAGGGCAATCCGTTTAGCGCTAAGCGCTAGCAAATTGCGCTAATGCAATGTCTTTTTTAGGGGTCGCGTTAAACGTCCCCACTAGCGCAGATCCCCGATCTGCGAGAGCGGGGAACGGACCTCTGGCGCGCCACGGACGCTGCAAGCAGCGTCCGAAGTGCGCCACAAAAGAACGGCACATCGCTAGCGCGTGCCGAAAATGGCACGCGTTAGCAATGCGCTTTAACATTGCTGGCAATGGGAGCGCTAACGGACGCGTTGCACGGCGTTAATTTCGCCGTGCAACGCTGTCCGTTAGCGCTCACACTAAAACGAAATGAGAACCTAGCCTTATAAATGCCTATGAAGCTTTAGCCAAGCAAGTGGACTCAGCAGTCTTCCGGACTCACACAGAAGTGAATGACACTAGCCAAGGACATAAGGGCCATCTGTCCATTCATTCTTCTCTACACCTAGCATAAATCTCAAAGATTGGAATACCCCTATAACACGTGGACTACCGGACTGGTCACCCCCCCTAGAACTACCGAATTGAGTCATTTTGACACCTGGCTGGTTTTCATTTATTTTTAGAGTTTCTTGCTCCTGGTATTGTTGTGACTTTAATTTATAGAATGTATAGAATGCAAAATAGCAAGAATATTGTCAGGCTATAGGGCAAAAACGGCAGGCCGTATTCTACAGAAATTATGTAGTTCACTGACGGATGTCCTGAATATGTCAAGGATATTAGCAAAAATGCTAATTATTCCAAGTCAAAGCCAACATTTATTCTTAACATACAAGTAAATGAAAACTAAAAGAAACAATAACATTCAGCGACAAAGTTTTGCATAATATAGTAGGGAGTCAAAATAACTCCCTTTGGTAATTAATGGTAAATTTTGAAAAAAAAGGTACTTTTTTTTTTCTCCAAAATTATTTATTTATGGTCACAAAATCTTTTTTCGCAACCTAAATGAGTAAAAGTCACCGAGTCTCAAGCCGGAATTCGGAAAAATGTAGTCACAGGAGAAATAAGAATTGCGAGGAGTCGAAATGACTCCATCGGTAGTTCTGGTGTTAAAGGGCCTCTGTCAGCACAGAGTGACTGTTCAGACCACGTCCAGGCGCTTGGTGCATCTGTGCTGACAGAGTCCCTAAGGATTCTGTGAGTTTGTTATTTTTTGCTATTATACATAAAATGAAAAGGTCACAATTCAGCCTCTCCCATCCAAATTTACATAATTACATTTGGCTTCAGTTAAAGATTCTTTCAGTGTCCCAATCATCCAGTGACGTCTGGACAATTAGGAGATTACGAAAACCCTATTATTTTGCATGTCATATACAAACCACATCCAAGACAATACACAAAACAGCCAGACAACCAAACAACAACGCCTGCCTCCACTACAGCATACACCGGAGGACCCCATACATTTCTTGTAATCTACCTAGCTGCTGCAGACTTCTCAGTATAACACCGTCCTCCTGTACGGAAAACTACAAGGAGAAAACCGCACTATGAGCAGCTCAGACAAGAGCGCTATGATACTCCCAGCTTGGCAACATATCACACTCAGGGTCCTGCATCACTTCTCTATCCCCACTTACATGAACTTGTCTCCATAACATGACAAAATGACGCTGACACATGGTTACGGTATGTTGTAATTGCTTCTCAAAGTCATTTATTACTTCTGCTAAAATTAGAGGTAAGGAGCCCCAGGACCACGGTGACATTAAAAGCCCCAGGACCACACAGGTATTGCTGGTGTAATGTAAATGATCAGCAAAGGACCAAGGAACCGCAGGAGTGATTATTTAATGGTAGTGCTCAGAAAATTATTTAGCCCATGGAGCAGTAAAAAGTAATATTACTGGTTAAATAATCCACTTTTATAGGACTCTTGCAGCCCCTCTCAAGCTCCGGGCACAAACCTCATCCGTCAGACCCATATGAGCCATCTAATTATAATCAAATTATACTGAAACACTATGCCGCATGATGGGAGAGTCATAGTACAGCCCTCACCCACTAAGGTTTGGAGCCCTATGTCCATAGCATATTGCCCATGTCCTGTATAAGAACTCCATGTACACCATAGGCGTTTTCTAATAACAGAGAAACACTACAGCCTTTCAAGTCTTTGCTGCCATCCTGCCCAATTTGCTCAAGTAACACATCTTGTCTCTTACAGGTGTCTGTAAGCCCAAAGTTTTGGGTATTAGGACTTTCATATGTCTACTGGGCGAGCAAAAGTGCTGAACTTCAGCGGGCGGAAAAGATCTAGGCTTCCCGCGACTAAAAGTCAACTGAAGATGTCTCCAATGGCAACAGGTGTTCCCGGAAATAGTGAACATCACTAAGAGGGCCAAAGGGCCGGTGATATTAGTGTTACATGCCGGAGGCTATGATCTGGGCAAGTGAAAAAGTGCTGAGCTCTGCACAGTGATGTCAACAGACAGAGCGTTTTACCTGTCTTTTACCAGATAAGGTATTGGTATTGGTGTGGTTGGAGAGAGCGCCACGAGCCGTCTAGCACAGTGCAAGAAACTCAAAAGCCCTAGAGAAATATAAAAAAAAAAGAAAAAAAAAAAAGAAGATCAATACACGCATGGCGAAACTTGTAAAGGGAAGATATGGCACCGTGGTTTGCCACCACCAGCTGGAGGGAGATAACTCGTCACTATTGAGACCGGATGGAATTCACCTCACGAACATTGGGCTTGACATATTTTTGTCAAGCTTGCAGGAAGGAGTTGAAAAGGCCTTAATGCTGTTGGGTAGGGGGGTAGGAGTCCTGTGTAGGTCATACACAAGATCCTCCGTGGCGAAAGTGTAGAGAGTGGCAAAGGTTCGTAACCCTCATTGGCTGCAAGCCTGTCAGTCGTAGACAGGGCCTTCGGCAATAAGCCAGATATGACATGTAATTGCCCTTCTCTGCGTATGTAATTAATAAGCTGTGACCGACCTGTTCAACCCATGTCATTGTTTTCATTACAGGGGAAGGGGGAAGGCACTGTTTACGACACACAGGTCTCAGTAGTCAGAGAAATACTACAGCCTTCCAAGTCTTTGGTGCCATCCTGCCCAGCGACCTGCCTACATGGTTACGTGGCTGCAAGGTTTCATCCTGCACTGAATGGTACTGTCGTGCTGAAAAATCACCTCAGTCCTCCACGTGTCGTGCAGGATCTGTCACGATCTGTCCTCCATGTGTAGTGCGTGGTCCGTCACTATCTACCTGTCCTCCATGTGTAGTGGGTGGTCCGTCACTACCTGTCCTCCATGTGTAATGCAGGGTCCGTCACTACCTGTCCTCCATGCATAGTGTGAGGGTCTGTCACTCTCTACCTGTCCTCCATGTGTAGTGTAGGATCTGTCACTCTCTACCTGTCCTCCATGTGTAGTGTAGGATCTGTCACTCTCTACCTGTCCTCCATGTGTAATACAGGGTCTGTCACTCTCTACCTGTCCTCCATGTGTAGTGCAGGGTCTGTCACTCTCTACCTGTCCTCCATGTGTAGTGTAGGATCTGTCACTCTCTACCTGTCCTCCATGTGTAGTGTGAGGGTCTGTCACTCTCCACCTGTCCTCCATGTGTAACATAGTAACATAGTTAGTAAGGCCGAAAAAAGACATTTGTCCATCCAGTTCAGCCTATATTCCATCATAATAAATCCCCAGATCTACGTCCTTCTACAGAACCTAATAATTGTATGATACAATATTGTTCTGCTCCAGGAAGACATCCAGGCCTCTCTTGAACCCCTCGACTGAGTTCGCCATCACCACCTCCTCAGGCAAGCAATTCCAGATTCTCACTGCCCTAACAGTAAAGAATCCTCTTCTATGTTGGTGGAAAAACCTTCTCTCCTCCAGACGCAAAGAATGCCCCCTTGTGCCCGTCACCTTCCTTGGTATAAACAGATCCTCAGCGAGATATTTGTATTGTCCCCTTATATACTTATACATGGTTATTAGATCGCCCCTCAGTCGTCTTTTTTCTAGACTAAATAATCCTAATTTCGCTAATCTATCTGGGTATTGTAGTTCTCCCATCCCCTTTATTAATTTTGTTGCCCTCCTTTGTACTCTCTCTAGTTCCATTATATCCTTCCTGAGCACCGGTGCCCAAAACTGGACACAGTACTCCATGTGCGGTCTAACTAGGGATTTGTACAGAGGCAGTATAATGCTCTCATCATGTGTATCCAGACCTCTTTTAATGCACCCCATGATCCTGTTTGCCTTGGCAGCTGCTGCCTGGCACTGGCTGCTCCAGGTAAGTTTATCATTAACTAGGATCCCCAAGTCCTTCTCCCTGTCAGATTTACCCAGTGGTTTCCCATTCAGTGTGTAATGGTGATATTGATTCCTTCTTCCCATGTGTATAACCTTACATTTATCATTGTTAAACCTCATCTGCCACCTTTCAGCCCAAGTTTCCAACTTATCCAGATCCATCTGTAGCAGAATACTATCTTCTCTTGTATTAACTGCTTTACATAGTTTTGTATCATCTGCAAATATCGATATTTTACTGTGTAAACCTTCTACCAGATCATTAATGAATATGTTGAAGAGAACAGGTCCCAATACTGACCCCTGCGGTACCCCACTGGTCACAGCGACCCAGTTAGAGACTATACCATTTATAACCACCCTCTGCTTTCTATCACTAAGCCAGTTACTAACCCATTTACACACATTTTCCCCCAGACCAAGCATTCTCATTTTGTGTACCAACCTCTTGTGCGGCACGGTATCAAACGCTTTGGAAAAATCGAGATATACCACGTCCAATGACCCTGTAATACAGGGTCTGTCACTCTCTACCTGTCCTCCATGTGTAGTGCAGGGTCTGTCACTCTCTACCTGTCCTCCATGTGTAATACAGGGTCTGTCACTCTCTACCTGTCCTCCATGTGTAATGCAGGGTCTGTCACTCTCCACCTGTCCTCCATGTGTAGTGTGAGGGTCTGTCAC
Organism: Ranitomeya imitator; assembly: GCF_032444005.1. Taxonomy (NCBI): domain Eukaryota; kingdom Metazoa; phylum Chordata; class Amphibia; order Anura; family Dendrobatidae; genus Ranitomeya; species Ranitomeya imitator. The sequence goes on along the minus strand of NC_091290.1, from coordinate 59,488,912 downwards.
TCTCTACCTGTCCTCCATGTGTAGTGCAGAGTCTGTCACTCTCTACCTGTCCTCCATGTGTAATACAGGGTCTGTCACGCTCTACCTGTCCTCCATGTGTAGTGCAGGGTCTGTCACGCTCTACCTGTCCTCCATGTGTAATACAGGGTCTGTCACTCTCTACCTGTCCTCCATGTGTAGTGTGAGGGTCTGTCACTCTCTACCTGTCCTCCATGTGTAATGCAGGGTCTGTCACTCTCTACCTGTCCTCCATGTGTAGTGTGGGGTCTGTCACTCTCTACCTGTCCTCCATGTGTAGTGTGAGGGTCTGTCACTCTCTACCTGTCCTCCATGTGTAGTGTGAGGGTCTGTCACTCTCTACCTGTCCTCCATGTGTAGTGTGGGGTCTGTCACTCTCTACCTGTCCTCCATGTGTAGTGTGAGGGTCTGTTACTTTCTACCTGCCCTCCATGTGTAGTGTGGGGTCTGTCACTCTCTACCTGTCCTCCATGTGTAGTGTGAGGGTCTGTCACTCTCTACCTGTCCTCCATGTGTAGTGTGAGGGTCTGTCACTCTCTACCTGTCCTCCATGTGTAGTGTGAGGGTCTGTTACTTTCTACCTGCCCTCCATGTGTAGTGTGAGGGTCTGTCACTCTCTACCTGTCCTCCATGTGTAGTGTGAGGGTCTGTCACTCTCTACCTGTCCTCCATGTGTAGTGTGAGGGTCTGTCACTCTCTACCTGTCCTCCATGTGTAGTGTGAGGGTCTGTTACTTTCTACCTGCCCTCCATGTGTAGTGTGAGGGTCTGTCACTCTCTACCTGCCCTCCATGTGTAGTGTGAGGGTCTGTCACTCTCTACCTGTCCTCCATGTGTAATACAGGGTCTGTCACTCTCTACCTGTCCTCCATGTGTAGTGTGAGGGTCTGTCACTCTCTACCTGTCCTCCATGTGTAGTGTGAGGGTCTGTTACTTTCTACCTGCCCTCCATGTGTAGTGTGAGGGTCTGTCACTCTTTACCTGCCCTCCATGTGTAGTGTGAGGGTCTGTCACTCTCTACCTGTCCTCCATGTGTAATACAGGGTCTGTCACTCTCTACCTGTCCTCCATGTGTAGTGTGAGGGTCTGTCACTCTCTACCTGTCCTCCATGTGTAGTGTGAGGGTCTGTCACTCTCTACCTGTCCTCCATGTGTAATACAGGGTCTGTCACTCTCTACCTGCCCTCCATGTGTAGTGTGGGGTCTGTCACTCTCTACCTGTCCTCCATGTGTAGTGTAGGATCTGTCACTCTCTACCTGTCCTCCATGTGTAGTGTGAGGGTCTGTCACTCTCTACCTGTCCTCCATGTGTAATGCAGGGTCTGTCACTCTCTACCTGTCCTCCATGTGTAGTGTGGGGTCTGTCACTCTCTACCTGTCCTCCATGTGTAGTGTGAGGGTCTGTCACTCTCTACCTGTCCTCCATGTGTTGTGTGAGGGTTTGTCACTCTCTACCTGTCCTCCATGTGTAGTGTGGGGTCTGTCACTCTCTACCTGTCCTCCATGTGTAGTGTGAGGGTCTGTTACTTTCTACCTGCCCTCCATGTGTAGTGTGGGGTCTGTCACTCTCTACCTGTCCTCCATGTGTAGTGTGAGGGTCTGTCACTCTCTACCTGTCCTCCATGTGTAGTGTGAGGGTCTGTCACTCTCTACCTGTCCTCCATGTGTAGTGTGAGGGTCTGTTACTTTCTACCTGCCCTCCATGTGTAGTGTGAGGGTCTGTCACTCTCTACCTGTCCTCCATGTGTAGTGTGAGGGTCTGTCACTCTCTACCTGTCCTCCATGTGTAGTGTGAGGGTCTGTCACTCTCTACCTGTCCTCCATGTGTAGTGTGAGGGTCTGTTACTTTCTACCTGCCCTCCATGTGTAGTGTGAGGGTCTGTCACTCTCTACCTGTCCTCCATGTGTAATACAGGGTCTGTCACTCTCTACCTGTCCTCCATGTGTAGTGTGAGGGTCTGTCACTCTCTACCTGTCCTCCATGTGTAGTGTGAGGGTCTGTTACTTTCTACCTGCCCTCCATGTGTAGTGTGAGGGTCTGTCACTCTCTACCTGCCCTCCATGTGTAGTGTGAGGGTCTGTCACTCTCTACCTGTCCTCCATGTGTAATACAGGGTCTGTCACTCTCTACCTGTCCTCCATGTGTAGTGTGAGGGTCTGTCACTCTCTACCTGTCCTCCATGTGTAGTGTAGGATCTGTCACTCTCTACCTGTCCTCCATGTGTAGTGTGAGGGTCTGTCACTCTCTACCTGTCCTCCATGTGTAATGCAGGGTCTGTCACTCTCTACCTGTCCTCCATGTGTAGTGTGGGGTCTGTCACTCTCTACCTGTCCTCCATGTGTAGTGTGAGGGTCTGTCACTCTCTACCTGTCCTCCATGTGTAGTGTGAGGGTCTGTCACTCTCTACCTGTCCTCCATGTGTAGTGTGGGGTCTGTCACTCTCTACCTGTCCTCCATGTGTAGTGTGAGGGTCTGTTACTTTCTACCTGCCCTCCATGTGTAGTGTGGGGTCTGTCACTCTCTACCTGTCCTCCATGTGTAGTGTGAGGGTCTGTCACTCTCTACCTGTCCTCCATGTGTAGTGTGAGGGTCTGTCACTCTCTACCTGTCCTCCATGTGTAGTGTGAGGGTCTGTTACTTTCTACCTGCCCTCCATGTGTAGTGTGGGATCTGTCCAGGTCGGACCAGGGGTCTATCTACAGCATTATAGAATGCTGTAAATAATCCCTGAAAGGCAGTGGCTGCATCTTATAGGGGCCAAACCTGCTGAAAGGTTCCTTTTAAGTGAAGAGACATGACAGTGCATCATTAATTTAACCTATGAAGTTCAGTCAATCCAGAAAATTACTAGACCTTGATGGTATCCTCAAGTGCGGTCATGAAAATTATCACTCTTCTGTAATTGGCTCTCATGACAACTTGCCCCAGCAAAGGAAGACTAAGATTTACCTCTGCTGCAGAAGAAAAGTTTATCAGCAACAGAAAACTGAAATTGACAATATCTGTCCAGAGTAGACTAGGAGACCTTTATGTTTGACTTGCTGCAAAAAACCACCTACTAAGGACTTCAAACAAGAAGAGACTTGTTTGGGCCCAGAAACACATGAACTGGACATCAGCCAAAGTCTCTACTGTGGTCTCATGGGTCAAAAATGTAAATTTTTGGTACCAACCGGCGGCATGTCTCTGCGAGTCGCAGAAAAAGTGAGCGGATGGTTTCTACATATGTGGTGGCCAGCATGCAGAATGGAGGAGTTATAATGGTGTGAAGGTGCTTTGCTGGTGACATTGTTGGCGATTTATCCCAAATACAAGCATCCCAGCGACCACAGCATTCTGTACCTACATGACATCCCATCTGGTTTGAACTTAGTAGGATCATGTATGAGCGATGTGACCGAGAAGGAGAAGGATGGAGATTGCGTCAGATCACCCGACCTCAACCCAGTTGAGATGGTTTGGGATGAGTGGACCTCAGAGTGAAGCCAAAGCAGGCAACAAGCACCCAGCACCTCCGGGAACTATTTCAAGACTGTTGGAAGCCATTTCAGGTGACTACCTGCTGAGGTTTTAGAGAATGCTAGGGGGATGTAAAGCGGTCATCAGAGTAAAAGAGGGGGGACTTAAAGGAATCTACGGTTTAACTCAAATTCTGATTTGGATCACAAGTATATCTTTACTCTTGGTTTAATGTTCCCCTTTGTGGTTTTGAATCTACAATGTGCACTTTCCATCAGAAACTAAAAACTATTGCATGAACAGGTGTGTCCAAACTTTTGACCGGTGATGTATAGCTCACATGTTGGTGGGGTGGGGAGAAGCTGAAAACAGGATTATTCCTTGAAAACTAGGTAATTTGATAAGTCTGCATACCACAAGCTTTACACCTCCCCGGCTGTGTGAGGTCATGTTATTCTGCAGTGAGGCAGCGTCTTCATACCTCTTCTCACCTCTATAAGCTGTAATGTTTCTTAGTATTCCATTTCTCTTTGTTACTGGCTCTCCTTAAATCAGTGCAACTTAATGCTTTATATCTGAGAGGAGACGCAGAGCCACCATGATTCACTAGGGAGAAAGGTTTTAAAGGGAATCTATCAGCAGGTTTTTGTTATGTAATCTAGGAGCACACCATAATGTAGGGATGAAGACCCCGATTCCAGCGATGTGCCACTTGCTAGGTTGTTTGCTGTCATTTTGATACAATCACTTATCTGCTGCACATCTAGCATTTCTCTGTATGCTGGGATGTGCATAACCCCGCCCACACCACTGATTGGCAATCAGTGGTGGAGGCGGGGATACCCAAACAAGTTGACTAGGAGGCACGAAACCCCTAGTCCTGTAGTGATAATCTCCTGCTGATAAAACACTGATATTATTTAACCAGCAACACATCACTGGAATGAGGGTCTATGGCCCTTAATTATGCTGCTCTCAGATTACATAGCAAAATCTGCTAACATATTCCCTATGACGCTGGGAGCCTCATGGGAGTTTCTACTTACAGAACCTGACTGAAAAGAAAATGTAGTCAGGATTAGAGATGGGCAGACACCTTGATATTTGGATCCAACGGGTTTGGCCGAAAAATTACAAAAAAAAAAAAAAGTTTGGAGTACCAGAACAGTACCAGACATCATTCACTTGAATGGAATACTAAAATATCCAATGGCTACCACGCTGTCATGTGCATGACAGCGCAGCAAACACTGCCTTTAAAATCATTACCGCCGGTCAGACAGCAGCGCTAGCACAATGAGCTCAGCGCTGCACCAGGAATCTCTCTCAGAGAGATCATTGGGAGAAGTAGAAATTTACCCTGTGAACTCACCTCTGCACTGTGAGGCTTTTTCTCACTGTGCTAGTGGTGATCTAACCAAGGTCCGAGCAGCTCAGGGGCCCAGCTGGAAACGCAGCCTCAGTGACCGGTAGTCACTGACGCTGCACTCGCAGCAGCTCATTCATCAGTGGTTCTCAGCCTGGACGGTCGCATCTTGGCACCATCCTGGTTGAAAACTATTTATCCCCAGACATGGATTACAGTGTGGGACAGAACGTCGGACAGGTGAGGGATATTGTTGCTTTAAATTTTTGTTTTTTTTAACAGGACACCATGGCTTCAGAACTGGGTGTTAGGTGAGTATAACTTATTTTTAAATAAAAAAGTAAAAAAAGGTGTTTTTTTATTTCAAATAAAAAAAAACTTTATACTTGCTCTGTGTTTATTTGCAACATAACTATAAACACCTCTCCATTACTAAGCCTGGGCTTGATGTCACCTAACAATACAGTGACATCAACCCACAAATATGAACCCCACTTGCCACCGCCAAAGGGCAAGTGGGAACAGACAGGCAAAGCACCAGAATTACACAGCTAATGGATGTGCCTTTTCTGGGAGGCATCGGGCTGCTATATTAGGCTGGGGGAGGGGGGAAACAATATCTATGGCCCCTTACCAGCCTGAGAATACCAGCTCCCAGCTGTGAGCTTTAGAAAGACTGGCTATCAAAAAATGGTGGGGACCCCATGCCTTTTTTTAAAATTATTTATTTAAAATAATTTAAAAATACAGTGTGGGGACCCCTCTACTCTTGATAGCCAACATTGCTTAAGCTAACAGATGGGGGTTGCAGCCAGCAGCTGTCAGTTTTGCCTGGCAAAACCCACAAAGGTTTTTTTTTTTTTTTTATTATTTAGAGAGCAGGCACCGGCTGATGAATACTCCCATCAGCCACAGTCTGCTCTAGCTATTATTAGCAGCAGCAGGCATAGGCTGATGGGAGTAGTAGTCCCATAAGCCACCACCAGTGACCGTAGGCAAAGTTTTTACTTCCGATCACAGCCGCGTGTTCATGCTGTCATTTGACAGCGTGGCAGCCGTGGTGGTCTGACTGGCAGTAATGATTTTACTGCTGATCAGAGGCATTGTTTTCCGCACTGTCATGCACACCCGATGAAGTCAGTGTCTGGGGTCTGTGCCTGAACCACTAGGTATATAGTAGGTGAGTAGTAAACAGCAGTACACCCAGGAATATACATACATATACATGTGTGTGTATAAATATATATATAGATAGATAGATAGATAGATAGATAGATAGATAGATAGATAGATAGATAGATAGATAGATAGATAGATAGATATATTTTTTTTTTTATTATTATTTTTTTACTCAGTTTGGTTAATCTTTATTGAACCCATTGTAATTTTTAACCAGAGATCTGTTGCTGTTTCATGAATATCAATCGCTCAAGGTACTGTTAAGAATTATACACCACAGTAGACAGATGCAAGCACGTATAGAGACGTGTATTGGCCCATGGACTTCCTATAATGCACTTCTGACTTTTAAAGTGAGCGATTCGGAACAGTATTTTGAGCAATCAGTGGAAGTCTCCATAGTCAGACCAGCACTGCTCTGCAAAAGGACACTATAAGGAGGACATGTACATTATTAAAGAGATTTCATAGATCTGATGAGGCAGGTGTACTTATGAAATTCCAAGTCTAGCAGGACAAGAAGGCTTTTTTTTTTTTTTTTTTAAATGGGAACTCGGCACCCGATTCATGCTGCATGTACTACCAGCAGCATGAATCAGATCCTGGCTACATGATTCACAGGAAATACATACCGTACTTTAAACATTTGTCCAAGTACCATAGCTGGTAACCAGACTAGTCTTTTCAGCGCCGCTGCAGATTATCGACAGGTCTCTTCCTATATATACACGTGGGAACGATCTCTCAGTCATCTGCATCAGTGCTGGGAAGAGCCATCTGAGATCGGAGCTGGAATACTTTGGTGTCTGTCTGGCTATGGTCCACAGTCGGATCTTTAAACACCAGAGCTTTTCAGAGTAACAGAGCCCCGCTACAGAATTGTAGTCAGGCATATATTTTAATATATTTTAAGCTGTTCACGGTTTGGGCAACATGAATCAGGAGACAGGTTTTCTTTAATACCAGATAGGAATCATTTTATAGACGGCCATTCTGACATGCATTTTCAAAGTACACCAACCTCATCAAGTACAAGAGAGCTATTCAGTGTCAGACTGGGGTGCCAAGGACCCACCAGTAACCAATTCCAAGTACCCACTTTTCAGCCACATGGAAATATGACTATCTTAATTCACAAATTTCTACAGCAATAAACTGAGTAGAATAAAAAAGAATCGACCATTGTCTGTAAATAGTGATTCAAGTGTATTGTGCCAAGTGCTGCTCATACATGAGGTTGGTGGCCCACCCTTGCACAGCAGCCCACCAAAGGATTCTACAGTCCTCCTGTGGGCCAGTCCGAGCCTGGATCTATTTATTAATATACAATTTGTACAGTAAACTCTGGTTACAGACCCTCTTTAAATGTATCTCTGGGGCTTGACGCACCTAAAGGATACCAGATCCTGCTTAATATGGAGAATGAATTGTGCCAACATGACATCTATGGACATTTAACATTGATTTACACCTCATGAGTAATTCGGATGGAACATACCATAAACTTGCACTACTACAGGCTTCCAGCTAGAAGTCAGACCTCAGATAGAAGAGCTGGACATGAAAGGCGGCTCGCGTCACCGGGAAAACTTGCCAGCTGCAGCCAATCGCTAAGCCTTTTAATGATGTTGTTTTTAACGAGCTCGGCCTGATAAATGCCTCTGTACTCCCGTTTGCCATTTGTCCAAGTAGAGCACAGCTGACAGGAAAATCATTTCGAAAAAGACACCCAATGGAAACCACAAGGACAATGAGCTAGAGACATACCAACACTTCTAATGGCAGCGCAGCTTGGAGCTCCAACGTGGCCATATTCTCCACCATTCATTTGTATACTCTACAGACTGACAGCTGAGTGGGACAAGTTGTGTATATAATGTGTCCCGCAGAGAGCAAAATATTAGGAGGATGTGAGCTTTGATGTTAGACGGAGGTACTGAAAGGAGCAGTGACCACATGGCGCATCATTGGAGCTACCAAGATTGGAAGGGAGTCTCTGGGAATGAGACACTAATTATATTTTCAGCTAACACCCTGTTTGTTGGTAGGGCCAGCCAGGCAATAAAATAGTGATGGGGTAGAGATTGCCTCTATATTTGGTTGAGGCATTCCATACACAATGGATAACCATCAATAATCCAATGGCCTTGCCAATCATAGCTCTCCCCCGACTCCTCTATATACAAGGGCACTTGCTCAGTCTAGCACTCCCGTTTTCTCTTTCAGAGAGCCACCGCCATATCATCTTCTAACCAAGAACAAAAGCATCTGCAGTAGTGATGAGCAAGCGTGCTCGAATAAGGCGTTACCCAAGCATGCTCGTGCTTTATCGAGCATTTCGACGTGCTCGAAAAATATGCTCGAGTCTCCACAGCCATTTGAGGGCCACTACACATGCAGAGATTGCCTAACAAACAGCCAACCATGCATGTAGTGGTTGTCGAACAGCTGCGTCAACTCCAAGCAAATTTTTCGAGCATGCCGAAATGCTTGATTAGCACTCGAGCATGCTCCAATAACACCTTATCCGAGCACGCTTGCTCGTCACTAGTCTGCAGTCCAAAATTGGGCACACTGGATCCTTATCTTCCCCAACATTATCTGTTGCAAGAGTCAGTAGGCCGCCCCACAATACACATCAGGATATAGTCAGGCTAGTCTGTCGCTGGTCTAACGTGTATGGGGGCCTGAAAGAGTTTTTTTATTGGAGTTTAATCCCACCTGTTCTTTTGCATTTGTAGGCCTTTACCCAAGAGAGCGATACGTATTGAAGGGAACCAGTCATGTAAAATAAACCTGCAGGTATAAAATGCACCACAATCAAACATGCGACACACCTATTCCTGTTTTTAATGTAGTCCTAATTAAATTGAATTTTTAATGGTTCCGGTGCCGCATTTCATCATTCCTTCCCCCTATCCATTTCCTGCTTGTGGATAATGGTTCTGAAGATGCATGCCTCAGTCAATATCTTGGGCATTTTACTATTGTTGGCGAGCTGATGTCCTAGAGAGAAGTACAGTAGCACTAAAGCTGGCTGGATCAGAAGGCAGCGGTTCCCTCCACCTATCCGTATGGCCTGAGAGCAGCACTCACAAGCTCTATTGGAAAGAGCTTGTAAGCACTGCACATGCGGTCTAAGATCGGTGACTGGTACATTAGCCGGTAAAAAACAAAATTAAAAATCACTATTGCTGAGAAAAGGAGGATATTTTGAAATAACATTTAAGTTGCAAAGTTTCACGATTTTACAAGCAGTTGCAACTTTACCCATTAAAGAACATGATGGTAATCCCCTTTAAATTAATAATCATGCACATTTCACCAGACAATACAGTATCATTTTTCGCTATGCATTGTGCTCAGTACTTCAGTACCGGATGCCATATATCATACTGTGTTCTCCACTTCATAGTGAAGTCACCATGCGAGACCCTCTTTCTATGAGCTAGGATTGAGTGCCTTCCATTTTGGTGGGGTTCACATAACCATGCAATACTTGGCTGTCCAGTCACTGGTGGTCATGTCGAGCGAGCAGGTGTCCTGGGGACAGGAAGAGTAGCGGTGCGGCTTGAAGTGTGCGGCCAGCGTCACTCACCAAATTGCCCTTGATACGGAGCTCAGAAGACTGTATGTATCATGTAAAAACATGGAAGTCTGAATTCGCATTTTTTTTTTGGTAAATCAGCAGCTAGCTTGCTTGTGGAAAACCCTATGATATTCCTGAAAAAAAGTTTTGCCTCGTTTCTGATCACATCAGCTTTTTGGATTCGTTTTTTTAAAGGGCGCTTGCAAATGACTAAAAAAAAAAGAAATCAGACTAGTGTTATACATCATTTTAACATATAGCACTGATCCCCATGTTATTCAATGAGGCTGTGCACATGTGATTTTTTTCTTCGGACCAGACTTAAGTGGTCAAGTTTGTTCCATGTATAAAATTATATATATACCGTATATATCTCTGAGCTGAGATTTTCTCGGGTGACAATAAAATGGTCGTGTGAACCTAACCTTACAGAAGCCCCGGCACAGTGTCAGATGTGATATATGGCATGCACAATGGTGCCTAATGGACCCCACTGACTTATAGGGGACATTTGGTTGTGACGTGGTTTTCAGAGTTTCAGCAGGAAAAATAGTGTTGAATTACGGTAGTTCTCCCACCAAATGGGACGAAAGCTGCAACACAGGTGAGCAACAATCTAAGCTTTATTTTCATTATACGTTCGCTGTCCAAATTATTATTCTAGTTACTACCATTCCTACAGTGCCTTGTCCTCGGCTTGGCACTGACCAACTCCTCCGACTGGGAAAATCTGTGGTTCTCAAAAGTCAAACTGCATTATTCTCCTTTATTCTTGATAATTTTGCCCTTTAACATTTCTTATCACTACTTCCCACTACAACCTTGGTCTGCAATCTAAAATTGTCACCCTATCAAATAGTCTTCAGGGAACCCTGTAACCTTCAAGGAAATGGGATTCTCAATATTTCTTGGAGGTTTATCAGGTTTTGCAGCAACTTGTATCAGTGCATTTATCCCATGTTTTTTAGCTACAGCAAAAAGCAACAAGAGCATTTAAAAAAAAAAAAGCAATAGATTTTTCTACATTTTTTCTGATGTGCCCCAGATTTATAAAATGGCAGAAAAGCAAAAGCTGAAATCTACAAAACAATTGGAGCAACTTAGATTAGAGGAGTTATCCAGGACTTTGCTTATTTTTTCGTGTGGGGCTAAGATCTTACCGGCAGGTAGTTTACTGGTCAGTTCTGCCATGCAACAATCTCTCCTCGCTTAGGCAGTAATTCACCAGCTTCTTTTGACCTCCTGTCAACATAGTAGTTCCTTCTCGTCCAGGCTGTTCTGTCAATGGGTCCTCATCTCTGACATCAAGCTGATTGACTGCCTGCTCCCTGCAGCTAGGCAGTGGAGAGCCGGCTGTAAAATCAGCATGACATCAGTGATGCTCTATCGAAAGAGCAGAAAAGAAGAAGCCCCCCTGTCAACATGACATCACCGGAAGCAGCATAAATCGGGCATAACAAGCGGGTAGTTAGCAACTAGGTGCTGGTAAGTTATTAGACTCATACAAAAAAATATAAGTAAAATCCTGTATAACCCCTTTAAGTGTAGGACATATGGTTTTTGCCAAAGTAAAGCATCTAGTTACAGCCAACTACTAAATCAAGAGAAATCAAGAGCAAAGTTTAAACTGGACATTCTGGTTCATACTTTTCTCATATGCATGGTCTGCTGTAGTTATATGACATGTTCATTACACGGATGATCGACTCCTAATGCCAAGCAGAGGAAGGGAGGTAGCCGGTGAAATATTGCAGTACCGTTGCCATTTAGGTTATTACTATGTGGTAAAATTGGTGTCTTCAACTTCCACTGGCAATATTAGATGTCATACTGCCCTACCAGACAAAATGCTTACTGAATTTTATTTGCCCAACCTATGATACCATTAGGGACAGTCAGGGCTATATTGTCCCATCAGGTCCCAAGCGAAGCCATGTTGCACCTCCCCAGCTTGCAAATATTTTGGCAAGGGTATGACAGTATTCCCAAAGACGCCACCCCGTAATTATAGGCATGGAATGGGCTTAAAGGTGCTGTAAAATCTTGTATCAATAAAGCTCAATTAGCACAACATTTAATTGACTTTATCTTTGCGGCATACAGAACATTATGGCAGCCATTTAGCTAGTGTAAGCCTAAAATATGAACCCTAGACAAAATAAAAAAAGAGAATGTGCATACCTCTTTATGTAGACTAATCCATTTTCCAGGAAGGGTCCTTCTTGGCAAGCACTGGGTTAACTTAAATCTCCTTGACAAGCCTTCTAGGTTACATTCAAGCAGAGTTAATTACGGAATTTATTTTCATGAGAGATAACCTTGATAAAAGTGCATATGACTGGCCTCCATTCAAGGCGTCTCGTACACTAATAGTTCTCATTCTGAAGACTCATTGTGCCTCATTATGAAGTGACTTCTTATAAAACAATAAATTCACCTGAATTCATCACCACTTGGCAAAGAACTTACAAGATCTGCTCCAGGTAGCCAACTTTATGTTCTTCTACAACCAACTAACAGGAACCATCAGGTTCAGACTTGCTTAGGACAACCAACTAGTTCTCTAAGTAGGCCAATGCCCAAAATCTGGTACAATTATCACTTAGTATTTTATTCATTAAAGTACTTTTGTTTCTACAGTCAGTAATGTCAACTGAATATAGGATTTCTTACAGGTGTCACATTCTATAGATGTACCCTGCCCCAGAAACAACGATAGAACTCAATGAACGCATATAATGATAGGATAAGGCAAGTGTGAACAAGTTTAATAATGACAAACCAAAGCCTGTTTTCCATCAGAGGTTACAAGTTCATGACAATTTGCAACTCACTTCTAAAATGGTTCAAGCATATTAGAGACATATCTGCTGAATCAGCCATTTGTGAGCTAGCCAACCATTGGGAGCTTCCGGACTCTCTCTCAACAACATAAGTCAGGGGACATTTATATTTCAGGGCCTCGATAGTTTTGTTCTTGGGAAGATGAGCTTCAAGAGGGGTCCAGTAGCTACTTACGCACCCTCCTACTGAGAACACATGTACCAGGCACACAAGTGTATGTGTTGGGTAAGAAGTTGGCTTAATGCTGGAATGGTAGGCTATCAATTGTGTATGGCCAGTCCTACTGACAAAAATACTGAAACTTCCAATAAAAGATCCCCTTAGTTAGAGAGATTAATAGGAATTGTTGTAACCCATCAGAAAATCATTCCTTTGTAGCAGTCTACCAGATATGAAAACAAAAAAAAAAAAAACATGACTATTGTTGGGATCCATCTGAAAATTGATCCCTCATACAATGAAATAAATTGAAGCTTGTGGGCTCCAATGCGACGTCTCTAACAGGACCCCAACTAACACTGATCTTTAATAGTCATAGCCTTTTCATAAGGGGCTAAGGGAGCTTTTGGGCCCTGTCTAGTCAACATGGACCACAGTGCGAATGCAACCTCTGCACCCATTATACATGCACCCCTGCATGAACGGAAGCCATGAAACTACTGTAAAAAGAGCCAAAAGAAAGGCAAAGCATAGGACCAGGTAAGATGAACTATTTGACAACTTGTGCTCCAATCCTAATCACTAATGGTTGCCAACTGGGAGGGGAGCTCTACTCATGGACTCCGTCACCTCATGAAATCATGATTGCTCAACTGGTTTACTAGACTGTCACTGCAGTCTCTTAAAACTGGGCTTTAAATTCTGGCCTTAAGGTACCTTCACACTCAGCAACTTTACAATGAGAACGACAATGATCCGTGACGTTGCAGCGTTCTGGATAGCGATCTCGTTGTGTTTGACGCGCAGTAGCGATCTGGATCCCGCTGTGACATCGCTGGTCGGAGCTAGAAGTCCAGAACTTTATTTGGTCGTCAGGTCAGCGTGTATCGGCTTGTTTGACAGCAAAAGCAACAATGCCAGCAATGTTTTAACATGGAGCTAACAACCAGCGAGAACGATAAGCGAGTCGCCGTTACGTCACTGGATCGCTCCTGCCTCGTTCTGGTGTTGCCGTGTTTGACGTCTCTACAGCGACCTAAACAGCGACGCTGCTGCGATCGGCTTGTTGTCTATATCGCTGCAGCGTCGCTGAGTGTGACGGCACCTTTAGTCGTACACTAGCTTTAAAGGCATTGTCTGGAACTTTTACATTGATGGCCTATAATTAGGATAGGTCATCAATATCTAATCATGGAGGTACGACACCTGGCACCCCCGCCGATCAGCGCGGACCTGGTGGTGTCCAGAAGTGCTCAGTTGCAGAGCTGCACAGCGCCATCTACTGTATAGTGGTTGCGGTGGGGTACTGCACATCCGCGCCTTAGTCGAATCAATGTGCAGAATCTGGATGCGGACACCATGCAATTGACAGAACTGTGAAGTTACACAATTGAGCATTTCTGGTCGCCGCCGGCACAGGGAGCAGCTTATTGAGGAGGTGTCAGTGTCACATTCCCACCGCTCAGATATGGATGACCTATCCCGAGTATAGGCCCATCAATGTAAAACTCTTGGATCATCCTTTAAAACATGAATATATTTTTTAAACCAAGTCAAGATTGGAGTGTGAATAGTTATGAATTTACAGTTTTACACTTATTTTTATTTATTTTTTAATAGGCAGCACAGCTGCTTGCAGACCGCAGAGTATTACACTACCCCACTGTAAGGAACACTGGTTGCATACACAAGAGGCAAACAATTATACTCTGTTTAAAGGAGCTCATAAATAGACATCATAACTCCAGCCAAGACCAACAGAACTCCTGAACACAAAGTGCTGCATCACTTCTATATGCTCTGCTTAAAAGAGTGTTGTCCATCCCACCCTCACACAATAAAAAGGCACTACTACGTTCTGTCTAGTCGTGAGATGTTGTAATTACCGGAATTAAATGCATTGAAGTGGTTCTCTCAAGGACGTTACTATTGAAGACTTCTCATTAGTGGTCACTGAGGTCAGATGTCCACCCAACCCTGAGGAGATGTCATCATTATCAATGCACTAGAGAACCCCTTTAATATTGTTATAAGAATTCAAGAGCTTCGGTCTGAGCAAGTGGAAACCAAGAAAAGTGTACAATGGAAAAATTACCGAAAGTCAACAGTTATGTTATGTGGGCAAGATGCCACAGTTGCCTCTACCACTGTCAGATCCTCACCAGCACCATCTCATGGAAAGCCACAGCAAAAGCAAGAAGTCCCTCTTCTACCTCATCATTCTTGAGGATGACTGGCAGAGGGTTGGAGGGTGTAATCCTGTCCAATACTCTTCAAGTGAAGGATGGTGTAAAGATAAATCACTATGAGACCAAGTTCAACCGACCATATACACAGTCCGAGCACGGTTCATGAAAAAACAGACATCACATGGACCGATGTTACTAAATTGGGCTGTTTTGATGTGCGTTTTTTTTTTTGTTTGTTTGTTTGTTTTTAACATGGACCCAAATCTGCACTTGAAAGAAAAAATTAACTAGTGCATGCTAGGAGTTTTTTTTAAGGTGTGTCGGAAGAGACTGCCCTATTCTAGTCCAAGATGTTCACAAAAAGTGTATTGAGGGAGGCCATATCCACTAGACGGGTTCTGCCCAGGAGTAGGCACATCGCATACTTGACCGCAGTTCCCGGCACAGACAGTGTCAAATCCTCCTCTCAACACATAGTTTGTGATCTGGGAGGATTCACAAGTCTTCGGTTACACAGACTGACTGCAGACTATCTAGACCACACAATCGCTTTAAAAGGTGAAAACAACAACCAGTGTTCAATTTATTCCTAATTCCCCAGGAGGAATAAGAGAGGAATGGCACAATGCACGGTTCCAAGAAAAGATGCCCAGATGTATTATTTTACTAGGAATGTAAGTAATTGCTAAAACAGACATGGCAGGAAAATGGGGGCTCTTTTCAGCGCTCTTGGATTGTAAACCTGCCTAGTTATGGAGCAACGGCTGTAGAAGGAGCACTAGAACAAGGCACATTTGCCATTCAGGAAAGCTCAGCGATCACCCCTACGGGAGCTGTAATGGCAGCTATTTCCTAGCGGAATTTGTGGAAGAAAAAAAAAACCCAGAAGAGCAATAAAACATTCATTGCAAAAGCTAGAGATTGTATTTCACATTGCTTTCTCACTGTATGTGCGGGGCAGCACGGTGGCTCAGTGGTTAGCATTGCAGCGCCGGGGACAACATCTGCAAGGAGTTTGTCTCTTTTCCCCCGGTTTGCTTGGAGTACTCCATTTCCTCACGCATACTGATAGGAAAATTTCACATCCCGATGGGGACAGCGATGAAGTCTGTAAAGCGCTGTGCAATTAATGGAGCTACATAAAATGGAGTAAAATAAATATTTCAGTTCATGGCTTTAGATATTTAGTATTTGGTTTTCAGCTATAGGGGGTTCAGGTCCTACCGGAGACAAGTTTTATATAATGCACATAGAAGACAGGAGGCCTTGCTTCAGATCTCACTCTGGCGCCCAAGAGCTTTAACAGGGTTTCGCCACCCCATTACGTTTCAAACCAGCACAGAAGGTCATAAAGTAGAAGGCTTTGTCCATACTATTCCAGTTGGATTGACATTTTACCGCTGCAGCCAATCACTAACTGTAATTTTTTTGGTCACCGATTGGCTGCAGAGATCACATGCCTGATGAGAAAGAATGAATGGAAGACAACTGGGCACATCCACAGGGGATCAGCAGATTGTAGTATGTGGCCATGCTTTTAATTTTAATAATATGAGCCACTTTCAAAACGTAAAAAAAAAGTGATGGACGACCCATCTTATTTATGTCTTGATGCAAGTTGAAACTGAAATGTCAAAAGCCAATTTCAATACTATTTTTGTAGCCCTATCCCACGAGTTTGAATGCGAGTCTAAATTGACAGAGGTAAAGTATTTCACCGTCTACCAGACTTTCCCTTTACATTGATTTACAAGTTGCTCCGCGTGGACATATTTAGTCATGTTTCCAGTCTTCGTGCTGACATGCACAGGCAATTTTTGGTCTTAACTTAGGAGCACAACAAAATTCTTTTAGCATAGAGAAGGCAAAAGCTGCACAACCACAAGACCAGCGTAAGCACAGATGAAACCAATTAGTGTAATGGGCGACATCAAAGGGCGACGCAAAGGCAGCGTAAATATCACTGTATAAGGTAAAGGATAGCTGAAAAGTATACAAGCACAACAAACAATTCTGTCTCTGCTGCTTGATTGGCAAAGGATATCCTGCAATTATAGTGGAGGTGTTGATGATCACAGAGCCGGAAAGCCTTTCCAGAAACGCCACCTTTCATGTCCTGAAGAATCTCAATTGAGAGTGTTGTGTAGTCATAGCTGACTCCTCGTTGGCCACTCAGTTTAGCCTTGGTATCCTATTGTTTTGGGGATTTTTTAAATGAAAACATACACCAGGAAAAAAAATAGATAGACATTGATGTGCCTGATAAATGGTAAAGATAAGAAATTAGCCACCTTATTTTTGGATTCCAAAATGATTCCGTCAGATGTAGACTTTCTGCCAATTGTCATCTTTTTTTTTAAGCCAAGTTAAAAAGAACTACGGTACTTTGTGTAGGCACCATGCTCACAGCAGAGCAGCACAAAGTAATGTTGTGACGCCATACAATGCCTAAAATAAGGCTACTGGGATGATTTTGATAGAAAATATCACAGAAAATGGAGGAATAGAGTGTTACAGTATGGCAAACCAGGCTAAAGGTTATACACAACTTGTAGCTTGTACAAAGCTCAGACAGCTTACTAATATGTCCCACAGTTTGTATATATTTTTTAAATTTGTTGTGGAATGCCCTTAAAAAAAATCAAGTCATTTTAAGCAGGCCCTAGCGGTTACCAAACCTTGTCTAGGATTATACGTCATATGGCCAGGAATATTACTTACTAGAGTTTATTAAATTGAATTGACCCAAAACGAATTACATGACGTCCATTCCACACATTCGACAATTTCCAACAATGTGCAACTCAATTTGCACAAATTATGGTACTTGTAAAAGGTGGCTGCTGCTGAACTCTCTCCCCAGTCTCGTGATCCCTACTGCTGAAATCTCTCCCCAGTCTCGTGTTCCCTGCTGCTGAACTCTCCCCAGTCTCGTGATCCATGCCGCTGAACTCTCCCCAGTCTCGTGATCCATGCCGCTGAACTCTCCCCAGTGTCGTGTTCCCTGCTGCTGAACTCTCTCCCCAGTGTCCTGTTCCCTGCTGCTGAACTCTCTCCCCAGTCTCGTGTTCCCTGCTGCTGAACTCTCTCCCCAGTCTCGTGATCCCTGCTGCTGAACTCTCTCCCCAGTCTCGTGATCCCTGCTGCTGAACTCTATCCCCAGTCTCGTGATCCCTGCTGCTGAACTCTCTCCCCAGTCTCGTGTTCCCTGCTGCTGAACTCTCTCCCCAGTCTCGTGATCCCTACTGCTGAAATCTCTCCCCAGTCTCGTGTTCCCTGCTGCTGAAATCTCTCCCCAGTCTCGTGTTCCCTGCTGCTGAACTCTCCCCAGTCTCGTGATCCATGCCGCTGAACTCTCCCCAGTGTCGTGTTCCCTGCTGCTGAACTCTCTCCCCAGTGTCCTGTTCCCTGCTGCTGAACTCTCTCCCCAGTCTCGTGATCCCTGCTGCTGAACTCTCTCCCCAGTCTCGTGATCCCTGCTGCTGAACTCTCTCCCCTGTCTCGTGTTCCCTGCTGCTGAACTCTCTCCCCAGTCTCATGATCCCTGCTGCTGAACTCTCTCCCCAGTCTCGTGTTCCCTGCTGCTGAACTCTCTCCCCAGTGTCGTGTTCCCTGCTGCTGAACTCTCTCCCCAGTCTCGTGATCCCTGCTGCTGAACTCTCTCCCCAGTCTCGTGATCCCTGCTGCTGAACTCTCTCCCCAGTCTCGTGATCCCTGCTGCTGAACTCTCTCCCGTCTCGTGATCCATGCCGCTGAACTCTCCCCCCAGTGTCGTGATCCCTGCTGCTGAACTCTCTCCTCAGTCTCGTGATCCCTACTGCTGAACTCTCTCCTCAGTCTCGTGATCCCTGCTGCTGAACTCTCTCCTCAGTCTCGTGATCCCTGCTGCTGAACTCTCTCCTCAGTCTCGTGTTCCCTGCTGCTGAACTCTCTCCCCAGTCTCGTGATCCCTGCTGCTGAACTCTCTCCCCAGTCTCGTGATCCCTGCTGCTGAACTCTCTCCTCAGTCTCGTGATCCCTACTGCTGAACTCTCCCCCCAGTTTTGAGACTCCTGCTGCTGAACTCTTTCTCTCTGGTCTCGCAATTGCATTTCAGAACACCTAGTAAAGGCCAATTCTATGTAATGATCGCAGTGAACAGACAAAAGTCACATGCCATCATGGAGCTACATTATCCTCAACCAAACGTGTGCGTCTCCATCACATCTCATTTTAGTGATGCTTAATGCAGAGGTTTGCAATTTACATGCAATGTGCTGCAGAAACTAAAATCAAAGACCAGGAAGGTAACTAATAGCGGGTGATGGTGCCATGATACAAGTGGAATAGGCGCTGCCAATAAATGAGAGTAAGGACAAACTTTGCTATAGGAAAGAATTACGGTACATCTGAATCTTTGCCCTGGGTTTAAATAAAAATGCCTAGCTATGTTTCCGATGCTGGCACCATTTTCATTTGCAATAGATCGCAATCTATGAAAGGGATTAGATTATTTCCTGACTTGTTACGTAGGCACATCAGTAAAACAGCACTGCTGGAAATCCACAAGCTGGAACCATTAAAGAAAGTGGTTCTGAACCGAGGACTTCAATTTCCAAATCAGCTTTTCTTGTGTATTTCCCATGATAATTTTTGCTAAATTGAAATGAGATGTAAAAACTAAATAAACAGAACAGACAACGGAACCCCCTTTTAATGAAAGTTGACAACTTGCCATTATTAACCCTGCTGTTCTGTTGGTCAAAAATGACCGACTTTGAACTTCAATATTCTTTAAAATATTCAAGATGCGGCTCTGAAACCCGTGGCCGACCGACCCATCCTCATTTAAGTCAATCAACCACAAGTTTCAGAACCGCATCTTGAACACCCCAAAAAATACCAAAGTTCAAAATAGGTCTCCCCAGACCGAACAGAACAGCAGGGTTAATAGTACGGTGAACACTAGGGTCTGCCACAGGCTTGAATGGCTGGCGAACTGCCCTGAAGTTAAGGGATTTATTAGGATCAAGTCCATATCTGACAACTTCGCACGTTCACTTATTCCCTGGAGTTTACATCGGAATCTGATTTTTTTTCACAACTAAAAAAAAAACGAACAAAATAAATGTAAGAGACTGGTCAAGGGGGAGAATCCATGAGGGAACAATAAAATGCCAACTGCAGCCGGATGCAATGCGCCAAAGATTTATACACTTTTAAGAAAATAATGATCGTTCCATCCATATTAAACAGCTATGCCATCAATGGCAGCATAACGCTAGGCAAGCAGCCATGTATGATCTATAAAAGGACTGCCCAACACACATGCTCCATAGTATTGATGTCCACATTAATGGCTGAAGGACCGTTTGGGCTCACAAGGACCTCAGTGTCGGAATCATTCACAACATGAGTACCCCTTATGGCTGCACCTCAATTTAATGCTAAATTGGGACATTAATATGCTTGGATATTAGGAATACCAATTACAATAGCAACATCCATTTACTCTACATGCAATGTTTGACCATGTCACAGATTGTAAAACCTGAGGAATCGGGGTCGGCATTTCATGACAATATTGACTACAGCAGGGGGTTATTGTGTAAGGCTGGAGCAATCAATCAGTTTTGTGTGACAGCATTGTGGTTTCCTTGCAGAAAATGGGCACTTAATTTTTTCTTTTTTTTAAAGCAACACTTATGCCTAAAGATTTGGTCAATATACAGCAGATTCAAACTTTTGAAAGAGTACACTTTTTTTTACAATTTTTTTTAAAAGGGGTGTTTTTAAGATTGAAAGTGATCTATCCTAAAGATGAGGGATAATTTCCCAATTGCTTGGGGTCCAACTGCTGTGGCCCTCGCCGATTCTTCTGGAGAACCAATGCCTAATGGAGCAGAGGATGATCATGCACACTACTGCTCCATTCACTCTTAGCGGGAGAAGCAGAGTTCTAAATCTCAAGATTGTAGGGGGGGGGGAGGGACTACAGCGGTCAGACCCCCAGCAATCCGAAAGTTATCCTCTATCCTTCTGGATATTAGATCACTTTCAAACTTGAGAACTCCGCTTTAACATCTATACCAGGAAGAAACATTGCAGGAGACTTGACCAATGACATCATATAAATGTGGAGACATGTATTGTGTCATGGGACGGAAGTGACTCAGTGTGGCACCACAAATGGTGCTTCGGGTTGGCCATAACCACCACATTTCATGAAAACTTACCCAAATATTGCTAATTACGTAAATTTTATTACTACCTTGAACCAAAAGAAAGGCATAGTTTACATTTTAAAGACCTTTTTTAGGATCTTGAAATTGAGACTTTTCAACGTTGTCTAAAAGTTGGTAACGCAGCATTTTTTGCCACAGTTCTAGGACATTTTGGTTAGTAAATCTCACTCAATATCTGCAACATGAAGTATAAAAAAAAAGAAAAAAAGCCCTTAAGCCCCATAACTCTTTTCTATAATCTTTGTTCCGACACTATTCTGAAGTATTCGCACACGGGTTATTACTTGACCTCTAATAGAACAATGTCCATACCAGAGGGTGCATTTCCTAGTAAACTTTTGCTTACACTTAATTAAGAGAGAGGAAGCGGAATATTCTTCTCAAAGGCGTAAGAGGATGACCCGAAGGGAAGCAAAGCTATGCACTGAAGTAGGAAAGAGGATGACTATACCGTGTACACCTTGGAAGCAGAGAGAGTAGGACTTGTGATAGACCTTTAAAACATCAAGGAACCGTAGTCGTAAAAGGATGGAAGGATTTTCCGGATAAAAGTTCCAAAACAAGATGTGTGACGTTCTAAATTGTCGGGGGTTTAGACTAAGAGGAAGTGTGATAAAAGTCTATCTCCCTTGGAATTGGAGCAGATGCCTCTCTTGGCCGTGAAAGCGAATATATAGAAGCAGCAGAGAAAAATATGCGTTCCCTGACTATATTTAGCCAGTAGGAAATCTTGACCAAGATAAAAAGGGACTCGGTGCTGTAGCATGTGTGCTGCAAGTACCTGACCTTAACTTTTACAATTGGCCTTAGGACACTTAAGCTGGGGAAAACACATCCTGTATAAATCCTGTTGCGTGGGTTAAAAAGAAGCAACACGAATAGAAAAAAAAAAACACCCTGACAATGCGTTGAATTTCCACAATAATGAAGTTACTGGACGATTTAATTTAGAAGGGGAAATTTAGCAAAAATGATCTGCTGATTAGTTGTAAAAATGTTAGAATATAAGGATTGCAAGAGGGTGCATGGTTTCAGGCAGAGAAAACTGGTGGCTAGATTCCGTGGTCAAATCTTTAGCCAGCAAGTCAAAAAAAGAGCATTCTGGTTTTAGCTAATGAATTGTACAGAAGGATATACAGATGCTTCTCACAAAATTAAAATCTCATAAAAAAAAATTAATTTCAGCTCTTCAATACAATAAGTGAAACTCATTATATAGAGTCACTACAAACAAAGTGATCTATTTCAAGTATTTAATTCTGTTAATGTTGATGATTATGGCTTACAGCCAATGAAAACCCAAAAGTCATTATTTCAGTAAGTTAGAATATTTTATAACACAAGCTTGAAAATTATTTTAAAATCCGAAATGTTGGCTTACTGAAATGTACGTTCACTAAATGCACTCAATACTTGGTCGGGGCTGCTTTTTCTTCAATTACTGCATCAATGCAGCGTGGCATGGGGGCGATCAGCCTGTGGCACTACTGAGGTGTTATAGAAGCCCAGGTTGCTTTGTGGAAACTTCACACTAGACCTCAAACAGCTTGGATTGTGGCCAAATGAAATGCAAAATTTACATTCCTTGTGGAGTGTGTCAATGACTGCCTTCTGGACATCTGTCAAGTCAGAAGTCTTCTCAGACCAAGGGACCTTTTAAAATGCACTGTCCACTCCAAAAACACATGAGATATTGGACTACAAAAGGACCCATATATTGTTCTTACACAGGAGCCCTCCACTGGCAGGACCTTGAGCGTATAGGGATAGAAAAGGTTTTTTTTGTGTTTGTTTTTTTTATCCACTAGAAATAAAGAACGAATAACAGCTAGCAGAAATGTTGAAAACAGTGAGACCCCAATATAGAGTTTGTGGCAAAATTGTACAAAACTTTGCATTTTGCAAAGAATTGCTTAGAATAATTGAATGAATAAATAAATAAAATAAACAAACAAAAGGATAGGGGGACAATAAGTGCAATAGGGTCTTATCCTATGGAGGAAAATATAGGTGAGGGTTAAGGAACTGCTCACTTTATGGGACTGTTTAACCCACGACTGAGGGATCAAGGTATATCAAGTGCTGCAGCATCCTCAAGCCGGGAGATCACGTCGTGTAGATCAAGAGGTGTGTGATTAGGGGTGGTAGTCTGCGATGTCGATGTTGGATTCAAGAAAACAAAGGACAGAAGACAATAAAAGAATTTGACCATGCAGTTATGTTCTACACATTTCAAAGTTAGACCAGAATTTAAAGAGACCAGGATGGATGACCACAGAACTTGATTACTTGTTAAAAAGGAAAAAAAAAAAAAAGTGTACGTCAAATGGAAAGCGGGGTACATAGCTACATAAAACTATAATGCTATTTGCAGGGAATGCAGAACAAACGTTAGAAGAGATAAAGCTGGTAATGAAACCAAGAAATGGAGAAAGGAAATGACAGGCCAGTGAGCCTTACTTCTATACCAGGAAAGATATTTGAACATTTATTAAATTGCATGTATGTATGTACTTGGATAAGAATACAGTAATTAAGCAGAGCCAGCATGGGTTTGTAGCAAATAAGTCATGCCAGACTAATCGAATTTCCTTCTGTGATGCAATCACTACATGGGTGGATCAGGGAGATGCGGTAGATATAGTATATTGCAACTTCAGCAGAGCATTTGATAAAGTATCTCATACTATCCTTATTGAAAAAATGACCAAGCGTGGGATTAACAAGGCTACTGTTAGGTGGAATAATAACTGGCTCAGCGATCGTACTCAAAGAGTGCTAATAAATGGTGGCACATCCAATTTGAAGTGTGTTTCCAGTGGGGTACCACAAGGTTCTGTACTAGCCCCAGTGTTGGTCAACACTTATAAATGACCTAGATAAGGGAACTGAATGTAAACTAATCAAATATACAGATGGTGCAAAGCTAGTATGGATAGCCAACACTAGAGAAGACAGGGAAAGGATACAGAAGGATGCAGATAATCTTGAACAATGGGCAGCGACTAATAGAATACTATTTAACAAGGAGAAATTTGGGCAAGAAAAATGTAAATGACATCTATAGAATGGGAGGAATAGAACTAAGCAACAGCAAGTGTGAAAACGACTTAGGTATACTAATAGATCACAGACTGTACACGAGTCAACAATGTGATGCAGTTGCAAAGAAAAGTGAACATAGTTCTAGGATGTATTAAGAGAAGCATAGAGTCTAGATCACGTGAAGTAATTATCCCCTCTACTTCTCCTTGGACAGGACGCATCTGGAATACGGTGTCTGGTTTTAGGCACTAAATTTAAAGGGGAAAAAAAGACATTGAAAAACTGGAGCAAGTTCAGAGAAGAGCTACCAGGATGGGGAGTATACTGCAAGGTATGTCTCAAGAGGAACGATTATAATATCTCGGAAGGTTTAGCTTGCAAAAATGAAGGCTAAGAGGAGACTTAAAAGAGGTCTACAAATATCTGAAGGGATGTCACAGTGTAGAGGGATCATCCTTATGCTCATTTGCAAATGGAAACATAAGAAGCAATGGAATGAAACTGAAAGGGAGAAGATACACAGATTTTAGAAAAAAACTTTTTGACAGTGAGGGTGATCAATGAATGGAACAGGCTGCCACAAGAGGTGGCAAGTTCTCCTTCAATGGAAGTCTTCAAACAGATCCTGGACAGACATCTTAAGATGGTTTAGTGAATGCTGCATTGAGCAGGGAGTTGGACACGATGACCTTCGAGGTCCCTTCCAACTAACATTCTAGGATTCTTCATCAGGTGAAGGATGATTGTGGTTTCTCCTGATGAAGTTAATCCAACATCAAAACGTGTAGAGAATAAACAGCATTGTCAAATTCCAATATTGTCTTTTGGTTTCTTGAATCCAACATCGGCAGAGCAGACTACCACACCCTGAGAATATTCCCTATGGCAGCAACGGACCAGCATTTTGATCTCAAATATAGTCCATCCACCATCTCCCTCTACATCTACCGTCAGGTTGACGGATACACAGGTTTGGTCAATCATTACAAAGAAAAGAGGGAGATGATATTAATGAAGAGAAGAAAATATATACCAGCTCATCAGTCAACGCATTAGCTGAACTTCAGGAGCACGGACCCGCTGTGCAAAGCGTGTAGAATCCAAAGGAAGAAAGATGTCCAGCTCCACCGAATCCGTGACGATAAAATTTCTTTATTCACAAATCATGATTAAGGGAGCTTAGTCTCCAGAAACGCGTTGAGACACACCCATTTGGTTTTGTGCTGAAGTTTGTATCCTCTATGTTACAAGTTTTGTGAATAAAGAAATTTTATCTTCACGGATTCGGTGGAACTGGACATCTTTATTCCTTTAGATGATATTAACGCCTTCATGCAAAATGATACGAGGTGTATCCATTGAATGTCTGTCTTTTACAGGAAGGAAGCTGCTTCTAAAGCCAGTAAAACCAAGTAAAAATAAAACCTGTGCAGCCTTTTATATTCCTTTGCATTTATTCCGTGCCAGCAGAAAAATGCACGCAGAGGCATTCGAGAACGTGATAATAGGTATGACATCGGACCATTCCTCACAGTCTCGTGTTGTCGCCAGTGGTTTAGATTTCTCGCCTACGAGTTTACTAAACAGAGCTCAAACCAATGTGAATAACTGTAAATCCGGAGTGATCGTGTTATCCAATCTGTTATTGTTATATGGGAATTAGCGAGATTCTAGACTCAAATGACGACTGTGTATGCCAGAGAAGAATATTAAAAAAAAAAAAAAAAAAACGGTCCAATATAAAGAGAATTTTCTCATAATAACTACCAGGAAATATAAAACTTTGACTTGGGTGTTTTATTTTATGAAGTCTTAAAGAAGTTGTCCACCTTGGGGGACTTTTTTTTTTTACATATAATTTACGTGCATGTATTTGGGGCTAAATATTTTTTGCTATTCGGTTTTATTAAAAATGGAGAATCATTTATCTCAAAATTACGTTTAATTAGGGGGAAAAAAAAGTCCTATAAAAGGTGGACAAGTAATATTCTGCTCAGCGGTTTCTCAGACACGAGTGAAAGATGCTAGATGAGAACCAAATGTGGCAGTCATTATAGGGCCAATAGGGGTTGGCACATTTTGCAAGATATTCTCAGACATGGCTTTTACACCCAATTATTGTGATCACCAGTAGGAACCGGCGCACATGATCCATCTTGGCCCATGAGTGCACACACAGAGGTCTTATAACAGATTTGGCATAAATCAAACTGTTCCATTCAATACTATATCATGAAGATATTTTCCTAAGAAATATTAACTTAGTGTAAAATAAATCCCTGAAAATGAGATCTACTCCAACAATGAGATGATGCAGATTTCTGATATATCATGCAAGAAAACATAGAACGATAAAGTTCAACGATTTTAGCTAGTTTAACCAAATGATCAAGCTTATCAAATTTGTATGCTTTTTCCTTTCGAGGGTTAAAAATTTCCAAAATGTCAACAATGCTAAAATTATTTTTGGGACAAACGAAAAACCAACTAAAAATCTAATACTATAGAATACAGTGTATATGTCTATAGCTTGAAAAAACAAAACTCTAAAAATTAAATAGGACTGTCTCACAAAGCAAAGACATTCATGACCACTACATGGGGATGCGATTATTGTAGCCCCCAGCTGACATTTGCTAGAATGGAGTGGAAATGGTGCCTCTTCAGCTATGCTTAGCTATTTGTGCACAGGCTTCGCAGCTTGGCTATTTTGGACAGTAGTTAACCATGTCGCCACAGAAAAAGCAAGCGGCAGCAACAGAATCTCAAGGCGCCAACATGAGTATGATGGGATGTAGCACGTTGGGAGCCATAGGTTTCCAACAGCTAGAGGCCCATACCATGGTACCAAGTCTATCCATAAGGACCATGTCTATTCATGGCTAGGCCCGTACCATACCGAATCATAGTAGCATGCCCAGGTACCATATGTATTCATACTACCATATTATACCTAGGTACTTTGTCTATCCAAAAGGTCCAGGTCTATCCACGCCTAGGCCCATACCACGATACCATACCCAGATACCATGCCTATCCATAGTACCATAACCAAGTGCCATGACACTCCATAGTACCACACCCAGGTACTATATCTACTGTGATGCAGTGACCCCTGTTACAGGTAGGGGTCGTTGCATGGTCTCTTCAGAATATGCAAAATGGCCAGTATGTGTCGCAGAGGAAGTCTGCACGGTAAACCTGCAGTATTGTTGTTCTGGGACCTGTGGGCCCAAAGGATTTTTAAAGTTTATAGAGGGAGGCTTACTGGGCTAGTTTGAAGAGCTGGGCGGGTCGAACTAGCCACACACACCTCCCGACTGTGGGGGTGGTTGCAGCTTCATAATGTGACCAGGGTGTGGGTCATTTGGTTCAGAGTGTTTGGACCTGAATGTCTGTACTGTAGGTCCGGGAAGCGGTCAGATTCTGTGTTGGAAGCTCCTGTGAATAGAGACTTCCTGGAAGCACCTGGAGAGACCGTGGACCTGGACGGTCTATGTTGGAAGCTCCTGTGAGTGGAGACTTCCTGGAAGCACCTGATCAGACCATGTACCTGCAGAGCCTGGGACTGCTTCTGTGTTGTCAAAGAAGGACTGACAAGGAGTCAGCGTGTGGAGTGGAGAAGAGCTCCTGGAAGGTAACACCGGACAAGGGGATTGTAATACATGGCAGAGGTTTATCTGCTGCATGAACAGACTGGTGGTCGTGATATGTTCATGGATGTAATGAAGTGGACTTTATGTGGTTTATGCTGTATAAATAAACCAAGTAGATTGTTTTTGTGAGAAAACCGTGACTGACTACATTAATCCGCTGCCAAGTGAGTGTCCCCCAACACAAACAGTAGGCGCAACGCCACACTACCCATAGTGCCACAATCAGGTACCATGTCTAGCCATAGTACCACACCCAGGTACCATGTCTACCCATAGTACCATACCCAAGCACCATGACTATCCATAGTATCACACCCAGGTACCATGTCTACCCATAATATACTCAGGTACCATGTCTATCTATCGAAGGTCTATGGTGCATTTCAGATCCTATTTATAGGATTTCCCCCTAAAAAAATAAATAAATAACCGTATGATCATCTATGAACAACGTATAAATATTTTTCTATGAGAGTATATCTCCAATACAATAAAATTGGATCCAATTAAGGGAACCTCAAATATTTTGGTTGCATTACAAAGATCCTATCTGTTGCCATGCTTCTCTCGAATGTACAAGTCACCTTCTTCCATCACCACTGTATTAACTGTAGAGAATAGCTGTACTTTTTCACACGGTGGTAAAACACGGCAGGAAGCAGTACAAAAGGGTGAACGTGTCATCGCTGTGTTTCCGCAGTGGCATCGCCCTTTGGTCTCATTTGGAGTCTTAGGAATAAAATGCGAAAGAAAAGTTTATATGAGGATTAGATTAAAACCCTGTAAACAGGAGAAAGACGGGTTCATTTACAGAGAGACTTAGCAACAGCCACTACAAAGATCTCCCCGAGCCAACATCAACAACAGATCACCAACTTGGAACTGGAGAATTAGAGCAGGATATATACAGCGCAATACCACCCAAAACTAGCAAGGGGCCAGGTATACGGCTTTACACTGGCCCACAACAACGGAAAGCAATGGATCATTGTTTATAGGATTATTTCCACCTAACACATAATTCTGAATAGCAGGAACATGAACGGCCAAATAAGATAAAAACAGAGACGGGCCCCCAAAAATGTGCCCTATGATGAGCTATTGGACTGTAATGGACCCATATATTGTTCATGCAGAGGTGCCCTGCTCATTTTTAATTTGTATGGCCGGCGTCACACTTGCGAATTCAATGAAACTCCCGCGAATCTCTTGCATCAAGTCACAGCACTGCCGCCGGCACTCAGGACCGGAGTTTGTGGCTGCATGTATTTCTATGCAGCCGCACGCTTCGGTCCCAAGTGTCGGTGGCAGTGTCGGGACTTGATGCGAGAGATTCGCGGGAGTTTCTCACATTGAACTTGCAAACGTGACCCCGGCCTATCTCTGTTGATGGTGTTCACCACTCAGGTTAGTTATTTTTATACTTTGATAAAACCCGACTTTTCTGGATGCGGCAATACGTATATATATTTTTTTAAAACATATTTTTGTAATCTTTAATTTTATTGGGGGCGAGCTGAACTTCTGTTTTCCATATCTTTTAAAACTTTTCCCCCCACTTATTACTGTATTTTTAGCCCCCTTAGGGGACTTATCAGATAGTTTGTTGTTATGATCCGGTGACCTTGGAGCCGCATGAAACTTTCTCTGGAGTAGGTGGAAACTGTACTGACCGCAAATCCTGAACTGACACCGCAACTAGAAGTAGCCGTGGGGTGTGCCTAACAAACCCTAGACACCTCGACACAGCCGGAGGACTAAATACCCCTATAGATGGAAATAGGAATTCTACCTTGCCTCAGAGCAGAACCCCAAAGGATAGGCAGCCCCCCACAAATAATGACTGTGAGTAGGAGAGGAAAGACACACGCAGGCAGAAAACAGGATTTAGCAAATGAGGCCACACTAGCTAAATAGGAAAGGATAAGACAGAATACTAAGCGATCAGTATTAAAACTTTTCCAAAAACATCCACAGCAGATAATACAAAAAATTCCACCATCTAACTAAAGACGTGGAGCGTATATCTGCAACTCCTGAGAATCCAACAAGACTGAGAAAATACTGACACAATCTAAGCTGGACAAGAAAAAAAACAAAAGAATAGCACTGAATTATAAAGCACACAGAATGTGTGCCACATCTTTGCTGATTTGGCAGCAAGGCAGGAGGAACCAGACTGAGGTCCAACACCTCCCAAGAACCATGGACAACTGGCAAGGGCTAATGAATCCTGCACACCTAAATACCCCAGTCAGAACTGCAATCAGCAGATACACCTGACCAGGACTGCAATCCAGGGACAACTGCATTACCACCTACAACCACCGGAGGGAGCCCAAAAGCAGAATTCACAACAGTTTGTACTATATAGAGCACTACCACGGTATTGCAGCATATAGTAGACATTCCAGTCTCTTATTCCACAGGGATAAGTTTCAAAAGAACTCCGTGACGACAAGCATGTGGGGGGGTCTTCCACAGATCACTGACCGACATTCCACCCATCAGTGCCCTGCGATCTCGCCACAGGAGCACTGATGGATGCAAAGAATGACGCGCCACCATGCAGGTGAGCTGTGAATGCCACCATCAGAGTTGGACAGGTTAATATTGTAGTAAATCCCCCTAGTATTTCTTCTAGATTTAATCATATTCTACTGTATTCTACTTTATGAGCAATTTTCTTCCCATCAGGGCAAAGTAAAGCTAATTAACACCTACATGAAATAATGTAGCGGCATTAGTAGTTAGAATCAGTCCGGGCCCACTTTGCCCATAACTTCTGGTCACATTGGCAAGCGTAGTAAAAGCAGATTTGTTTCAGAAGATTCTGTGAATAAAGGTCCATTTCGTATATCTGATTGGGATTTCTGGATCAACTCAATTCATTTCTGCAGACCCCATTGAGAATTTTAGGAAAGTCTCAGAAAGTCCACCACCTAGATATCTACCAATACTGAAGTAGAGTTATAGACAACCAACTGATGGTCAGAGGAGGAGCCGATGGGCCTTGCACGAGATAAGCCTCTGGCAGAGATGTCGGTCAGCAACTTTCTCATAGAGAACACAGGAGCGCTTGGCTGAGCGAGAGAGCGCTTCAGTATAAGGGAGAGACGACCGATGTGGCTGCCGAAAGAACCATCATTCTGCCAACAGCCACCTCAGAATTATGAGGGCCTTTAGGTTTGAAAAGGGGGATGACCCATGAAGACCTATTTATGAGATCTGGATCACCTCTCTATGAGCAGGTTCTACTCCAAACTCCATAAGATACCATAGTAAATTACCTGCTGTTGCGTAATACCACAATGTCTGGCCGTCTGGCCAGTAGAGACTACCCCCAGAAAATAAATGGTTTAGCGAGGGTGTACAGGAGCTAAATAGAGCGGTCAGAAGGAGTACGCTCTGAGGAGATGTCACATTTCATGTATTACTCATTTTATATGTAAAAGTTGTAGAAACATCTTCTATGAAAACGTGAACTAGTGAAAGGCGGAAACTCCGTTCCAGCTCATTTTCATGTTGTACAAAGTAGATCATCATCATCATACAGGAAACGCCAACAGGAAACGCAAACAGGAAACGCAAATTATGCAATTAAATTGTATTTTCAGCAAATAAAGGAACTTCATTACATAAAAGTCTTTCACTTGTTAATTCATAGTAAAGACACATCATTTATTTATTTTTTTCTTTTCTAATATTTTAATAGTGAAATTAGTTTGGATCAGATCCCAAAAATGTGCGCCATTCATTCTGTGTGGGACTGACGAACATAGCCGACTAAAGCTGCCCCGTAAGGAATGAATGGGCCACCACTCCTGACATTTCAACCTTACCTGGATTAGAGCATGGCAACTTTATACTTCTAAAAATTTCAATAGGGTCACAGCCTGTATATGTCCAGTATCACATTTTTTTTTTTTTTACAAAGCTTGTAATACGAAAAAATTATCATCAAAACAAATTTAACAAAAAAAAAAACACACGTTAATGTCATTTTCTTTAAGA
Organism: Ranitomeya imitator; assembly: GCF_032444005.1. Taxonomy (NCBI): domain Eukaryota; kingdom Metazoa; phylum Chordata; class Amphibia; order Anura; family Dendrobatidae; genus Ranitomeya; species Ranitomeya imitator. The sequence continues at coordinate 59,457,170 of NC_091290.1, read as the reverse complement.
CAACAAGACCTTTCTGGAAGCAGTACAAAAAAGTGATGCTTTATTTGTTTTTATATTTGTTATTTTAAGGGCTCTTGAAAAAGTTCCATAATGTTCATTGTATAATGAACAACCTTTATTTACCGAACACTATAAAAGCCCATTAACTAGAGTTGAAAACACAAAAAGCACTTTGCCTGATAAAATACACAAATGTAATAAATGGAGGTTGAGGAATCGACATTTCTAGACACATAGTAAGTGCTTTAATAAAGAGTATCTTTTGCTGGATGTTGGCTGGCCACAACTATTATGAAAATATTTAAGGATGGGCAAAACTATCTTTTAGCAAATATTAGGTAAATAGACCGGTACGAAAGTTGTATGCCAGCCACTGAGTTCTAGTGGCCCAGTCCACCCGCAAAACGCCTCCTCACATCCTCTGCGTAACTGAAGAACACCAGTCTTAAATAATGATGGGGGAACCCCTGGAAGGTTTGGGTCCAGCAGGCCAAACCGTTAAAAAAGTTCAGTTAGGGTACCAGAACAGTACCGAACCAGGACCCCATTCAGATGAATGGGGAACCTGAACATCCACTGTTAGCCACGCTGTCACCCTCATGACACTGCGTCAAACACTGCCTCTGATCAACGGTAAGATCATTACCACTGGTCAGAGAGCTGTGGTTCCCAAACTGTCAGATAACAGCGAGCGTCTGGTCACAGGGGGCCTCCCCATTTTTAACAGCCAACCAAGCTAAACCAGATCGCTGGGAACTGGAATTCTCAGGGTGGTAACGGGACATAGATATTGGGAGGAGTACACGGTGGCCATAATACCGTATGGAGGACTATGTGGTGGCCATAATACCATATGGAGTAGTATGTGGTGCTATAATACCGTATGGAGGACTATGTGGTGGCCATAATACTGTACGGAGGACTACGTGGTGGCCATAATACTGTATGGAAGACTACACAGTGGCCATAATACCCTATGGAGGACTATGTGGTGGCCATAATACCGTACAGAGGACTATGTGGTGGCCATAATACCGTATGCAGGAGTATGTGGTGGCCATAATACCGTATGGAGGAGTATGTGGTGGCCATAATACCGTATGGAGGACTATTTGGTTGCCATAAGGCCATAATACCGTATGGAGGACTACATGGTGGCCATAATACCGTATCGAGGAGTATGTGGTGGCCATAATACCGTATGGAGGACTACATGGTGGCCATAATACCGTATGGAGGACTAGGTGGGGGCCATAATACTGTATGGAGGACTAGGTGGTGGACATAATACTGTATGGAGGACTATACTGTGCAGTCTAAAATAATAAGTCTGCAGTCTTACTCCTACAAATGCACAGTATAAATGTTAGACCTCTAGATGTCTATAGCAAGTCATCATTGAATGGGAATATCAAAGAACCAGGGCCGATTGGTCAACAGTTGTGAATTATATGTACAGTACTGTTTATCAGCCAGATTTGTGCCTAAAGTAGGTCTGGTTACCTGGCAGTATAATAGCAGGAGAAACATATGCCATTAAGTTGTATTACGTCACAATGCCACCTTCTATGCTGCACTTGAAGCCATCATAATGTACCCAACTAGTGGCAATACAAGAAGGTTGAGAATACAAGTATGCGCCATCTTGGCCATATAGTTCGGCACTGCATCTACCAAGTGCTAACTGGGTATTATATAAAAAAAAAAAAAAACACAACTAAAAATCTACAAGTTTCTGATTGAAAGAAAGATGGCTGACCATAAATATCTGCAGCAGGGCCCCACTTATTTTAATACTGGTGTAGTCTATGTGGTAGTTACATCTACTACCTCTTAAAATTGGAGTGTTAATCTATGCTTTCCCAGACTTTTGGTAGAACCGTGGCCATGTTTGATGCTACCCAGCTTTCCTTGAAGAAGCAATTAGACAGGAACTTCTAGCAGCTTCACAAGAGAACAGCTATGTTCACATTTTGCAGCATTATTTTTCTGCAGGGAAAACCTGCTCTCTTGGCAGTAAAGAAACTCTTTACGAAAAGCAGGTTTTGTTACGCTTTTGCTGCGGTTTTTGTTGTGTTTTTTTTTTTTGTACGGATTATATGTATCACTTCTGTACAAGTACATGTTTAACCCCTTCATGACCTTGGGATTGTCCGGTTTTCCGGGTACGTTTTTCGCTCCCCTCCTTCCCAGAGCCATAACTTTTTATTTTTCTGTCAATTTGGCCATGTGAGGGCTTATTTTTTGCGAAACAAGTTGTACTTTTGAACGACATCATTGGTTTTAGCATGTCATGTACTAGAAAACGGGAAAAAAAAATCCAAGTGCGGTGAAATTGCAAAAAAAAGTGCAATCCCACACTTGTTTTTTGTTTGGCTTTTTTACTAGGTTCACTAAATGCTAAAACCGACCTGCCATTATGATTCTCCAGGTCATTATGAGTTCATGGACACCTAACATGTCTAGGTTCTCTTTTATCAAAGTGGTGAAAAAAAATTCCAAACTTTGCTAAAAAAGAAAAAGAAAAAAAAAATGCGCCATTTTCCGATACCCGTAGCGTTTCCGTTTTTTATGATATGGGGTCGGTTGAAGGCATATTTTCTGCGCGCCGAGCTGCCATTTTTAATGATACCATTTTGGTGCAGATACGTTCTTTTGATCGCCCATTATTGCATTTTAATGCAATGTCGCGTCGACCAAAAAAACGTAATTCTGGCGTTTCAAATTTTTCTCGCTACGCAGTTTAGCGATCCGGTTAATCCTTTTTTTTTTTTTATTGATAGATCGGGCGATTCTGAACGCGGCGATACCAAATATGTGTAGGTTTGATTTTTTTTTTTATTGTTTTATTTTGAATGGGGCGAAAGGGGGGTGATTTAAACTTTTATATTATTTTATTTTTTTCACATTTTTTTTTAACTTTTGCCATGCTTCAATAGCCTTCATGGGAGGCTAGAAGCTGGCACAACTCGATGGGCTCTGCTACATAGCAGTGATCATCAGATCACTGCTATGTAGATTAATAACAGGCTTGCCATCAGCGCCGACAACAGGGGGATGCTCACAGCAGGCCAGGATCAGTAACCATAGAGGTCTCAAGGACCTTTATGGTTACCATTCTGATGCATCGCTGACCCCCGATCACGTGACGGGGTCGGCGATGTGCTCATTTCCGGCCGGATGCAGCGTTTGACAGCGGTATTTAACTAGTTAATAGCGGCGGGTGAATCGCGATTTCACCCGTCGCTATTGCGGGCACATGTCAGCTGTTCAAAACAGCTGACATGTCCCAGCTTTGATGTGGGCTCACCGCCGGAGCCCTGCATCAAAGAGGGGGATCTGACCTCGGACGTACTATCCCGTCCGAGGTCAGAAAGGGGTTAATAAAATTAGTTTATCAAAAAAGCAGCAAAAACAAATGGTTACGTTTTTTGCATTCTCATTGCCTTCTACGGTAAAGAAAAAAAAGCTACAAAAACGCTGAAAGAATTTAAATATCACAATTTAAAAAAACGCAGCAGTTTTACAATTCAATCAGAAAAAAAAAGCAATGATGTGCATGAGATTTCTGAAATCTCAGATTTTAATGGTACTGAAAAACACAACTTGCATTAAAAAAAAAATATGTTGCAAAAAACGCATCATGTGAACATAGCCTTACTGTACGTAGCCGGACTATAGATTTACTTGAGAATCTTCCTTTTAAAATGTTATGCTATCTTTCTGATGCCTCTGGAACTTTCAAAGTATTTTTTTAAGGTCCTAATTAAGTGCATTTTTTTGTAGGTCAGTAAAATTATGCATCTTTATGGCAACATCACTACAGTTTTGTTTTTTTTAGAAAACTAACTTTATAACCATAAAAAGTTTTCAGAACTTTTGATCTATGAAAGTTATTGTACATACAGGCAAGCATGCAAGAACATAATAGGATCCAACTGGTTCAACCAAATTATATTCCAGAAGGTCCAAGGTTGGGAAATACAACCTTAACCGAAAACTACTCGCATTTGAAAAACAGTAAAACTTTAAAAACGAAATCTACTCACACTGTAAAGTGATAAACAAAACACTTCCATCCTGTCGGCCGTTCCAAAAAGTTATAAACTTTGCCTTGTATGTTGGTTCTGGTGAGCAGAGGTCGTCTCGCGCTGTAGATCGAAACTCTGGGGTCCAGACTGATAGTCGCCCGTGGGGTCTCCGTGGTAATCAGCACATCGCGTTTCAGCTCAAAAGTGGTGGTAGCGCGTTCCTGACCTTGTTGTCCATTGCTGTTTAACCCCCGAGGTAGCGGGATGTGTTCGTAATGTGTGTTCAGATTTTCATTCATCTCCAGAGGACTCGGTTTTTGGTGGAGATCTCTTCTAGAGGTTATGATGCCAAAGTTCCAGTTTCTTTTCGGTGTTTTCGGAGGAGATGACGAGGACATTGGAGAAGTTGCAAGAGAATGGGAAAGCTTGGTTACGACTTGGAAAGTTTATTGAAGAACATTTTATGGAGAAAATTCCAAGTTCTTCCGATCCCCTGGTGGCTTTAATCTGGTTGGAAAGAAATAAGAAGCAAGATCTAGTTAGTAACACACGAGTTTTGATGTCCTGCCTACTCCAGTTCTCTCCTGATGACTCCTCATGTGAGGGAGTGGTTTGGACATAATTCCTTCCTAACACAGCTCTCCTAGATGTCTGCTAGGGTTGTTGGTTTTAGAGGTGTGATCCTAAATACTGCCCTCTCTCTGGAAACATTACCTCCTTTTTCTTACTTTCTTTAGGGAACTTTCCTCCGTCCTACTGAAGCTCTATCGTCCCTACTGTCCGCAGTCTCCTGGATGGGAAGGAATGCCTTTCATTCCACCGAGACTATGAACGCGAGGCTGATTATACACAGAGCTTGCTGAACTTTTTTTTTAGCTAAATACCACAAGTTGTCTCCTGTTGAGGGATTTAATGAAGAAAAAAAAAAAAAAAAAAACACACCAGGGTTGCCAATTAGACTCTTTTTTCCTGGACAACTTATCGATAAACTCACGGACAGACCATATATATTATTTTCCGTACCCCTTTGGAAAACCATAATAAATAATTTTATACATGATCCAGGTCTACAGCCTATAATTCTGATATGGAGAAATCAGCTGCGCTCACAGTAAGCTGTAAAATAATAATTACAGTCAAAATAATCTGTGCAAGTTTCTTCAACTCCGAAAAAGTCACGGATGCCTTACATTTTTTTTTTTTTTTTTTTTTTTTTAACGGAGGGGAAAAAAAAAAAAAAAAAAGTACTCCATTTTTACAGACTGTCCTGGAATTTCTGGATGGAGAGCAATTCTGCCACACACGCATGCGTCACATCACCATAAAAAACTATCAAATTAATTTTTAAGTCAATAAAAAAAACTAATTGTATATACTTATACTATACAGTATAGGAGCATGTTCACACTGGCAGTTAAACTAACAAAACCCAAGATTGAAACAAAATGAGTAGACACTGGTAAAAAATTGAAAAAGCCATCCCACTGCGACAAGGTGTACCCAAATTTGGACAGTCCTATACTAATATCTCAAATATTAAAATGGTTCCTAATCTGTAAAATAAACACTAATCATCTACTCTCTAGCCAGAGATCCGAAGCCGAACCTCCTGAAACACTCCAGGTCTTTAGGTACATGCAGATGGTACGTGGTCGCTGCAGCGCTTCAGTGGTCACTATGTAGAGGTCACTATGTAGCGGTCACCTTGGAGCAGTCATCTGCCATGTTATAAGCATCAAGGTGCCCATCGCTGAGCAGTAATGACAGCAGTATAGCAAAGAACCGATGCGGCCACTGCTGGGCTACAGTAATCATGTGCCGTCCACATGTAATCAAAGAGCAGGAGCGCTACAGGAGGCTCAGCGCTGGATTGGTATGAGTGATGAAAATCTGTGTACTGCGCTATGGGATACATTGGCGCTATATCAGTGAAACATTAATTGTATTACTTTCATGAGTTCATTAGAGGACGCCAAGCGCTTGCAGAATACGGAGTGTACGGTCCCTTATGGAGGTGACTATTTTCTCCTTCATGTGCAGGATTACCATAATCGCAAAGGAAAAAAAAAAATCAATGTTACTCTACAAAGAAAAAAAATACAACTCGAGCGCCCTTATGAAAACTGATTAGTACTTTTTGCACAATTTTCCCACAACTTACCAGCTGACCCCATGGGTCCCAGTTGGGTGGAAAGCCTCCAATTGTTCTTGTAGGCATTTGGAAAGGGAGGTTTAAAGAGCACAATCTCTCTAGTCATTTAAAAAGGCCATATTCCAATTTTTCCAAACTCGCCATTTTTTTTAAATCTTAGTCATTATATCCGAGCGAACATCTTCCAATAACTGTAACTAAGTGTTGGTTCTCAGTCTTGTGCGGATACGATTAGTGGATCGTCACACACTGTGGGTAATACAGACCTGTCACCGTCCACGAGCTACGGCTTTACATGGCCCCCTTGTGGTTGTAGGAATTATAGCTTTCAAATGTGGAAAATATAGAACTGGTATATAATATACTTAGCACACTCCAGTGAGTCTGATGCAAAAAGGGTCGGTCTGCAAGGACCTTCATCAGTGTGCTCTATAGCTAAGCGAGGGAGGGTGTATGATATAGACCCTTCAGAGAAAACAAGTTTTTTTGCATCAAATAACTGAGATGAACAGGAACTCCTGTTGAAATAAAGGGCTAAACTAGCCGATCAAGCCGGAGGAAGGCTGGAGAGTAGGAAGAAGACACGGTATACACCGCAGGTCAAATAATGTGACATTATTTGACCTGCGGTGGATACCGCGTCTTCATAATCCAAGGTTTGGGCACCTACTTCCAAGCACCTCCACACTTGGGCTGTGCTGAACATCTACTCCACCGCTAAAATATAGAACTGGCGCACTCCAGGGATTGGCCAGAAGATTGTAGCACAGGATTTAGATTGGTCAATTATTAATCATAATAGAGCAAAACAAGGAAATCTTCATACGGAATGCCAGCAGGGCCGCCACGGTGGCCATAACACCTAGTGACATATTGTCACCTTTCCACAAAGTCCAGCGCTTGCGCATTGCGGTGTAAAATGATCATGGACCCAAGAATGCTGAATATCTACAATTTCACAGTAATCCAGATAGATACATCATCTTTCTTCTATAAATGCTCAGGTTTTATAAAATCTGAAATTAAAAGGCAGACACCCACCCTAAAGTGCATGGATGAGACTCACGGCCACTACCCATCCACAACCGGCAGTTGTGAGCCCGGCATGCTGCACCTGTAACGGACGACCGCCCGCCTGCAGCCAATCATCAGGCTCTTTGTATAACAGCCAATCCCAATCAGTCTAAGGCCTCTTTTCGACTTGCGAGATACACGTCCGTGTCTCGCATGTGGAAACGAAGCTCTGGCGCCGGCAATCCAGAGCAGAGCGTGTGGCTCCATGTGTTGCTATGCGGCCGCACGCTCCCCTCTGGATTGCCGGCGCCAGAGCTTCATTTCCACATGCGAGACACGGACGTGTATTTCGCAAGTGGAAAAGAGGCCTAACAAACAGGCAATCCCTGCATGTGTTGCAGCTGTCAATCAGCCGAGGGAACTCAAATGTCCTATCCTGTGCTCATTATTCCGTGGCTCCCTCCACTTCATCAGCTCGCTGGTCAGCCCCTGCTCGTCCTTATAAGTGCGCTGGTGGAGGCTGCGGTGCTGGAGACGAGCTTAGTCAATGGAGCTCAGTTATTTTGTGTGGGTCCCCAACCCCTCTGGGCTCGGTTGCACCTTTTGTAACTGCAATCATTAAACCCCTGCACATCTCATGTAGGATGTGGGTGCATGGAGAACACCTACAAATGCTGCCGACTGTGCTAGGCTAGTTTCACACTAGCGTTTTGCTGAGCTGCGGAGGGCTGCGGACTTCCTCTGTGAAGCCCCTCCCACAGCCGCACCTCTGCCGCTCAGCTCCGCCTACGTCCGCATGCGGCCTGCGTACCTACTTTAACATTAGGTGTTCAGGTCGTGCGGATGTATGCGGATGCCTCCACATGTGTCGTTTTGACGATGCAGAGAAAAAAAATTCCAAACAGCTGCATTCGACAAAACGACGCATGCGGAGGCATCCGCATACATCCGCACGACCTGCGTACCTAATGTTAAAGATAGATACGCAGGCCGCTTGCGGACGTAGGCGGAGCTGAGCGGCAGAGGTGCGGCCGTGGGAGGGGCTTCACAGAGGAAGTCCGCAGCCCTCCGCAGCTCAGCAAAACGCTAGTGTGAAACAAGCCTAACACAGCTAGCTGCTAATGCTGTGTAACCCTTTAGATGCAGCCGTCAATAGCTGGCAGCGGCATTTAAAGGGAACTATTCATAATATTGAATATTATGACCAGCACGGTACAGAGAAAGTGAAGCAGAGCAGAACGATATATAGATTGGGCGGAAGGAAACAGTAGAAGGGCTCATTCAGATGTCCGTTTCTCTCCTATAAGTGCCATCTGTTTGTGGGTAGTTCATCTGTCTGATTCTTTCCCTTCGCACCCAGTGGTCTGCACAAAAGCAGGAGGATCTGTCAGACACTGATTTGAGTATCAGATCAAACTCCCAAATGCAAGTCTATGTATCCATGTAAAACAACGAGTTCGGACAGTACTCCGATGCCTTCCTGTCCGGTTATCACGGACTGTTCGATAAATAGAAGCTTGAGAAACCAACAGCAATTATTTTGTAATTCAAGGAAAACTAATGACACGCTGACCAAACTCTGATGATACTCTGATCAAAAACACTGATGAAACTTCAACCATTTGTTTGCATACTAGAAAAATCCCTAATGTCTGAAGGAGCCCTAGCTTGTATTTTACTCTCCGAAATCCCTGGCTCTCGTACGCTTACGAGTCCAGTGGGCGGTCCTACTGACAGCTTTCTCTGCATGCAGGAGGGACCGCCCACTGGACTTTTGCACAGAAATACCAGGGATTTCAGTGAATGAAAAAAAAAAATAAAATACATAAATGGGCCCATTAATTTTAATACTCAAAAAGTCAGATGTGTGGAATGTGTATAGTTTACTCTTTGTCACAAGTGTGCGATTATTTTCTGGGATCACATCTGAATACAATGCATCATCACCTCACATACTGTAATCCTCTCTAACTTACAGCTGGCCCAGAAGTCCCATGGAGTGTGGTCGCAGGGATTTATAAGACGGTGCAATTACTATCCACTCCTTATAAAAACAATTGTTGTTCTTCAACACTTTGTTTAAACCCCTTCACGAACTTAGACATATCCATACGTCCTGGTTGGGAAGGAGTTCCCGACCTAGGAAAATGGATACATCCTGGCGATATTGTGGGCATAGGCTCTGTGCACTGGCGGTCGTCGCCAGGTGTTCAGCGAACATGACAGCTGACACCCAGCTCTCACTGCCAGGAGTGGTGCCCGCACCACTCCTGGGTGTTTAACCCCCTAAATTTTGCAATCGGTATCAATCACAACATTTAAAAGGATCTCCCGCAACGTCAACATGAGAGCCCGATCATTGCCACAGTGACCCAAGGTTGTCATGACGACATCCGGGTCACCAGGCTACGGTAAGCTGGGTAGACCATGCTCAGAGCATGGTCTTAGAAGATTGCATGTCAGTGTTGTGTGTCGTGAATTGTAATGCATTAGAATAGCGATCAAAGTGAAAGTCCCATAGAGGCACTAAGTAAAACAAAATAAAAAAAAAATAAAAAAAAAAATCACAAAAATATATTAGGATATATCCCATAATTAAGTATTCTGTTAAAGTGATGAGCGAGTATACTCGTTGCTCGGGTTTTCCCCAGCACACTCGGGTGACCTCCAAGTATTTGTTACTGCTCGGAGATTTAGTTTTTGCTGATGCAGCTGCATGATTTACGGCTGCAGGGCCAGCCTGAGTACATGTGGGGGTTGCCTGGTTGTTAGGAAATCCCCACATGTAATCAAGCTGTCTAGTTGCCACAAATCATGCAGCTGCGGCAAGGAAAACTAAATCTCCGAGCACTCACAAATACTCGGAGACCACCGGAGCGTGCTGGGGAAAACCCGAGCAACGAGTATACTCGCTCATCACTAGTCCCAACATTTTATCATAGTGTCTAACAAAAAGTGGATCAAAAGGACAAATATAAATGGTATCACTGAAAACGTCATCTTGTCCCGCAATAAACAAGCCACCATACATCCATGCTCCATCAGCGGAAAAATACAAAAAAGTTATAGTTCCCATCATAGAGCGATGCAAAAACAATTTTTTCTTCTATAAAATCTTTTTTTTGTGTAAAAGCAGCAAAACAAAAAACGATATAACTCTGGTATCGCTGTAATCGTACCGACCCAAAGAATAAAGCTGACTTATTAATTTTACCACACGCGGAACAGTATAAAAAAAATAATCCTGCATTGCTGGTTTTTGTTCATTTTGCTTCCCAAAAATCAGAATAGAAAGTGATCAAAAAACGTCAGGAGCCTGAAAATGGTAGCAATAAAAAAAAGTCAACTCATCCCCCAAAAAACAAGCCATCACATGACTGCAGAAATATGGAAAAATTATAGCGCTCAAAATATGGGGATGCAAAAGCATCTTTTAGTGTGTGACAGCAGGCAAACAGAAAAAAAACTATATACCTTATTTTTTGCTTTAGAAGACACTTTCACAAAAAAAAGTGGGGAGAGAAACAGTGCATGTTATAAATGTCTGTATGCAGGAAGCTCACGGACCCCGACGCCGTGTGATGTAACATGGCAGAACAGCGCGGCACCCAGCAAGAAACAGGTTAGTCTGTATTACAAGGGCTGGACAGAGGGGAGTATGAGGTCTGCAATAACAAAAAAGGGGGATGTGTGGCATTAACTGAAGTCTGCCATTACATGAGAGGGGTGGAAGGGGGTATGTGGACTGAGGTCTGCAATTACCAGGGGGGAGAGAGATGGTGGGCTTGAACTGAAGTCTGCCATTATAAGGGGGAGGATATGTGGTTGGAGTTCTGCTATTAAAAGGGTGGGGGAGGTAGGGTCAGACCCCCTCCCTTGTAATTGGAGAAATCAGATCAGAGGTCTGCAATTACAAGGAGGGGTTGGGCGGGAATCTGATATGAGATCTGCATTCAACTACACGGGTCCTCCATAACAGTGCATCATCCAGAGATTCTCTCCCCTGACCCCCATTAAAATAATATTTTTATTAAATGTTTTAGCACCTTATTTGGCTAAAAAAAAAAAAAAAAAAAAAGTTGCTCTTATTTTTCTCCTCTAAAAACCTAGGTGCGTCGTATAAAGTAAAAGATACAGTAAGCCTGGGATCGCTATAATCCAACCGACCCAAAGAATAAAAGTCATCTAATCACTTACACTGCACGAGGAATTGTGTAAAAAAATTAAAACAATTTTGCACCTGCTGTTGATTTTTTCATTCTGCCTCCCAAAGATCGGAGTAAGCTCACATTTATCCTGCGCTGAGAGCTTACACCATATTTTTCGTGTAAATCTTTGAAATACGTGATTCAGACGGAACTCACGGTGAAAGATTCTCTCTAATTTGGCAGATGGAGGCACTGTGGATGCAGTCTGGGCTATGATCCAGCGGTTCGTGCTTTTTGGCCGTGCATAAAAGCCACAGTTGTGTGCACCTCTGAAAAGAAGTACAAATGCTGAACAGAGGCCAGTAGTAGTCAGAGTAACTCTACTGCCTCATTATAGTGAATGGATCCCTCAGGAGTTTCACCGGGATCACGTCACTTGAGATTTAGATGGAAACCCCAATGTAAATGCTCAGCGTAGAGCGCCGGATATATGTGATCCAAAATGTTATGCAAAATGTTCTCAATAATAGCTTCAAATCAATTCACAATAAAAAGAAAAGCCAAGTCCCCACTCAGGGCTGTCATCTGTTAACAGAAATATAGGGGGCTTCCACGTTACTGGTAGCACAAAGGTTCTGGAAAAGCGCTATGGCTCCTCACCCTCGGAAAGAAATCCAACAAATTCTGCGCTCCTAAATCTAAATGCCCCCCTCCCTTCCTCCCTTCTGAGCCCCAGTGTGCCTACACCACATATAGCATTCACATGTTTGGCATTTCAGTAGTGATGAGAGCCCACCTAACTTACGGTGCATGTCTCGAGAAGCACGAGCCGGGCACATTGTACTCGGCACTACAATGTATGGGCACTACAATAGCAGATTTGAAATTTTCAATCTGCAACATCCACTGCTGCTTGTTTCCGGAAAAAGTCAAATAATCACTTTACCAGTAGGTTACCAATTGGTTTTGAAAGTCAAAAGCGTAAGAGTTGACTTACCTGCCTTCCTCCATTCCAGTTTTGTTGGAACAAGTACAAGATGTCCTCATACAGAACCTCTGTGAGGACACTACGGTCTAGAGCAGCCCGCATCGCTGCTTCTTGGACCACCACCACTTGTTGGCTCTCTTCTATGTGGATTACTTTGGTAGACCAGGATATAGAATATTAAAGTGTTCCCTGGCTTTACAAAAATGTTCATATCCTGGACAATCCCTCAAGGCTATTATTTAGCTATAATAATATTTTCTTTCTCTGCTTGTAAAATAATACTATGACTTGACTTCAACTAGCTCCTAGTAACTACAGGATTTTCTTACCCCTGTATACAACTCAACGCCACCTTCTCTACAACCCTAGAATGTATTAGCCAAAAGAAGTCATGGAGAACAAATTGCCCAGGGAAATGACTAATGTTTGCCCTACAGGGAGAAGGTGACAATTTTAGGAGATACATTTCCTTGTTAGGCGCATGGAAATCTATAAGAAGTATATGAAAGGTGAAACGTGTGGACAGTTTGGCTTTCTTCCTTAGTTTTAGGCATGGGACCAGTTTCTGGTCCATGCTCACTGAATATGCGATTGGTCTTACGACAGGACATGCCAGCTCCACCAGAAGAAACCTTTAGGGAGCAATGCTTTCCAATGAGCTTTCACGAAGCTTGGGCGGCACCTAGGAAATGTTCCAACTGTTCCACTGTTGACCTCAGATTGATGGACAGCAGGATTAGACCAACACTGCCCCATAGCCAGCTGTCAATCAACATGATGTTACCAGCGACGCCCCATCAACATAGTGGAGGAGAAGGAACTACTCTGTCAAGGTGACATCACAGAACAATCGCTGGTACGAGCAGTTCAAGAGTCAGAAGAGATTGTCCACAACAGGACAGCCAGATAGTTGACATCTACCTGACAATATGTGGTTAGGCCCATAAAAGGACAAAAAAAAAAATTCTCTTTCCCTCCCTTTTACCTTTAGAGTACCAAGGAACGCATTTGTCCCACAGTGTTAAACCAATTAAGGCTACTTTCACACTAGCGTTAACTGCAATCCGTCACAATGCGTCGTTTTGCAGAAAAAACGCATCCTGCAAAAGTGCTTGCAGGATGCGTTTTTCCCCATAGACTTGTATTGACGACGAATTGCGACGGATTGCCACACGTCGCATCAGTCGTGCTTTGGCGGACCGTCGGCACAAAAAAACGCTACATGTAACGTTTTTTGCTGCCGACGGACCACTTTTTCCGACCGCGCATACGCGGCCGGAACTCCTCCCCCACCTCCCCGCACCTCACCATGGGACAGTGGATGCGATGAAAATCTGCATCCGCTGCACCCGTTGTGCGGCGCTTACAACGCTAGCGTCGGTAACCTTGGCCCGACGCACTGCGACGGGCCGAGCCCGACGCTAGTGTGAAAGAAACCTTAATTGAATAATCCCACGGTCCTGAAAAAGGTTAAACCACAACTTCCCCATGCCGTAATAACTAATATACAGGTATTAAAATCATATTGGGGCAAGTGACGTAAAATAGGAATCTGAACCTGAAGTGTGTCAAATCTATCCAACAGCTCGGCAGATTTGGCCCATCATCGGACTGAGTCTTCTAGGTTTATGCTTGGCTAAATATTAGCCACCAATAGTAAATCTGGCCCAGCGTATAAATGAGCTTTCTGCTCCTTATTTCAGGTCATAGCTTTCAGTTAACATTTACTAGATAAGAAGCTGGGTAGTATCAGGTTATGGAAGGACACCGCAAATCAAACACAAAAGGAAAAAAAGCAATTCATTTGGATAAGGCATACAAGAAACAATAGGTAATCCATCAGATCCGTCACAAAAGGAAATACACTTAAAAAGTCATTTTCGTTATTTATCTTCTTCAAACAAGTGCGTTACGTTCCCCTGGGCGCCACATTTTACTAGCCTAAGAATAAAAAAAGTAAATGCTTATAGGATAAAAATTCAGTTTGAAAGGAACTGGAGATATATAAAAAAAATTGTAATTAAGAATACATAAAAGGCATCAATTAAAAACAAGACAATGCTAAGGACTCATGCACACATCGATGATTTTCTTATAGCAGAAAGTCATCGTTTCCTCAGTGTTTGGAGAAGAGTGCCAGCAGTTTTTCTTTGACTGGGCGCAGGAGCCATCAGCGGACGTTGGCGTGCGTGCCATGTCACATGACGTCAGTGCCGTGCGCCCCAGTCAGCTCTCCGATTGGCCGGCGGCATGTATGGCAGTGCAGGGAGCGGTCGGGTCCCCTGTGCCATAATACATTTCATTTCAGCTGGACATGCATCCGAGGACGCACATCCAGCTGAAATAGTCTCTGGTGCCGGCAGCCCACTTCCAACTCCAGGCCCCAAAGCAGCTGCACCAGGGATATGTCTGCCGCTGTAAGCAACCACCTCCAACATGAATGATAAGTTTATTAGTGCTTGTTCATCAATATTTTGAACCTGCGATATCACAACCTTTTATGGTGGGTCCTGTCTGCGGTAAACTTGTAAGGTGGCCAAATATTGGTTAGTAGAGCCGTTCTTCAGTAATTTTTTTTTAATTAAAATTGCTTTTAATTTTATATTATGTAGCAGTGACAAACAGTGATCTTTGGACAAACGATACGCCCCGTGTTACTGCTCATGCCATGTGTAACCCCAGCCTTAAGGCCACCATATACATTAGACTAATGTTGGCTAAAGGTATTGATATTGATGGGTTCGGCGGAGTCTAATGTGTATGGCTCCTACAGACTTTACCCGAAAAAAACATCAAGGGACAGAAGGATTCGATAAGTCTGTTCCTGTCAGTGACTCGTTCACAGAGAGGCAGAGTAGGAGGATCGCCATGCGATCGACAGCTATCTAAAGTGTATGGAAGCTTTACCTTTGCTTCCTCAGCTGATCTATAGACCAGATCCATACACTTGGTGTTACACAGCACAAGGTGTGTCTAGCATTCCATATTATACCCTGTACGCCATCCTTCTGCTGGCATAACAGGCCTACGCAAATCTCTGTATTTGGTATAACTACTATTTTTTACAGGGAATAGATCTACAGAATAATGTGCTTTGGAGAATGTCACAAATTGTAACTCTTCCTATGGAAGCAATGATATAATGAAATAGAGAAGGGTCAAACAGCGCAAAATTAAAAAAAAAAAAAAAGGGTCTTTGTCTTTATCATACAATCCCCTTTTATTATGAAAACTGATACTGAGGACAAGAAGCATACCATTTTATATTATTACATGCCCATTTCAGACTTGGAAACAGAAAGAGTAGGCATTCAGATTGCCCCGGGACACCGCACAGAGAGAAATGTAGCTCACCTTTAGGGTCACCTGGAGAGACAATGGGAGGATTATCTCAGTGCCACAGAAAAAGAAGTGACCTCCTTAGGTAACAGGGGGACTTAAAATACCACAAACGCCACGTAAAATACCACAAACAGCGTGTAAAATACCACAAACAGCGTGTAAAATACCACAAACAGCGTGTAAAATACCACAAACAGCGTGTAAAATACCACAAACAGCGTGTAAAATACCACAAAACGCCGTGTAAAATACCACAAACGCCGTGTAAAATACCACAAAACGCCGTGTAAAATACCACAAACGCCGTGTAAAATACCACAAACGCCACGTAAAATACCACAAACGCCACGTAAAATACCACAAACGCCACGTAAAATACCACAAACGCCACGTAAAATACCACAAACACCACGAAAAATACCACAAACGCCACGTAAAATACCACAAACGCCACGTAAAATACCACAACCACCTATGTTAAGTGCACATTCTACAAGTCAAGTAGAAAATTCCACAACCTCCACCATCACACTGTACAATGTTACTGCTGGAAACTGCAGGATGATCCCTAATTAAACACCCTTTTCCCTGCATTGTGTAGTAAGTCAAGTAGTGAGGGTCATGAGTGAAAATTGGTGGGTCTCACTTTGTAGGGAGATTCTACCAGAAAAATTAGAACTTTCAGCCTCCATAATACGACGTATCTCTATTTTTCTGAAGCGTCCAGTGGTTCCTTGTATTTGCTCTGCACCCATTCAAGCATGACCACGCTCACACATCCGATATTTACGGTCAGAGTATGGAAGAGCTGGGGGTCTCCTAACCCAAACTCAACACAGCCATAGGCATGTGTCAGGAGGGGCAGCTCCGGTCACCACAGTCTGTACTTGGAATCTGAACTTCGGACCATGGTTGCCAACCATCCAGAAATTTCAGAACAGTCCAATCTGTCCCAAAACTTTTTTTAAGGCATCCATGATTTTTCTGAAGCTGAAGAAACTTATACAGATTATTTTTCTTCTCATTTTACAGTAAATAGTGAGTGCAGATAATGTCTTATCAGAATCAGGGGTTGCAGACACGCATCACTTATAATTGTAAGGATTTACTATTGTTCTCCAATGTGTCCATATAAAATATTGTCTGTCAGTAAATTTTTGCTAAGTCGTCCAGAAAAAAAATCAAGTTGGCAACACTGCTTTAGACGTGTGAACTGGGCCTTAAACTTACAAATTCTGCCCTGACCGGCAAGTTTTCTTGATTGTGTAATGTTATCTAAGTAACGGAAGTGTTATTCGAGCGCCTGCAGAATGTATAACACAAGGGCACTTACATACACTCTGCGCAAATAAAATAATGTATCCAAGTCAATATCACACAATACCAAACATCCATTTAAGGAGGCACAAAGAGCCTCTGTATACCGCTGGGACCGGGTTATAAGGGGTAACGTTATACACCTATTTGTTGGATGTGATAACGACGTGTGACATGTCTCAAACTGGTCCTATGCACATTATGCAAGAGATACTCAATCCTTAAAGAGGTTCCGCCAGCTCCCATCATCTATAGTAAGAAAAGCTTGTTCAGAGCATCTTTTCTCACATACATATTTGATACACTGCCGATTTTATAACTTTTCCCACCTACAAAGAAAGCAGACGTCTATTTTTTATAGTAGGCACACTTCAACTATGAGAAACAAAATCTAAAATTAACCCCTTTCTGACCTCAGACGGGATAGGCAAAACAGCCACGACCAATAAAATGGCCGCTCCTTACTCCCCGCAGTCACTGCCCAGCACCCGCATACTCCCCTCCAGTCACCGCTCACACAGGGTTAATGCCGGCGGTAACGGACCGCATTATGCCGCAGGTAACGCACTCCGTAACTGCTGCTATTAACCCTACGTGTCCCCAACTTTTTACTATTCATGCTGCCTATGTGGCATCAATAGTAAAAAAAATGTAATGTTAAAAATAATAATAAAAAAAAAAAAAAAAACCTGCTATTCTCACCCTCTGTAGTCCGCCGAGCCGCTCGCCATCTTCCGTTCCCGGCGATGCACTGCGAAATTACCCAGAAGACTTCGCTGTCTCGCAAGACCGCCAAGTCATCTGGGTAATTTTGCAATGCATCCTGGGAACGGAAGATGGCAGCAGCCGCGCGCGTATCGCCGGAGCTTCGGTGGATCCCAGGGGGTGAGTATATAACTTTTTTATTTTAATTATTTTTTTTAACAGGGATATGGTGCCCACACTGTTGTATACTACGTGGGCTGTGTTAAGATACCACGTGGCTGCTATATACTACATAGGCAGTGTTATATACTGCGTGAACTGTGTTATATATTACGTGGCCACTGTTATATACTGCGTGGACAGTGTTATATACTACGTGGCTGCTATATACTGCGTGGGCTGTGTTATATACTACGTGGCTGCTATATACTGCATGGGCTGTGTTATATACTACGTGGCTGTGTTATATACTGTGTGGCCACTGATATATTGCGTGGCCTGTATTAACGCATCGGATATTCTACAATATGTATGTATATAGCAGCCACATAGTATATAGCACAGGCCACGTAGTATTTGTCTGCTATATACTACATGGCTCCTAGATACTACGTGGCCTGTGCTATATACTATGTGGCTCCTACATACATACATACATACATAAATACATATTCTAGAATACCCGATGTGTTAGAATCGGGCCACTATATAATATATATATATATATATATATATATATATATATATATATATATATATATATATATATATATATATATATATATATATATATATATTTTTTTTTTTTTCTCAACAGTAAATACTCCACGCAGGGAGTAAGGGGGTGTAAACATACAGGCCCACAATGTGTATATAGCAATAAAGTAACTACAACGGGTGGAATAACGGGTTAACTTATCAGTCTCTGGTTCCTGGACGATGGTGGTTGGAAAATCCCACGATGGTGCCGTTGGTGGCGTGTGAGTCTCTGAGCCAGTCCTGAAGTAAAGTGTAGCACTGTCTCTGTGCGGCGACGAACCGTCCTGTTCTTCTTTCCTGTGGTCTTGTGATCCTGGAACGAGGTGCTGAATGGGGAGAGGTCTGCTGCACGGCTAAAGATGTACAAAGTCTGGGACTGGAGGTCGCAGTCTCACCACTACGAACCGTGTGGAACATCGGACCAGCGCTACCAAGAGGGACAGATGTCAGATGTACCGACCATTAGTGCTGTTAAGGTCGGAGAGTAACGGGGAATTGGTCTCGAGGAATGCACAGTCTATATGCGCAGGGGATGGAGCGCTGCAAAGCGGTCTTGTCAATTGGCATCGGTCAGCGGAAAGGGAGTCAACCTTCTGTAGCGCACGCTGGGTACCCTCAAAATACCCGTTACAGTGAGCGCAGTCTCTTTTATATCACACCTGCCCCCAGCAGCCAGGTGCAAAGGTCTACTCCAGTCAGAAAGTGCTTACCCCAGCAACAATGGTGACAGTCCCGACATGCAAGAGAGACCACTATTCTCGTCCATATTCCTACAGCTGTGTACACATCGAACAGTAGAACCACATGCAGACTTATTTTGTGTGGTAAAACGCCAGCCTCCATAATGGAAGCTCAATGGCTCCCATTATGATCAGTGGGATTGGTTGGATGCCATTGGTATCCAGCAGGTTAGGCATCGAATATTGGTTAAACAGGGGGCAATTCCTCCACTTCTTATATATGAATCATGGGTGCTATGTGAACCAGAAAGCCTCCATGTAGAAGAGGCTGCAGGCATTGGGGCCAAGGCCAAAATCCTCATGGCTTCTCATTGACTACATACCAACATGGCACCGTCTATATAGATGAAGCTTTTCAATAACCCGAGTGTAAACTGAAGAAAACTAAGACAACAGAAGAATAATCCTCTCCAGCACCCTGGCACCTACAGGGTCTGACCTCAGCACCCAGGGATTACCCATCAATATATTTGCCACATGAATGTCATTTTATAGTGATGCCATAGAGCCCTGTGCACACACTGTCTGCACTCATTGACGCCAGCTAGCTCTCCTGATTTACTTTGGGGCTGAGAAGAAAAGAGAAAAAATCCACATGAATGCAGCCGCCACGTAATGGAAGAACGTCCACAAGTACAGACATGTGCTCACTGCATCACCGTACATCAGAGGTGAGAAGAAGGAATTCTCCAGCATTACCACAGATATTACAGGCGCCCTCACAGCTTAGACCATTTTTGGATGAATGTGTATTTGGCTGACCGCCATCTCCTCCAGCTCCCTAGCATACATGCCCATGTGATTTCTGTATGCACACGCACAGCAAAGACCAGTACAAATCAAGGCGTTCGATCACATGAACGATTTTACACACAATGACTGATAGCATGTGCTTCACACATCATACTTGCACTACTTTGATCTGTATTTCATGCCAGACTCGACACTTGTAAGTGAATGGATACGCAAAAATCAACAGGGGACCGTTTATTATCACCTTCTGACCGCAGGGTTCTCAACCAAATAAGTAATGGCAACACAGAATCCAGAGAGTTAAAAAGTGGCGCTCACGATTCAATAAAAACATGGATGCAGGAGGATACAGGCAGCATGGTGGATGACAGCCGTTTCGCGTCAGACTACGCTTCAACTGTGAATTTTTCATCATGGAAACTGCATGAAAAAACACCACAAAAACATGCCATAGAATGAACTTAGTGCACGGCAATGTCAGAACAACATTGCTGTGT
The DNA here is from genome assembly GCF_032444005.1 of Ranitomeya imitator. Classification (NCBI taxonomy): domain Eukaryota; kingdom Metazoa; phylum Chordata; class Amphibia; order Anura; family Dendrobatidae; genus Ranitomeya; species Ranitomeya imitator. Next base: position 59,436,724 of record NC_091290.1, on the reverse strand, counting down.
GCATGGTCCATCTTATGTTACTTTCATTTTAAGCCGTTAAATGTACCAGTAAAGGCTATGAGATTTCAGAAATATTGTTCACACGCATTGGTTTTTTTCTGACTGATTTGGAAAACCGTTGCATTTTTGCGAACTGCAGCATGTCACTTCTTTCAGCGTTTTTTTCACCCATAGAAAGTAATGAGTAAGTGCAAAAACACAGCAGAAAACGCAGGTATCAGGTTTTGCTGCATTTTGGGGGCAAAAACCTAAGGAAGTTTGAGGCTATGTGCCCACGTTGCGGATTTCTGTGCAGATTTTTCCGCTCAGTTTTTGAAAAATCCGCAGGTAAAACACACTGCGGATTACCTGTGGTTTTACCTGCGGATTCCTATTGAGGAGCAGGTGTAAAACGCTGCGGAATCCGCACAAAATTGACATGCTGCGGAAAATAAACCATGGTATTTTCCACAGCATGAGCACTGCAAATTTGGTTTTCCATGGTACGGTAAATCAGATGGAACACTGCTGCGGGTCCGCCGCGTCCAATCCGCTGGGGATCCGCAGGCAAATCTGCAAGGTGTGCACATAGACTCATCATGTTTTTTCTTGGGCCATTAAACTTTATCAACATGTACAAGACAACAAAAACATGGCAAAAAAAAAAAAAAACACAGGAATATGTTGCAAAACATGTTTTTTGTAAGCAGCTTCTTTACTGCCAAGAGAGCAGGTTTTGCCTGCAGAAAAAAAACGCAATGTGTGGACCTAGCCTAAGGGTATGTGCAGGAGACATCTTGACTCCGATGCACCCGCCAAGTTTTTCCTAGGAGAAGCGGGCAGTCATCACTGGTGGTCCTGCAGCGGCTCTATGGCAAGCCTTTCCTAGAGGACGCAGCGTGGGTGTACTACTTTTTGAAACATTTCAGGGTTTGGAAAAGTGAACAGGTCACAAGAAGTAGCGTTTCCATTCTTTGGGCAGCTTCTGCTAGGAACTTCTTGCAGTTATAGCTTAAATTAATAGAGAAGAAAGGAACAAACATACAGAACATGTGCACAGCAGAGACGGTTTTACATTGCAGTGCACTATGTTCATTTTTATTACTCGGTTTTGCGGGGTTTATTCGGGTGGAATCTGCCTGAAAAAGATGTTGTATGCTCAGACCCCTGGGCTGGAGTCACACGTCCTTGTGTGGTGGTCTAAGAACGGGGAGGTCTCCTCGGCCTCATTCATACGTCCGTGTCGGTTTTTTTTCTCGGATAGACCATGTACCCATTATAATCTATGGTGTTGTTCACTTGTCCGTGATTTTTCAAGGACCGTGTGTCTGTGCAAAACACATGGAGACGTCCATTTTTTTTTTTCCCCAGCAGCACGGAAGACCAAGGTCAATACTAGTCTAGGGGTCCGTGAAAAACAAGAACAGCACAAGGATGGTGTCAGCGTACCCTCCTGTATTTACATTGCAAAGTATAGGAGAAGCTTTGTCATTAATTTATCCAATTGTGGAAAACACTGATGACACCGAGGCCAAACGGCGGATGGCGCACCGGGGCCAAACGGCAGACGGGGCACCTAAGGCCAAACGGGGCACCTAAGGGCAAACAGCAGACGGGGCACCTAAGGCCAAACGGGGCACCTAAGGCCAAATGGCGGACGGGGCACCAATGGCCAAACGGGGCACCTAAGGCCAAATGGCGGACGGGGCACCTAAGGCCAAACGGGGCACCTAAGGCCAAACGGCGGACGGGGCACCGAGGCCAAACGGCAGACAGGGCACATAAGGCCAAACGGCAGACGGGGCACATAAGGCCAAACGGCAGACGGCACACTGAGGTCAAACGGCAGACGGCACACTGAGGCCAAACGGCAGACGGCACACTGAGGCCAAACGGCAGACGGGGCACCGAGGCCAAACGGCAGACGGCACACTGAGGCCAAACGGCAGACGGCACACTGAGGCCAAACGGCAGACGGCGCACTGAGGCCAAAAGACGGACGGCGCACAGAGGCCAATGGCGGACACACAGATCACACAATGGTCCAAAACAATGATAACACGGTACCATTTTTTCCACATACATGTGTGAACAGCGCCTTGCGCGAACAGGGCCTTGTGCAGCAGCTGAGTTTGGCCAGGGGACCTGTAGCCTAAAGATGGTTCCTACAAGTGATGAAAAAAAAAAAAAATCTGCTACTTATCTGCAAAAAATCTGCACACTTGGAAGATTTTCTATGGATTTTGCCCCATCTATTTCAAAGTGAAAATTGGTAGAAAGAATCAACATTTTTGAAATCTCATTCACTTTGCGGTGTCGGTAATCCGCTGCGGACCACCCTTTAAAAAAATCCAGACATAACATCCTTAGCAAGATCTAATACTTTAATTTGTAAAGCGCTGCGGAATATGTTGGCGCTATATAAATAAAATAATTATTATTATTATTATTATTATTATCCAACACTGCTACATCAGTGAACAAAGCAGCAATGCTGAATTATAAAGTCACTCTGCTACATCAGCTCTACTACCATACACTGTGCTGAATTATATAGTCACTCTGCTACATCAGCTCTACTACCATACACTGTGCTGAATTATATAGTCACTCTGCTACATCAGCTCTACTACCGCAGTCAATATTGCGAACAGTTCAGCAAACCGCCCTCGGATAGACGCAGTGCAGACATAATGCTCCGTGCACACCATCTGTGAGGGGCCACAAATACAGAGACCACCATCTCCTGCCTTTACACTGGGACTTTCCATAGAAACCTCCATGATCAGACCGGTCACATGTTGTAGGGCTTTACCTCTTCCCCCAGCAGATGTTGCTTGAAGATCCCAGGGAAGAGGAAGAGCTGGAGGAAGTGCTCAGGTTTCCTCTGGATCTCACGGCTGCAGCCTGGACACTTTCTGACACAAGTTCCTCAGAGCTTCACTTCCTTGTTGGTTCAGTGCAACAAAAAAAGAAAACCATCTTCCTCCTCCACACAGAACATCAGGCTGAGCTTTCACACGGTGGGCTCCCAACACTGAGCAATGATACAGGAGCCATTACACAAGGAGGGCTCCCTGCTGGCACCATGGAGGTTCTTGTAACCTGAGACCTCCACCTCCCTAACTACTCCTCGTCTTCACTCCAGGGTTAACCCTTTAACCTCTGCCCAGGAGGCTGCAGGGCTCAGCTTTTGCTCCACTTCTCATGACTTGTCCACACCTTTTTTTTTTTTTACCAGTAAATATTTTTATGTTTAGACTTTTTATTGTGTTTTTTTTTTTTTGTTCTTACCTAATACAGCTGAATATTTACTATTATAAGGCTATGTTTACACTGAGCGTTTTTGCATCCTTTTTTTTCTGGCATTTTTCTGCTAATTTTCAGCTGCATTTCACAGTACCAGCAAAGCCTATGAGATTTCAGAAATGTCACACACACAAAACTTGTTTTTTTTTTATCATCAGGATTTTGTGCTTTGCTCCATTTTTTTGGACATTTCTTTTTTTTGGTGCGTTTTTAGGTCACTTTTTTTCACCCATTGAATTGAATGTAAAATAAACGCATGAAAAAAATGCACCAAAATCTGTTTGTTTTTTTTTGCCGCAGCTTCTTTCTTGCCTAGCACTCAGGTTTTGCTGCAGAAAAAATACGCAGCAAGAGAACGCCCAGTGTGAACTTCGCCTAAGGTCTCATCCAGATGTCAGCTTTTTCCACGTACGACAAAAACTGACCCGTTCTTCTGATCAGGCTTTGACCAGAGAGTCGTACCAGCGGCATCAGCTTTTCCCGTAAGTGGAGAGAAAAAAAAAACAAGTTTCTCCACCTTCCTCATTCTGACAGTCCATCAAAATCTCGGATCACACTCGGATGTCATCTGAGTGCAGTCCCGTTTTTGTCACGGACCCATTGCCAATATTCATCTGACCCTTGCACCAAAATTGGATATGTCTTTGGTATTTTCCGCGAAACACTTGGTCCAAATAAAAAAATTGAACAAGTGCATGAGACCATCATAGGTACGAGTGCTCTCTGTGAAAATCAGACGTGTTGCTCATATACTCTTCTTCAGGTGTGACATACCTAAAGCCTCGTTCAGATGCCGATTTTTCGCGTATGAGCGCTATTTATGTTTTTTCACAGAAAGCACTCCTACCGTGATAGTCTATGGGGCCACTCACATGTCCAAATCTACAGAAACACAATGATTTTAATCCAAGGATACGATCAAAATCAGCATTCCAAGTCTAAGCGTTCTTGCAAAAATCGGACTGCACTCTGATGACATCCGAGTGCAGTTTGATTTTTGCAGGCTTTCAGAAAAGAGAAGGTGCAGAACATTTTTAGAGACAGTCCGTGTGACTGCTACATGGCCTTTAGGGTATGTTCATATGTGCACCCACAGAATGTAATGGGCGAATCTCATCTGACACGTGGTAGAAACCAGCGCACGGCGCATTTTTTTTTTTTGCTTTTTTTTTTCTTACACGGACAATCAGTGCATGAAGGAAATGATGATCTGGAGGACAGCCCTATGGAATAACATTGGTGCAGGAATATTTTTTTCCAGGGGACGACCTCACACCCAAAATCCGGTTGTGTTACTGTAATGGAAAGCAGATCATACCTGTCTTTCCCCATAAAGCATTTTTGGATAATACTCACCTATACATATAACTGGCATATGCCATCCATATTTAACAGATCCATGGATCAATGGATGCAGTACAGATGTGAGAATTACTGTACATACGGGGGAGAATACGGATAAAATACTTTTTTTTTTTCGGTATGAGTAAAGGGATGATTTTTCATAAAGGGGTATTCCCATCTCCAAGATCCTGTCCCAATATGTAGTAGGTGTAATAATATATATTATCAAATACCAAAGATTAGAAATGTGGTATAGTTCTTCTGATTCGCTATGTCTCTTTCTTCATGTTCAGGCATTGCAAAGAACCTTTGACATTTCTTCATCCATCCTTGAAAAACACTGACGACACACTTCTTTATTAGGGGATGGGAGTCAATTTGCACAAGTATTTTGAATCATTTTGAAAAGTTGCAAATTATGAATTAGGAGAAAACTTCCGGATAAGGAAAATCAGACCTACATTGTAAAGAAATGAAAAAAAAAAGATGCAAATATAAGTTACCACAAAAAAAAAAAAAAATTTCTAAAAAAAAAAGAAAAAAAAAAAAAGTAAAAACAATGAAGTATATATAATGCCCACCATTTAGTGTGATCCAGCGCCTACATTACAGCACCAATAGATTCTCACTACGAGAAATAATAATTATCTTGCATATTTCTTACATGTTAATGAATTACAAGCATAAAATAACTGAGGTTATAAAGCGAGATTTCCAGATTATTTAGGTCTCTTCATCAGATTAACCCCTTAAAGACCAGGGGCTTTTCAGTTGTTGTGTTTTCGTTTTAAGCCCCCCTTCTTTCCAGAGCAATAACTTTTCTTTATGAGGGCTTGTTTTTTGCGGGACAAGTTGTACTTTGCAATGACACCATTGGTTTAAACATATCATGTACTTGAAAGCGGGAAAAAAATTCCAAAGGGGGTGAAATTGCAAAAAAAAGTGTTTTTTTTTGGGTTTTTTTTTTACCATGTTCACTAAATGCTAAAACTGACCTGCCATTATGACTCTCCAGGTGATTACGAGTTCATAGACACCAAACATGTCTAGGATCTTTTTTTATCTAAGTGGTGAAAAAAAATTCCAAAGTTTGTTAAATTAAAAAAAAAAAAAATGGTGCAATTTTCCGATACCCGTAGCGTCTCCATTTTTTGTGATCTGGGGTTGGGTGAGGACTTATTTTTTGCGTGCTGAGCTGACGTTTTCAATGATACCATTTTGGTGCAGATATGATATTTTCATCACCCATTATTGCATTTTAATGCAATGTTGCGGCGACCAAAAAAATGTTATTCTGGCATTTTGACTTTTTTTTTCTCGCTACGCCGTTTAGTGATCAGATTAATTCTTTTTTTATTGATAGATCGGGCGATTCTGAACGCAGCAATACTGAATATGCGTATATTTGATTTGATTTTATTGTTTTAATTTGGATGGGGCAAAAGGGGAGCGATTAGCACTTTTATATGTTTTTAAAAACATTTTGCTTTTACTTTTTGCATGCTTAAATAGTCTCCGTGGGAGACTAAAAGCTGCAATACTTTGATCTGCTACATACAAGAGATTTTCAGATCGCCTGTGTGTAGAAGAAATGCTCACTTGCTATGAGCACCGACCACCGGGTTGCGCTCAGAGCAACCTGGCTATGACAACCACAGAGGTCTGTTGGAGATCATGTGTCATGTGATGAGGTCACCGATGTGCGGGATAAAGGACGCGCTTCAAGTAAGCACGAGTTAAATGATGCTGTCAGAGATTGACAGCGGCATTTAACTAGTTAACAGCCGCGGATGGATCACTATTCCACCCGTGGCTGTTGCGGGCACATGTCAGCTGTATAGATCAGCTGACATGTGCCCGGAAAGGTGCGGGATCAGCGCCGGAGCCCGCAGCCAAACAGGGGGAGGCCGGCGTGGGCGTACTGTTACACTCAACGTCGGAAAGGGGTTAAGTAGTCTGGAAATCCTGAATTATAACATGTTGGTCTGAGTGAGATCTGACAAAACATTGGGTCACACTCAGACCAGTGTTATTCTATGGGGTGTGCAAATATCAGATTTTTCCTCGGACTCGTCCTGTCCTAGAGAAAATTCGCTGCATCCCCTCGCTGTGCATAGGTGTGATGCTGCCCTCTACTGGCAAGAGAAGGTATGGCTAGTAGTATCCCACGGACATACCTAAATATTAAAGGGAACCTGTCACCTGAATTTGGCGGGACCAGTTTTGGGTCATATGGGCGGAGTTTTCAGGTGTTTGATTCACCCTTTCCTTACCCGCTGGCTGCATGCTGGCCGAAATATTGGATTGAAGTTCATTCTCTGTCCTCCGTAGTACATGCCTGCGAAAGGTAATCTTCCATTGCGCAGGCGTGTACTACGGAGGACAGAGAATGAACTTCAATCCAATATTGCGGCCAGCATGCAGCCAGCAGGTAAGGAAAGGGTGAATCAAACACCTGAAAACTCCGCCCATATGACCCAAAACTGGTCCCGCCAAATTCAGGTGACAGGTTCCCTTTAAGACTTCAACGCCTCCTCTAAATGATGGGCTCTGGGCCAGTAATAGACTGGAGCAGGAATCTTAAGGCCACATTCACACTAGCAGTATTTGGTCAGTATTTTACCTCAGTATTTGTAAGCCAAAACCAGGAGTGGGTGATAAATGCAGAAGTGGTGCATATGTTTCTATTATACTTTTCCTCTAATTGTTCCACTCCTGGTTTTGGCTTACAAATACTGAGGTAAAATACTGACCAAATACTGATAGTGTGACGGCAGCCTTAGCTAATTCAATGCGGAGCATGACCACGACCAGTCCCAAGTCCAGCACTGTCCATTTCAGTGGACCCAATCCAAAGTGGTGTGAAAGCACCAAAAGATAAAACATTTTGGGCGAAACCTTTCAAAACTGTGAGTTTTCAAAGTTTTTCTGCATCTTCTCTAGTGTAAAAGCGTTGATGAATTGGCCTCACTGTATTTAGAAGTGCGCATGCAAGAATCGGAGCTGGACTACGAAGCAATGAGATAACGAGGCGGACTCACATCTCACACTTTCCTCAATATCATGTGGACCAGCCCGTCGTGTACATTGCCGACCTGGGGACCACATAGGCCAGGATGCACTACGTGTAGGAGACCAGCAATGTCAGGCTCCCGACAATATCCAGCTTGGAGTCTTTGAGTCCTGGCTATCATGCGGATGTTACCTGGAACATGCTCCTACCTCAATATCATACAGGCCAAGTGCACCCCATTATGGCTGCTTCTCAATCCATATGTTTGCCTCTAGTAAAATAACACTTACTGTGCTTACACGATGGTATATACTGTCTGCGAGAGAATCGGAACAATTGTGCTAAGGACACTCCGCTCAAACTCTGATCAGAGTGTCAGTTTACTGTGATACGATTCCCTGGCATGAAAGAATAACAGCACAGGTGCAGTGACGGCTGAGAACATGTCTCCATCTTCTCTATTGTCTGTGTCCGTATAAAACAAACTGCACTCAGATGTCATCCAAGTGCATTCTAACGTTCACTTGCACCCAAAGACTTGAATGAGTGTGTGTGGTTCAATTTGCTGAGCCACTCGCGGCATGCTGTGATTTATTTTCTAGCAGACCTGCGCTGCCCCCTAGTATAACATCAGACAGCACCCACCAGAGTTATACGCTCATGTGAGCAAGACCTTATACTCACCTGCGGTGCCAGCACCACGTCAGCCGTGTCGGCACTGACTCCCCCGGGACTCGAGTGACATCGACACATACATCCAGAGGAAGTGAGCATTGCTGATCTCTCTCTTCCAGATATTTGTGATAGAGCCGAAGGCGGATAAAGTGTTTGGCTGCAGGGCTCACCTGATGTAACAATGTCCCACGAGCCCAGGGAGAGTACTGACATGACTGGAGCGGCATGTATAAGGCCTATGTATAAGGCCACATTCACACACTCAGCATTTGGTCAGTATCTTACCTCAGTATTTGTAAGCCAAAACCAGGAGAGGAACAATCAGAGGAAAAGTATAAGGCCGGCGTCACACTAGGCGTATGAAAATACGGTCCGTTTTTTATGGCCGTAATACACAGAAATGTTCCCAAAACAGTGATCCGCATGTCATCCGTAGGCAGGGTGTGTCAGCATATTTTGCGCATGTAAACCTCCGTATGTAAACCGTATGGCATCCGTACTGCGAGATTTGAGACACATATATATATATATATACACAGTTATATCAAAAGGTTTGGGCACCCCTATTAATCTTAAGCTTAATGTTTTATAGAAATTATTTTTTTTGTAGCAGCAGCTATTTCAGTTTCATATATCTAATAACTGTTGGACACAGTAATGTTTCTGCCTTGAAATGAGGTTTATTGTACTAACAGAAAATGTGCAATCTGCATTCAAACAAAATTTGACAGGTGCATAAGTATGGGCACCCCACCAGAAAAGTGACAAATATTTAGTAGATCCTCCTTTTGCAAAAATAACAGCCTCTAGTCGCTTCCTGTAGCTTTTAATGAGTTCCTGAATCCTGGATGAAGGTATTTTTGACCATTCCTCCTTACAAAACAATTCCAGTTCAGTTAAGTTTGATGGTCGCCGAGCATGGACAGCCCTCTGTTCAATGATATTCAGGTCTGGGGACTGGGATGGCCATTCCAGAACAGTGTGATTGTTCCTCAGCATGAATGCCTGAGTAAATTTGGAGCGGTGTTTTGGATCATTGTCTTGCTGAAAGATCCATCCCCTGCGTAACTTCAACTTTGTCACTGATTCATGAACATTATTGTCAAGAATCTGCTGATACTGAGAGAAATCCATGCGTCCCTCAACTTTAACAAGATTCCTGGTGCCGGCATTGGCCACACAGCCCCAAAGCATGATGGAACCTCCACCAAATTTTACTGTGGGTAGCAAGTGTTTTTCTTGGAATGCTGTGTTTTTGGCTGCCATGCATAACACCTTTTTGTATGACCAAACAACTCAATCTTGGTTTCATCAGTCCACAGAACCTTCTTCCAAAAAGAAATTGGCTTCTCCAAATGTGCTTTTGCATACCGCAGCAGACTCTGTTTGTGGCGTGCTTGCAGAAACGGCTTCTTTCGCATCACTCTCCCATACAGCTTCTCCTTGTGCAAAGTGTGTTGTATAGTTGACCGATGTACAGTGACACCATCTGCAGCAAGTTGATGCTGCAGCTCTCTGGAGGTGGTCTGAGGATTGTCCTTGACTGATCTCACCATTCTTCTTCTCTGCCTTTCTGATGTTTTTCTTGGCCTGCCACTTCTGGCCTTAACAAGAACTGTACCTGTGTTCTTCCATTTCCTTACTATGTTCCTCACAGTGGAAATTGACAGGTTAAATCTTTGAGACAGCTTTTTGTATCCTTCCCCTGAACAACTGCTTCTTTCGCATCAGTCGGCTGAGGTATGCAAAAGCACATTTGGAGAAGCCAATTTCTTTCTGGAAGAAGGTCCTGAATACCATTGAACATCTGTGGGATCATTTCAAGAGGGCTGTCCATGCTCGGCGACCATCACACTTAAAGGGACACTGTCACCTGAATTTGGAGGGAACAATCTTCAGCCATGGAGGCGGGGTTTTTGGGTGTTTGATTCACCCTTTCCTTACCCGCTGGCTGCAATATTGGATTGAAGTGCATTCGCTGTCCTCCGTAGTACATGCCTGCACAAGGCAATCGAAAACTGAGCTCAGGCATCCCAAGCCATGTAGTATATAGCATACAAATGGTACGTGGCCTGTGCTATATAGTATGTAGCTGCTATATACATACATACTGTAGAATACCCAATGTGTTGTATACAACACAGCCCACGCAGTATCTAACACAGGTCACGTAGTATACAGCAGCCATGTAGTATATAACACCGCCAGAATAGGCGCATCTGGACATGCGCCCCTTCACATTCTTTACGATGACTTTTGTGTTTTATTATTAGGATATTGATCGCTTATTTGTTTCTCTTGTGCTTTGCAAACACCGATGTAAAATACTGATGTAAAATACTGACTATGTCCTAACGGTGTTTAACATACACACTGCTAGGATTTGGCTCCTATGGTCGTCTGTGTGGACCAGACAAGAGGAGCTGCATCCTAGCAGGGTGTGTACATTACTCACTGTCAGGATTCGGTAAGCTGCAGGGCTTGCTGATGATTTCTCAGAGGTGGATGACCCACTTTAAAGCGGAACTGAACTTTCTCAAAACTTTTGAACTGCCAATTCATGCCAGAATTATTGATCTTTGGGGACCACAATAAAAAAAGTCAAAAGGGCTGTGCCGAGCTCTGATCTCCTCCAAGATTGACGGCAGGCTTGTAGACTTTTTTTTCGCTTTTGTTGTAACACTATACTGTATGTATAGAAGACTTCACATGTTCACAACCACATAAAGTTCCATGAAATGAACGTTACGATAAATGTCAACAATGGATTTTGTTCTTCAGTGTACTCAAACTGAGCTCAGGTATCCCAAGATCAGAGTGTCAGGAAGGTGCCTGATGGGCGATTATGCTAACGAGAAACCCTAGAAGAGACTGTTAGGTAATAATAGATGTGGTATGAATTCTGGAGAAGCGTCTGTATATTCATTGCCGGCGTGTTGTTGTACCTCTTAAAATATTAAAAACACATGTCCTGCTTTTCATCGCTCACAAATTACACTGGCTAATGTTTCCTGCTAGTATGGTCTATGAGCCAAAAGTAGCTGCCCGAGCCCATCTATCCGTCAATATATCTAGATGCAAATGTATCACTGCACAACATTAAAGGGATTGAAAACCTAAAAATAATATATATAAAATATTAAAAGGGTTGACTTTTATATTTTACTAGATGGTGGCCCGATTCGAACGCATCGGGTACTCTAGAATATGTATGTATGTATATAGCAGCCACATAGTATATAGCACAGGCCACGAAGGAGCCATGTAGTGTATAGCAGACAAATACTACGTGGCCTGTGCTATATACAACGTGGCTGCTATATACATACATATTGTAGAATACCCGATGCGCTAAAACAGGCCACGCAATATATAACACAGCCCACACAGTATATAGCAGCCACGCAGTATATAACACAGGCCACGCAGTATATAACACAGCCCACGCAGTATATAACAGTGGCCACGTAATATATAACACTGCCTATGTAGTATATAGCACAGAGCCACGCGGTATCTAACACAGCCCACGTAGTATACAGCAGTGTGGGCACCAGATCCCTGTTAAAAAAAATAATTAAAATAAAAAATAGTTATATACTCACCCCCTGGGATCCACCGAAGCTCCGGTGATACGCGCGCGGCTGCGGCCATCTTCCGTTCCCAGGATGCATTGCGAAATTACCCAGATGACTTAGCGGCCTCGCGAGACCGCTAAGTCTTCTGGGTAATTTCGCAATGCATCGCCGGGAACGGAAGATGGCGGCAGGCGCAAGCGGATTGTCGGACAACGGAGGGTGAGAATAGCAGGTTTGTTTTTTTTTTTTTATTATTTTTAACATTAGATCTTTTACGATTGATACCGCATAGGCAGCATCAATAGTAAAAAGTTGGGGACACACAGGGTTAATAGCAGCGGTTACGGAGTGTGTTACACCGCGGTCCATTACCGCCGGCTTTAACCCTGTTAGCGGTGACCGGAGGGGAGTATGCAGGCGCCGGGCACTGACTGCGGGGAGTAAAAAGCGGCCATTTTCATCTGGACTGTGCCTGTTGCTGTTTAGTCATGGCTGTTTTGCCGCGACCAATCAGGGACTTGGATTTCCATGACAGAGGCCGCAACCAAAGAATATCTGTGACAGACAGAAAGACGGAAGTGACCCTTAGACAATTATATAGATTAGTGTACCCCTGCAGCTCCTCATGCTGCTACCGATGTACCCTGCTAGTTACATAGCTTCCTTTTTCAAACAAATCAGTCCATTGCTGCCCTGTCGAAAAAGTCAGAAAACTAACAGGAAGCAGTTTCTTTCTATATTAGGCTCACCAAATCTTTGGCATGATCCTCAAACAGTGAGCAGAAATACTGCAGAAAATACAGGGGTTAAACTTCTGAGGATCTGTTCCATTTTTGGCTAAAGACCAGTCAAAGGAGCAATGCCTAACAATTGTTTTGTGCAGTGGGGAGAGGCTCATGCTGCAGGCAGTTGTTTTAGAGCGCAGTCACACTGCCATAGTTCTCATGGGTGGATCCCATCACAATCCTCGGACTGGTCATCAGCTTTCCTGACCGGAGAGGGACAGCATGGATTTCTATGCAGCCATCACGCTGAGGTCAGGAGCGCCAACGGCCAGTCCGAGGATTGCGATGCGGTCATCACACGACTAATTCAACAGTCGGACTGCACCCTTACAGTCACACATCTTATACAGGATTATACCTTTATTGATTTTCATAATTTCAATGATGAAAGATAACAGGTCCATCAAGTTCAAATTGAAGCCTGAGATGTTGATCAAGAGGAAGAAAAAAAAAACAACCCGTGACCCAGATGCTAATTGCCGGATGTTAGGGGCAAAATGATTTACCAATTCCACGTACAGCACCCAGACAAGTTCCCTGGATCAATGACCTATCGCAGAATCTAGCGCCCACACCAATGATGAGCGCAAGTGCTCGTTCTTAGAGTTTGACTAGGGTGTTTGAGTGAAAAGTTTGAGTTCCTGCGGCCGCATATTTTACAGCTGTTAGGTACAGTAATCCCCGCATGTTTTGTGTCCATCTTGACAGCCACAAAATATGTTGTTGCGGGGATTCAAACATGTCACTCCCGCACCCGTGATCCTTGGTGCACACCCGAGCACCCTAGGCAATCTTGAGTAACGAGCGCTCATCACTACCCACAACCTGTCATGATACATTTACAGAGGGGCGTCCAGGCCCTCCTTGAACCTGTTTATTAAATAGTTTTCTATTTTCAGCACTTCTCACCCAACTCCATTACAGATCATTTTATAAAACACAGAGGCGTTTGCTCGTCGCAACTAAACAAATCTAAGTATTTTTCAAGAGTCAATATTCAAGATGAGAAAACCAGCACATAACTTTGGTGCAATGGTGAGGCGCACTTTATGGCTGCCGTACATAAATGGCATACACTTTTCATGCACCCTAGATGTTGGGTGCATGCCAAGCCCGCTAATATCTTTAGTTCCGTCTGTGATTGAATCCTGGTGCCTTTCCCTTTGCAAATCTTCAGTTACTAACTGACTGACCACAAACTTGTGATCTTCAGAAAGAAACAAAGATTTCTAGATGCAGACCAAAAACAAACAAAAAAAAATATATATATAATTCAGACTGTAACCTAATGGAATTGCCAGACCCTTTTATCGAGACTTTGCTTGGGGGCTTTTTGTAGAAGAGGCTCAATCTTTGTATCAGTGACTATCCTTTACCGGCCCGGGGTCAACTAGATTGTAAAGCGAATGCCAAATTGGCCACAAACAAGGTCCAGACACGACATTATCACCACCATGTGTCTTTACTGAAACGTAGTGCTTCTTCTCCGATAGAAAACATTGATCACCAGACGGCACAAATCTTGTACAAAACATACAATCGCAAACTGGATTATACTCCAAATATTCTGACAATTTTTCTTCCTGAAGCCAGCAGCTCTGTTTTGTGCCGATTTTAAACCTTTTTGACAGCAGGCAGATCTCCATCGAATACTGTAACCTACTGCCAAAAGTTATGGAGAGATGGAAGTCACCTCCAAGGACTAGAACATGGCGACTTTTCAGATGATGGACATTGAAGAGCCTGGACAAGAAATCGCAGCCCCAATTCATCAGCCCTGTTTCTCGAGTAATTTGCTCCCTTTAAGTGACTTTAATATTTGCACCTTATTCTTTGTACTTTTTACACTACTTTTAGTGCTAGAAATGTCAAACTTTTAACCAAGCACTCTTGATTTTGCACCAAGTTCATATACAGCGTGTGCCATTTAGAAGAATTTGGAGCAAAAAACATCAAATACTTCAAGACGAAAAAAGAAAAGTGACTTCAAGAAATGGCAAATGATGAATCGTCCCATTGTGCCGGGCTATGGATTCCGTATAGATCAATGACTGTTCTGTACGGGATAATATTACATTTTTATCTGCTTATCGAGCACTTTGAATCAGAAAAGCAATAGCATTAGATGTAGTTCAATTTGTGCAGATTTTGCTGAAAAAAAAAACAAAAAAAATTCTAAAATATTGAGCATGATACCTACACAATTCTTTCCATGGTACTCGCATTACGTCCCTCTGGTTGCACGGGCGGCCTCCAGCAATAAAAGCATGTAATATCCTATTTCCTTCTAGAATTATTTCGCAAGTATCCCCTCCAATGCCGTGTGCAGCAGTGTCCACAATGGTAAATCCAAACCAATAAGTCTGCAGTCACTGTGTGTCACTAACTGCAGAATCCCCCCACGCCAGATAAAATCGGTACCATGGACATCTCTAGATGTGTCCTAGAAATGCATATGCACCCTCATACTGAGTCACGTCATAATGTGTTGGTCCGACCTCTGGGGAACCCACCTGTGTCCTTACTTAGTTCTGTGCCCTTTTTACGGTTTTTCCTAGCACGGCAAAAACCCAATACAATCAGTTCTGTTGTCCTAATTCTCCAGATTGCTGGGGGTCCTAATATGTCAGACCCCTCAGTTTGTAAAGTCCCACTACTTTACTGGATGGAAAGATAAAGACTAAGCAATGGTAACAAGGGGCGAGCAGACCCGTGGAAGTTTGTGCTTCCTCTTGGTACTCAGAGCAATTAAAGCTTCAGTACTATAGCCAAAAAGTGAAGAGCGGGCCTGGAGGGACAGTAGGTATACGCTCTGCCAGCCGCCATCGAGCCTGGTTACACCAGAGAGGATGATTATGCAGGAAAGACAATGGGGAGCGTTGCATGGCTGGCACAAGGAAACCTCGCAACTAGAGAGATAGAGGCTGGCAAATACACATTAAAGGGAGCTGGCGGTGGATTCATGCTTCCCGAACTACAGGCAGCGTGACTTAGAGCCTGGCTGTACACTGCAGCCAGATACGTTCCTCTCCGCTTTCTCTGAAATGCTGCATTGTTTCATAAGATCCAGCTGTGGAGAATAGGAATGGAGGAGACGAGACCAATACTAGCCCTGGATGGCGGCTCCTCAGCTCGTTCAGGTTGATTGACAGGTGTCTCGCAAGTGCAGACAAAGAGAAAGACTGGTCAGTCAAGCAGCAGGCCAGGGGAGGCTCCGGACTAGTCTGTTCTATGCCAACGGTCAAGGATTGGAGCCTTAAAAATTAGGTTTTCTCTGAAACTACTGAGTATTTCAGAGAAAAAGTATATCTGGCTGCCCTTAGATTGGGCTGCATGAATACAGGGACAAGTTCTCTTTAAAGGGACCGTCAGCACAGAATGACTGGTCAAACCAAGTACAGGTGCTCGGTGCATCATGGACCAATCATTTATACACCCCTTTTCCCCTCCATCTCCACCACCCCCTCTTCTTTGATTGACAGCTGACTTCATAGAGCCAGAGAAGGGAGGTGATGGATGGAAACCAAGCCGGTGGGAAGATGTACATAAATTATTAGCTGCGCCATGATGCATAGAGCGCCTGTGCTTGCTTTGTACAGTCATTTGACAGAGTCCCGTTAAAATATTTTACTGTTCAGATCACGCTCCTAGCACCTCCATATACAAGCACCCTTCCGTAAGGAAAAAGGGAGCAACCCATTGTAGTACTCCTGGGCAATAAGATCTGGCAATTTCTGCCATCAGGGCAGATTTAGAAGGTACCCATACACCAGGGGTGTCAAACTGCATTCCTCGAGGGCTGCAAGCAGGTCATGTTTTCAGGATTTCCTTGTACTGCACAGGTGATAATTTAATCACCTACACGAATAATGAGTTGGTGATTAAATTATCATCTGTGCAGTACAAGGAAATCCTGAAAACATGACCTGTTTGCAGCCCTCGAGGAATGCAGTTTGACACCCCTGCCATACACAATGGATGTTTATCTGCTCCCCCTAAACCAGCAGAGTGGGGTACAGCATTAGGGGAACCTGTCAAGTCCCTCAAGTTAACCCCATTACTACTTGGAGCTCTAATCTTGCATCCCATCATGTCCTTGGCAGCGCACAGAGGAAATACAGTCTGAGCTAACACCATTTATATAAATGTAGAGGGCGTAAAGGGACAATTGCGACAGTTAAATATGCTAGAAGGTTATGGTAGCCTGGTCCGGTGGCGTTCATACAACATTATGACATAAGACCCAGCAGCTGCAGGTCCACGGGCCCTCGGAGAGAAGAAACCACAGGACGAGAGAACTGTGCACGATCCGCGCTGCTGGTAAACAAATGTGAAATCCGGACCACACAAGTTTGAGATTTATTCTCAACGCTTTTTGAAGTTTACACACTTCATCAGGACAAAAACAAACAACCAACAAATGAATGGCTTTTGTCCTGATGAAGTGTGTAAAACTTCGAAACGCGTCGACAACATAAGAGAATGCAGACATACTTGTGAGGACCTGGATTTACCATTCCAATTACCGGCAGTGCGGATCATCCACTATTCTCCCTTCCTGTGTACACAACTTTTATTGCTGTCCTCAGCATATGTACAGGACTTGGGACCAGTCCGGCTTGGCGTTGTATTACCCAGAGCAGACCGACCTCAGATGCTGGTATCATGCCCCCGCCGGGCCTGAGTGGCACCTACATCACTGGCCACACCATCTTTATAGCACAGCAGTGGGGACATCAGTCAGTCCCAGGGGTGGCGGGATTATTGCACGTGGGTCGGACTTCTCTGTGTGAACCGGCGCCAAGTCGGACTGGTCCAGGTAATTCGCAGATACTTGGAACTGCAAGAGAAGAGATTGTTTAGCATATGGGAAAGGGAGGCAGGGTTAGGGCACTAGACGGGTTCCCTTTAAATTAAACTGTGCATCATAGCTTGTTACATAGCAAACAGCATGGTTCCATCTCCAGATGCGCTGACCGGCTCCGCTCCTCCATCCGGCCTCTATGATGCAAGGACTGATCCGTGGCACTGTTCCCGAGCAAATCCACGGCATTCACTCTCATGGTAAACGTTTCGGCCCATGCAATGGCTCATAACAGCAATGACGTGGTTTTAGAAAATTTATCCGTCTTCACATATATTAGCTTCCTTTAACAAACACTGAATCTCTTTAGTTCATACCTACGTATTAAAACGTTAATGTCCCTGTAACGCAACACCTTAAAAAAATCTTAAGACTATACCACCATTAATATAAAAAAAAAAAAAAAAAAAAAAAAAAGGAACAAGAATATAGAATCCCACAAGTTATGCTTTAAAATTATTTGCTACATGTAAAACATTAGTTTCTTCACTGCCAAAGCTGCAAATCATGAGGCAGGAGATTTTTTTTTTCCGCTTTTTTTCCCCTGGTGTAAATTAGCAGTTTTGACCTTCAAAAAAAATTCCAGTTCCTTTTTTAAAAATTAAAAAAAGTGAGCAAAACATGAGGTTTATGTGTTTCATTATTAAATAGCAGAAATATCCATAACATTAAAATATAAAAAAAAAAGTACAATTCATGTTCAGTAGCGGTGGGTTGGGAGGAAAGAACTTGAATGGTCGGTTTGGAAACACTCAGAGGTTCTTTTGTTTGGAAAAGTTCCTTTCGGGATTTGCCCCCCCGTTCACTTGTAGTGCGTCCTCTTCAGGTCTGTACTCTTGTTTCTGACGGCGAATTTCTTTATAGCGCAATGTAATGTCCCTGAGGAGGAAGAAACATTTAGGGAGTTGAGAACCTCCTACATGCTCTATACACTCCATATTATGTCAGCTATGCATATATAGGCTGGGACAAGACTGACACCATTTTGGTTATGGTGAAGCATTTCTCCCACAAAATTATTGCAATTACACGTTTAGTTATACACGTTTATTTCCTTTAATGTATTGGAACAACACAAAAAAAACGACAAATCGGACATAACTTCACCCCCTCCCCCCCCCCAAAAAAAAAAAAATGGGCCAAACAAAATTGTTGGCACCCTCATCCTAATATTTGGTTGCACACCCTTTGGAACAAATAACTGCAATCAATTCCAATAACCATAAATAAGCTTCTTACTCCTCTTGGCTGGAATTCTGGAGCACTCTTCTTTTGCAACTGCTCCAGGTCTCATTTGAAAGACGCCTTCTCCCAACAGCAATTATAAGATCTCTCCACAAGTGTTGAATGTGATTTAGAACCTCCACCATATTTGACTGTAGGTACTGTGTTATTTTCTTTGTCACCCTCAATCCATTTTCAATAAACAGTAGAATGACGTGCTTTACCAAAGAGCTCTATCTTTGTCTAATCTGTCTACAAGACCTTTTCCCAGAAGGATTTTGGTTTACTCACATACATTTTAGCAAACTGCAGTCTAGCTTTTTAGGTCTCTGTCAGCAGTGGGGTCCTCCTGGGATAGCATTTACTTCCATTCAATTGGCGACAAATAGTTCACGCTGACACTGATGCATCTCGAGCCTGCAGGACAGCTTGCATTTCTTTGAATCTTTATTGGGGCGACTTATCCACCATCTGGACTATGAGAAAAATTGATGAAAATTTGCAACACATCAGTCATCCACATCCAGGGAGACTAGCTACAGTGCCATGGGTTGAAATGTCTTTATTATGTTGCGCACTGTGGACAAAGGAACATCAAGATCTCTGGAGATGGACTTGTAACCTTGAGAATGTTGATATTGTCCAACAATTTTGCTTCTCAAGTCCGCAGACAGTTCTCTTCTCCACGCAATGCAATGACTGAATCAACTTCTCACCTTTTTTTATTCTGGTTTCAGGTATGATTTTCATATTGCCCACACCTGTGACTTGCCACAGGCGAGTTTGATCGAGCATCACATGCTTGAAACAAAAGTTGTAGACCTTAAATTTTGGATAGGTGCCAACAATTTAGCCTGGCCCATTTTGAGGGCTTTGTGTGAATTTATGTCCAATTTGCCTTTTTTCTTAGTTTTTTTTGTTGTTGTGCCAATACACTCAATGGAAATAAACATGTGTATAACAATGTGTAATTGTAATAATTTTCTGGGAGAAATAGTTCATTTTTTTGGAATAATTTCAAGCGTGACAACACTTGTCAATAACTGTGCTTCTCCCCAGTCACCAAAACAAAGGATAATTGGGAAAAGTGAGTAGTCAGCCATGGGAGGGGGGTCAAAGCTGAGCACAGAAATAAGGCACAGTGGTTGCTTACCTGATAAAGAACCGCCATGCTGTCCACAACAGAACCAGAACTATACCCAGAATCCAGCACTGTGCGACATAGAACGGTAATGGTAGTGTTATAGTGTAAGGATCGTATTTTACGACAATCAGAAACTCTGTCACGGTGATGGCGGCCACCATCCACGCCTGCTGGCCCAGCTTCTTGTGGAACTTCCTAAGGCGTGAAGAGGAAGAATATAAGTAGTTGGCATCAGACGGCGAGAATCACCCTTATGTTAGAGGCTATTCCAAGGCTTGAAATGGACAGTTGACTTCAACCTGGTCATAAAACAACTTATCTGAAGTCCAAGAACGCCATCCACAGGGAGAGGATGACCACCGCAAATGACCCTTGACCCTCTAATCCATGCTGGGCCAGATTGACCCTCTCCTAAAGGTTGACTATGTCAGCAGCCATGTATATGTTCCTGGAGAAGGCTGACCCAAGTGTGAGGCTAATATAAAGGCAGCACACAGTCAATTAGGCACTTCTCTTCTATCACCCTGTACCTTAGGCTCCCCTATGTATGTGCTTGTAAATATCTTTTATTGAATGCCTCTTTAAATTTCCAGCAGCACTTGTCAATTGTAACTGGCACCCCAAAACTTAGCACAATCTACCAGGGGTCCCTCATTTTACCAAAATATGTGGACTCCAGAGGTGCAACCCACATACCCAAGGCATCATCTTGCGGTTACATAGAGGTCTAAAAGTGAAATAACCCTTGAAGGCAGACACTTGGTGAATCTTATGTATTGCCTTATGCCTAGAGCAGGGCCAGAGGGAACACCCAATGCTCAACAAAGTCCCCAAAGTAGTAGCCCCTTGATGCATCTCTGCCCTGATGGCTCGTTAGCCATACAGAATGGCATGGATGTGGTTTGTGCCTTCCTGGGCTGCATGACAGCGGTTTTAGATTATATTTACCCAAAATGTTAATGCCGGAGTCACAAAAGATGATGGCAATGGAATCTCCATAATCTTCTGGCCTGAGGTTCATACTGGGGTCTGCAATGTGAGCAGGGTCCATCAAAGGAAAAAAACAAGACCTTAATGTTTGTGACATCTCATATGTATTCTGATAAGGCTTACAGAGGTCATCACCAGCCGCAGGGTAGACCGGACATTCATTGGCAATGGGACTGCAAGCTACAGCCGAGAACAGTACGGTTTATGGTGGTCCCAGACAATGAGGGCCGGCAGTTTGCATGCGAGGTCATTGCACCAATGATTCAGAGCAGTTCAGAATTGCAGTTTTGGGATTGGTGGGATTCTCCCTGTGCAAATAGCCTAAAAAGATGGGAATACAAATGCTGGACAATCCCAAACAATAATACTACAGGGTGGCTGCTCCTAAGTCGGCCGGCTCGGCAGACGTTAGGTGTGTTTGGGCATCTTCAGACCTGGGCTACATTTATTTCACAGTACAAAGCGATAAAAGGGTTATAGGGGTAAAATGCATGATACCGTGCCCAAAGTGAGAGGTGTTCAGTGGGTGCAGGTCGGAAGTGCCCAATGTAGAATATCTGGGGACTCGGGATCTTATCGGGATAAAAAGCTCTGCTCTGCCATCTAGTGTAGCTAAAGAGAAGTGCAGTTATACAAAACTATGTAACAGAATGGAGGTGGTGGTCCCAGCAGACCGGCCACTGACGCAGGAAGCTGTTATAATGGAGTATGACATCTGTTATGGCTGGCAATCAGGCAACACAGCGTGCAGTAATCAGCGCACATACAGAGATCTGGCAATAACCAAAAACAATAGGACGAGCTCTGAGACGTGGAATCTCTGTAGACTGCAGTACCTGATCTATCCTCACACAACTATAAGCAGCAGTGGATTGCGCCTATCAACTACCTATGCAACTCGGCACTGCCTGAGGAGCTGACTAGCCTGAAGATAGAAATACAAGCCTGACTTACCTCAGAGAAATACCCCAAAGGAATAGGCAGCCCCCCACATATAATGACTGTTAGCAAGATGAAAAGACAAACGTAGGAATGAAATAGATTCAGCAAAGTGAGGCCCGATATTCTAGACAGAGCGAGGATAGCAAAGAGAACTATGCAGTCTACAAAAAACCCTAAAACGAAAACCACGCAAAGGGGCAAAAAGACCCACCGTGCCGAACTAACAGCACGGCGGTGCACCCCTTTGCTTCTCAGAGCTTCCAGCAAAAGTTAATAGCAAGCTGGACAGAAAAAACAGAAAACAAACTAGAAGCACTTATCTAGCAGAGCAGCAGGCCCAAGGAAAGATGCAGTAGCTCAGATCCAACACTGGAACATTGACAAGGAGCAAGGAAGACAGACTCAGGTGGAGCTAAATAGCAAGGCAGCCAACGAGCTCACCAAAACACCTGAGGGAGGAAGCCCAGAGACTGCAATACCACTTGTGACCACAGAAGTGAACTCAGCCACAGAATTCACAACAGACATCAATCATTTTTATGTAAATTTGGGAAGTCCTCTAGTTATCTGGGCATGAAGGGAATGCAGATACATTACATGAGTAAGAGTATTGTAACAGGCCCCGTAATCATACAAACCAGGTTTTTACTCAGACCTGTGATCCCTGGTGTACAAGCTCCGGCCCCCCGCCATGCCGTCAGCCTTTCCTACCATGTGACAGAATGGCAGGTAATGCACCAAGCACAATGCAGGGCGATGGATGGAGTGGTAAGTCGCCACCACTGGACTCTGGAGTAAAGGAGTCGTGTGCAGTGTCGATATCTGATCTAATGGAGGGCTCTGGGTTTGGTGAGAACGTTACCTGCCTGACTGCACTGCGCTGCCTGTAAAGTTGGGTGGGAAAGATATGCTTTGCAGTGTTGTATGCTTCTGGCTTTGGGGGAACAGTGTTGAGAAGTCCCTTTTCTATTCCCCATAACTGAGCCCAATGCACAAGGTCCATAAGGAGACGGCTGGGGAGATTTCAGCGGAACAATATGACCAGAGAGCTTTGACCTCAACCTCCTCCAACACCTTTCAGATGAACTAGAAAGGAGATTATAAGCCAACATTGGTGTCTAATCTCACAAATCAGCAAGAATTCACAGACAAAATCTTTTACAAAGTCTCCCTAGAAGTATGGAGGCCATCTTGGCTGCACCTATGGATGCGGCATGGGTGTCTTGTAGGTGTAATGTGTAGCGTCCCGATAATTAAATATAGCGAGTATTGACCAGAGAATCTCAGTATTCAGGGAAACTGTGGAGCAAACACTGGAGACAAACATCAGGTTATAGGCGAGGACGACAGGAGACTTACAAGTCGTCCATGAAGTCATATATCTCCCTCATGGCCACACCGCCCACGTTCACGAAAAACACCAGACGCAGCAGCACCAGGTAATGCTCTGGAGGCATCCACAGGACGAATTTGAGGTAAAACGTGTTGAGTTCTGCAAGTAAAAACTAAGAAGAAATCATGGATCATTACACATGAACACAAGAAGTGTGACAACTACAGGTTCTGATGGAGAAGTGGATCCTCCTCTATCTATGAAATCCACTCATTGCCCTGAACAGTGCAGCTCCGTGTAATAAAGGCATTATAGGGGTTGTAACCTTACACTGATCAGGTGGTCTCTTCCACCACTCTGATCATCGGTGGTCGGACCTGTACGTACTTTTATACTTCTCTTCAAGGCAGTGAGCATCATATACCAATAGAGAAGGCCCAGTACTGGGGAGGCAGCCACATGAGAAAAGACAGCTCTGAATGGGCAATTCTGAACAATGTCTAGTGAAAAAATGCTTAAAGGGAACCTCCAGACTGAGCCCGCGCGGGCAGGGTCCTCCCTCCTTATGTACCCGTGTGCCTTGTTTTTGCTCATGTTTAATGTATTTGTCTATATTTCCCCCTTTTCACATGTAAAGCACCATGGAATAAATGGCGCTATAAAAAATGTATAACAATAATAACCTGTCAACAGATTTTGCGGCTATCAGATACGGCCACTGCCTTTCAGGGCTGATATATAGCATTCTATAATGCTGTAGATAAGCCCCCAATCTGACCTGCACGTAAAGAAAAACAAGTTTTATTATACTCACGCGGGGGCGGTCCGGTCCGATGGGTGTCGCAGGTCCGGGTCTGGCGCCTCCCATCTTGCGACACCGCTCTTCATCACTCCCCGGCACCGACCCTCCCGCCTCTTCCTCCCTCCCCGGCACCGCCCTCCCGCCTCTTCCTCGCTCCCCGGAGCCGCCCTCCTGCCTCTTCCTCGCTCCCCGGAGCCGCCCTCCTGCCTCTTCCTTGCTCCCCGGGCACCGCCCTCCTGCCTCTTCCTCGCTCCCCGGCACTTCCCTCTGACCTTTCCCTGCGCCTGCGCACAGCAGTACTGTAAGGGTCGGGCAGGGGGGTAGTCGTGGCGGAGGTAAAAGTCTCTCGCACACCCTGACCTCCCCTCACATACACTGTACGACTCAGTCAGCATACCTACAGCTCCTTTCCTCTCGGGGCTTCCTATAAAGATCTGCACGTTTTCCTCACCCGAAGCAGAATAATCAGAGTCACAGTCCCGTTGAATACTGAACTTTACTAGAAACAGGCACGTAATATGGTTCTCTCAGTATTGACAGCAGGCTTTACAATACATTTCCTTCTTCTCTGTCCCTGTCTCCTCTTTCCTCGTCAGCATTAACCTCAGGCTCTGCATTTCTTCTCTTTCGCTGCCTTTCCTTCATCTTTACTAAGCCCGCTTCTGGAACGGACTGTGCCTATGGTTCCTCCAGCGTCCTTTAGTAGGGATTCCTCTAAACCATTTCTCCCTGGTCCTGAGTACATCCATCCACTTAGCAAGCCGCCACATTCTGAGTGACCTGTCTGCACTGCCTAGGTCTTTTCTAGCACCTACAGCCGCAGTCCCTCTTATCCTGCGCTGTCAGTGACTCTTTCTATGCCTTCCTTCTTTCTCTCGCAGCCTTCATGGCCCTGATGCTGCCTGACTGGATCTTGGGCTGCTGCAGAGCTGACTGCCCTGACAGGGTGCTCCCGCCCAACTGATTATAATTTCCAGATATTCCCCAGATTAACTGCCGTTAGCTCCTCCCACTTTATTTACAAGCTGAATAACTCTGCACCCCCATCTAGTGGCCAAACTAGGGTACTACGCTTTCCCTACAACTATAAACAGTAATTATACATAGCAGGGAAATACAGAACATGGACACTTACAAAGACATTACAAGTAATATTTATGGACAGCTCATTGTGTCCCTTACAGTACTTTACTATGCCTTCAACAGGGCAGAGAAGTACGCCTGCACAGGAGCGCCGATGCCGGGGAGTGAGGAAAAAGCAGGAGGGCGACGTCGCAAGAAGATGGGAGGCGCCGGACCCGGACCTGCAACACCCATCGGACGGGGCTGCCCCACTTGTGAGTATAATAAAACTTTTTTTCTTCACTTGCAGGTCAGACCAAGGCCTTATCTACAGCATTATAGCGGCAAAATCTGCTGACAGGCTCCCTTTAAGAAGAAAGGACCCTACACACATGGGGGTCCCAGTAGTCAGGGCATCATCTACCTGGAAAGTAATCAGTGCCCATTACTGAGGCCCCACCTTACGATGGACGGAGCGGCGATACTTACTACCACTATGATGCCACACACTGCTAACCATCGGCGCAGGCTTGAGGCCGGCTTCCATTCAAACTTCACCCAGCTGTA
The DNA here is from genome assembly GCF_032444005.1 of Ranitomeya imitator. NCBI lineage: Eukaryota > Metazoa > Chordata > Amphibia > Anura > Dendrobatidae > Ranitomeya > Ranitomeya imitator. Next base: position 59,411,113 of record NC_091290.1, on the reverse strand, counting down.
AGGTGTGAACTGGAAGGCTATTCTCTTCATCTTACCCCTGGAAGTAGAAGACAGCATAAGCCCCCTGCAGCACAGAGGTCACCATCCAAATCCCCCATCTACTCTGCTGTGGTCACAGAGCCTGTACGGTCCCTCATGTGGCCCCCTCTGGTGAGGCAGGCAGCGGTGCAACGGGACTAAATGTGCAGCGATCGGCTGCAGCTGCACAAGGAGTCAGCGATGTGTAGCAGCCTGCGCCCCAGATGATGATGACAGGTTTCTGTAGATTACTGTGCAAAGGGAGAGCACTGCGTCCGTCTGACCCACCTGTATGTAGGAATGTTCCACAGACCCTGCCACTTGTACGGCTTCATGGAGAGCCACTTCAAGGTCTTCATGCCACAATAAATTCCTAATCCATTACACACTAGTACATCCATAATCCACTGCAAAGAGAGAAAAAAAAAAAAGTTACAACACTGAAAGTGTCGGTGACCGTACATATAAAAGATCAAGTAACTTGTCCTGGCCATCAATTGCCAAGCTATGGTAAGCTAGACAACGCTATGTGAGCAGCCGGCAGTCGTCACACTCTGGTCCACAAGACAACGCTATATGAGTAGCCGGCAGTCGCCAAGCTGGGGTTAGCGAGAGAACGCTATGTGAGCAGCCGGCAGTCACCACGCTGGGGTTAGCGAGAGAACGCTATGTGAGCAGCCGGCAGTCACCACGCTGGGGTTAGCGAGAGAACGCTATGTGAGCAGCCGGCAGTCACCACGCTGGGGTCAGCTAGACAACGCTATGTGAGCAGCCGGCAGTCGTCACGCTCTGGTCCACGAGACAATGCTATATGAGCAGCCGGCAGTCGTCACGCTCTGGTCCACGAGACAACGCTATGTGAGCAGCCGGCAGTCACCACGCTGGGGTCAGCTAGACAACGCTATGTGAGCAGCCGGCAGTCGTCACGCTCTGGTCCACGAGACAATGCTATATGAGCAGCCGGCAGTCGTCACGCTCTGGTCCACGAGACAATGCTATATGAGCAGCCGGCAGTCGTCACGCTCTGGTCCACGAGACAACGCTATGTGAGCAGCCGGCAGTCGCCAAGCTCTGGTCAGCGAGACAACGCTATGTGAGCAGCCGGCAGTCGTCACGCTGTGGTCCACGAGACAACGCTTTGTGAGCAGCCGGCAGTCACCACGCTCTGGTCAGCAAGAGAACGCTATGTGAGCATGTTCTATCACTATGGATGAAATGTCCTCATGATATTTTCATGTATTTATCACTCATTTTTGTAGATGTAGGGTTGAATGTTACCTTCTCTGCTGGGACACTACATGTACAGGAAAATTCCTAACCAGGCTACATGGTCAGAACAATCCATCAATGGAGCAGGGAAGCATAAGGAAGCCACAAATCAAGAAGATTTAGGAGACAGCATGTGTTCTGTGGTATCCTCACATTACTGCGCCACATGCAGGATGTCAGGAGAGAAAGGACTGCCTCTGTTTCAGTGACTGGAGGTGAGCATGTACTTTACATCAGTGTCTGAGTGCTGCACACAACCCCAACGCTCCAGGTGCATAGTATAAAAGGCCCACATCTACTCGATGGAGGACAAATAAGTGTCATTTAGCCTGTATTGGGCTCCTATACACAAGTATAGCTTTTTTCTGGGTGCAGAGCCATCGTCTGCTGTGCTAAACCATACAAAAGGAAGAAAATATACCACACTGTGCATTTTCTGTAACACGGGAGGCTTGGGGTGGGTGCTTTGCCACAGTGGGGTTGTACAGTAGCCTACGGTGGAGGTACAAGTTGGAAATGCTCCAGCATGCCCAGATCTGATGTGTGACATGCGTAGATTACAGCCTCCAACCACTGAGCCGTATACAGTTGATCCCCCTAATTATATGAAAATAACTTACGTGATCCCACCAGCATTCACTGAAATTGGGCAGCTGATGCTCCAGGCTGTATTCCAGGAACTCGAACATAACGCTGATCATCATACACATCCACCAGTCCCTGATCACTAGTGTCTAAGAAGCAAGAGGACAAGAATGAGGCCATGTAGAGATTCAGAAAATGGACTCCACTGTGACACCATCATGGAGGCCACAGATCTGTGGTCTGAACCAATGTAAAACAGGCATTATATGCTTAGAAAGGCAAAGCCAAGGAGCTGGTCAGTCATCCCCAATGTGGGCTTCCACAAATACATAACCCCCTCCATCTCTCCCTCCTCCCAAAAGAAAGCAACGTTAGCTAGAACTTACTTTTATATACCAGCCAAGAAAGTGTGCAGGTACAAAGCCATCCATCTTATCCTACAAAATAACAGAAGAATAATACAAGTTAATTAACTGAACCCAAGTCCACTGTGGCTGACGGGAGAGGGTCCGCAGCAAGGAGACCTTTCTATAATGTCCTTATTTATTAGGCAGCTGCAAAAATGGTTTCAAGGAACATCTGGCCGTACATAATAGGTGTAGTAATGAGTTTCCTAACTATGGATCTTCTGGTGCTTGTGTCCTGAATGATAAGTAATGTGTGCTACTTTATAAGGCTATTCCCATCAAAAAGTTATGTCAAGTGCAAAATAACCTCTCCAGAGAGGAAGAGGAGTAAATTATAGCGTCACCTATTGGCATAGCAATCCTAAAAGTCATTATCGACAGTTTAACGAGCCTTGCCGCACCACTTAATGTCTGCTTTGACTTTTCATCCTATTTGCAGAAATGTGTTTCAGGGTGTTCGCCCCTCTTCAGCGCACAGCAGGAGATTTGATGTGGCTGAATGAGAAGCCTCTGGCAGGGGTCTTAAGAGAAATGTTATGGCACGTCACTAGAATAATTCACTTTATAGATCAGAAGAGGTTTCATCTCCAGTAGAGGCCACTGATCCTAAGAATGAAGAGACTACAGAGGTAATTCCCGTCCACATCTTATTGTACCGGGCTGCTGCTGACTATAGAGCTGGGTCCATTCACTATATTGGGGACGTGTAGAGCCAGGGCACCGTGTTGGCCCCCCACCTATCAGAAAGTGATATCCTAGGATAGGTGACCGCAGCCATCCATTTGCCTTCTGCTGGCTTCCTGGTTTAGCGGTTACGGTGTCATTTAGGAGCGTTAAGCAGATAATCTGTTTCCTAAACTCATGAGACAGGACTGACTTCAGCCAAGTAATCTGTGCACATGACAATACCCGGGCAGACGTAGCAGAGCCGATCAGTTGCAGCCGGAATCAGTCACGTCTGTTACATGACAAAGCAGCAGATAAATACGGGGGTGACAACGCTGCGGCGTCACTTACAGTCTCCGACCCCCACCCTGTGGACTTGCTTACAGTGATTACCCCCTCCCTGCCTTTGGCTTGTCATTTTGTTGCTGGAGTTTAGAGAGAGGACAAATCCTTTCCAATCCCTTCCTAATCCAGGCTCGGGCTGTCAGCTATGGCCTCCAGATGTGGACGGTCACACGTGAACTATTGGCACTGCCATTTACATGTGGCTTCCTCAGTGTCTGCAAGCAAGGTAACGAGGGGAAGGGTCACTCAGCGGCATGGTCGGTAGGAGACCGTTAACTTCCTGTGGTTAATGCTTTGTGGAGCAAGTATGGCAGAGATATCTGCATTGTGGAGAGCCGCGGAGCACCATGCCTCGACAACACACAATAGGCGCCACACACAGCAGCCTGGATTTGGTCATCAAAGGCCCCATACCAGACACCCAAATTACAGGCAAAAGAACCTTACATAGGGGTGTTCTCAGACCAACAAGTGATCACAGATCTAAAATATTGGAAATCCGTCTAATTAGTGACACCAGTGACGACAAGAACGACGGCACATTATTGGCTAGGTGGACTTGTACACTCGTGGCCAAAAGTTTTGAGACTGACAAACCTTGGTTTTCATAACAATTATGGCTTCAGTGTTGCCAGATCCTGTAACGAGATGTTTCTGTAGTTACTGAAGTAGTTAAAAACTTATTTATCAATAGAATATATCAAGTTTTGTGCAAAAGACTCCATATTTCCAGTGTTTTCCCCTATTTTCCAGACTTTTGCCCTTCGCCCTGACAGCTGGATATCGGCTTCCGGGCCAAATCCTGGCTGACGACAGCATATTCTTACTTATTCAGGGCTTGGAGTTTATCATGAGCTCTGGGTTTTTTGTTCATCCATGTCCATATGAATACTAACATGGGGCTCTCACTGGTAGAGATCTGGGGAGGTTCCTGGCCGCGGATCCACAGTCACAGCGCTTTATTCACCAAGACACTTCATTACCAGCTTTGGCTTCTGACATGGTCTCCATCATGGTGATACCAGCATTGTCCATCACCACATTGCTCCTGGATGGTTGGAAGAAGCTCCTCTTGGAGCAGGTTTCGATACATATAATTGGCAAAGAGTGAGGCCCCTCCATGGATGAAAAGTCCCCACACACGAGTGGTCTCAGGAGGCTTTACTGCTGGCAGGACACAGGACTCGTGGCAGCGCTCACCTTTCCTTAGGACAATTATTCTTCCATGTCCCAAACCGTGTGACAGGGGCTTCATCAGAGAAGGTCCCTGTACTCCCTGCAGTCGTTATCTGATGAAGCCCCCTTCAGAGCGTTTGGAACATCCAGAAGGAAGAATTGAAAAGTAAGGGTCATCACTGTAAATATTGAGTCTTCGCATAAACTTAAAGTATTTGTCTATAAAAGGGTAAAAACTTATGAAATGCTGATAACTGTACTTCACTGACCGGAGAATCATCCGGCTGATCGATCGAAGAACACTGAGCAGCGAAATGTGAAAACCAAGATTTGTGTCAGTCTCCAAACTTGTGTCCATGGCTGTGCATGCCTAGAGCCGCGCCCGTCAGTCCACGGAAGTGCGGGATATCGCCAATGTACGCGGCATCCTCAGTCCCACAGGTATTACACGGAGACGGCTCGCAATCAAAACGGACCTTAATCAGGGGTCATGTGGCCGCAGAGTACGTCACTGAGGAAGACCACCAGAGATGGATAGAGGAGAGTCACTTCCCCCTCCCCAGGTCCAGAGCCGCATCTCTGCCAACGCTCCTCCGATTGTTCGCAGGTTGTAATGTACTTGGCACGAGCCGCTGAGCTCAGTGATTGGCTGCAGCGTTGTTGTCATCATTACTGCGACTTGTAAACCATCACCAGAGCAGCAGTGGAGAGGTCGCTTTGGTCCCGAGGAAGGTGAGTAACAGTAATTTTATAATTTGTCATCAAAGCATGAGTACATGTGGAGCATCCATGTGTCATACAGACGGGTCCTCATGATGAATGCTGTGTGTAATGCTGCATCTCCCCTGTAGGGGCCACTAGAGTGGCAGTGATCAACCAACAGATGCTCTTCATGAATCCAGAAGCAGACTCCGAACGGTTAACAGATTGTTACAGCGGCTTCCGTAATATGGAGGCTAAAAGTGAGGTCACAGCGGCTCCATAATAAGGAGGCTACAGGTGAGGTCACAGCGGCTCCATAATAAGGAGGCTACAAGTGAGGTCACAGCGGCTCCATAATAAGGAGGCTACAGGTGAGGTCACAGCAGCTCCATAATAAGGAGGCTACAGGTGAGGTCACAGCGGCTCCATAATAAGGAGGCTACAGGTGAGGTCACAGCAGCTCCATAATAAGGAGGCTACAGGTGAGGTCACAGCGGCTCCATAATAAGGAGGCTACAGGTGAGGTCACAGCGGCTCCATAATAAGGAGGCTACAAGTGAGGTCACAGCGGCTCCATAATAAGGAGGCTAAAAGTGAGGTCACAGCGGCTCCATAATAAGGAGGCTACAGGTGAGGTCACAGCGGCTCCATAATAAGGAGGCTACAAGTGAGGTCACAGCGGCTCCATAATAAGGAGGCTAAAAGTGAGGTCACAGCGGCTCCATAATAAGGAGGCTACAGGTGAGGTCACAGCGGCTCCATAATAAGGAGGCTACAAGTGAGGTCACAGCGGCTCCATAATAAGGAGGCTACAGGTGAGGTCACAGCGGCTCCATAATAAGGAGGCTACAAGTGAGGTCACAGCGGCTCCATAATAAGGAGGCTACAGGTGAGGTCACAGCAGCTCCATAATAAGGAGGCTACAGGTGAGGTCACAGCGGCTCCATAATAAGGAGGCTACAGGTGAGGTCACAGCGGCTCCATAATAAGGAGGCTACAGGTGAGGTCGGAGCGACTCCATAATAAGGAGGCTACAAGTGAGGTCACAACAGCTCCATAATAAGGAGGCTACAGGTGAGGTCACAGCAGCTCCATAATAAGGAGGCTACAAGTGAGGTCACAGCGGCTCCATAATAAGGAGGCTACAGGTGAGGTCACAGCGGCTCCATAATAAGGAGGCTACAGGTGAGGTCACAACAGCTCCATAATAAGGAGGCTACAGGTGAGGTCACAGCGGCTCCATAATAAGGAGGCTACAAGTGAGGTCACAGCGGCTCCATAATAAGGAGGCTACAGGTGAGGTCACAGCGGCTCCCATAATACGTAATACTGAGGCTACAGGTGAGGTCACAGCGGCTCCATAATAAGGAGGCTACAGGTGAGGTCACAGCGGCTCCATAATAAGGAGGCTACAGGTGAGGTCACAGCGGCTCCATAATAAGGAGGCTACAGGTGAGGTCACAGCAGCTCCATAATAAGGAGGCTACAGGTGAGGTCACAGCGGCTCCATAATAAGGAGGCTACAGGTGAGGTCACAGCGGCTCCATAATAAGGAGGCTACAGGTGAGGTCACAGCGGCTCCATAATAAGGAGGCTACAAGTGAGGTCACAGCGCTCCATAACAAGGAGGCTACAGGTGAGGTCACAGCAGCTCCATAATAAGGAGGCTACAGGTGAGGTCACAGCGGCTCCATAATAAGGAGGCTACAGGTGAGGTCGGAGCGACTCCATAATAAGGAGGCTACAAGGTCACAGCGGCTCCATAATAAGGAGGCTACAGGTAAGGTCACAGCGGCTCCATAATAAGGAGGCTACAAGTGAGGTCACAGCGGCTCCATAATAAGGAGGCTACAAGTGAGGTCACAGCGGCTCCATAATAAGGAGGCTACAGGTGAGGTCACAACAGCTCCATAATAAGGAGGCTACAGGTGAGGTCACAGCAGCTCCATAATAAGGAGGCTACAAGTGAGGTCACAGCGGCTCCATAATAAGGAGGCTACAGGTGAGGTCACAGCGGCTCCATAATAAGGAGGCTACAGGTGAGGTCACAACAGCTCCATAATAAGGAGGCTACAGGTGAGGTCACAGCGGCTCCATAATAAGGAGGCTACAAGTGAGGTCACAGCGGCTCCATAATAAGGAGGCTACAGGTGAGGTCACAGCGGCTCCCATAATACGTAATACTGAGGCTACAGGTGAGGTCACAACGGCTCCATAATAAGGAGGCTACAGGTGAGGTCACAGCGGCTCCATAATAAGGAGGCTACAGGTGAGGTCACAGCGGCTCCATAATAAGGAGGCTACAGGTGAGGTCACAGCAGCTCCATAATAAGGAGGCTACAGGTGAGGTCACAGCGGCTCCATAATAAGGAGGCTACAGGTGAGGTCACAGCGGCTCCATAATAAGGAGGCTACAGGTGAGGTCACAGCGGCTCCATAATAAGGAGGCTACAAGTGAGGTCACAGCGCTCCATAACAAGGAGGCTACAGGTGAGGTCACAGCAGCTCCATAATAAGGAGGCTACAGGTGAGGTCACAGCGGCTCCATAATAAGGAGGCTACAGGTGAGGTCGGAGCGACTCCATAATAAGGAGGCTACAAGGTCACAGCGGCTCCATAATAAGGAGGCTACAGGTAAGGTCACAGCGGCTCCATAATAAGGAGGCTACAAGTGAGGTCACAGCGGCTCCATAATAAGGAGGCTACAAGTGAGGTCACAGCGGCTCCATAATAAGGAGGCTACAGGTGAGGTCACAGCGGCTCCATAATAAGGAGGCTACAAGTGAGGTCACAGCGGCTCCATAATAAGGAGGCTACAAGTGAGGTCACAGCGGCTCCATAATAAGGAGGCTACAGGTGAGGTCACAGCGGCTCCATAATAAGGAGGCTACAAGTAAGGTCACAGCGGCTCCATAATAAGGAGGCTACAAGTGAGGTCACAGCGGCTCCATAATAAGGAGGCTACAGGTAAGGTCACAGCGGCTCCATAATAAGGAGGCTACAAGTAAGGTCACAGCGGCTCCATAATAAGGAGGCTACAAGTGAGGTCACAGCGGCTCCATAATAAGGAGGCTACAGGTGAGGTCACAGCGGCTCCATAATAAGGAGGCTACAAGTGAGGTCACAGCGGCTCCATAATAAGGAGGCTACAGGTGAGGTCACAGCGGCTCCATAATAAGGAGGCTACAGGTAAGGTCACAGCGGCTCCATAATAAGGAGGCTACAAGTGAGGTCACAGCGGCTCCATAATAAGGAGGCTACAGGTGAGGTCACAGCGGCTCCATAATAAGGAGGCTACAGGTGAGGTCACAGCGGCTCCATAATAAGGAGGCTACAAGTGAGGTCACAGCGGCTCCATAATAAGGAGGCTACAAGTAAGGTCAAAGCGGCTCCATAATAAGGAGGCTACAAGTGAGGTCACAGCGGCTCCATAATAAGGAGGCTACAGGTGAGGTCACAGCGGCTCCATAATAAGGAGGCTACAGGTGAGGTCACAGCGGCTCCATAATAAGGAGGCTACAAGTAAGGTCACAGCGGCTCCATAATAAGGAGGCTACAGGTGAGGTCGGAGCGGCTCCATAATAAGGAGGCTACAGGTGAGGTCACAGCGGCTCCATAATAAGGAGGCTACAGGTGAGGTCACAGCGGCTCCATAATAAGGAGGCTACAGGTGAGGTCACAGCGGCTCCATAATAAGGAGGCTACAGGTGAGGTCGGAGCGGCTCCATAATAAGGAGGCTACAGGTGAGGTCGGAGCGGCTCCATACTAAGGAGGCTACAAGTAAGGTCACAGCGGCTCCATAATAAGGAGGCTACAGGTGAGGTTGGAGCGACTCCATAATAAGGGGGCTACAAGCGATGAGACCACCACTTTAAAATAAACTTTAACCTATATAAATTTGCCATTTGTGCAAAGCGTTTCCTGCAGCTCCCCGGAATTGTCTTACCCATAGGTTGTGATAAGGATCAGTCTTATTATTCGGGTCGTATATAAGGCAAGTTCCGCCATAATCTCGCTCTGGTAGAGGAACTCCCAATTTGGGGTCAATAAACTTCATGAAATGTCTCCCGTCATGTACAGTCTGCAAAAACCAGAGAGACAATCAGTAACAAGACCACACGCAGCACTGGAAGTACAGGACGCAGGGGGGGGGGACGATAATTAGCATGGCCTATATGGGAACTAACCCCGAACCCGCAGGGATCAATGAAATGCGTCAGTGATGAAGAACCTTACATTTGTGGTTCTCCACGGCCATTTATTCACAGGGCGGCAATGGTCACCAGCTTTGGGCTCAGCGACAGCAGCTCTTTAATGGAGCCTGCTCACAAATATTAGGGTGCACTTATTTCCCCCCCTAGGCTGCGTCCAGTCCTGCTTTCCTACGGGTTTCAGTCTCACATTTATGACCCATTACATTGTATAATGCTCTTTATGGACACTATATATTAATGGGCAAAAAAATTTGACCCAAATCATTAAAGAGTAAATGTAGCTTTAATTTTTTTTTTCTTTTACGAATCAATATTAAAACATAAAAATAAGAAACTAATAGATCTTTGAGAAATCGGCTTCTTTATTCTTCTGCACTAATTAATCATTCTCAGAATAGTTCTGTGAATACAGATTTTCCCATTACTGAGATACGAGATGATAGTTGGTGCTGATAAAGTTCTATGGAGGGGGAGGAGCTAGAGGCAGAGCCCCGCCTTCTTACAGCTCCTCCCATCTCCATAGAATCTTATAGGCACCAACTGCCCTAATTACTAGAACTAGAGCACAGTGCGTATATGTAGTGTGCAACACTGGAAAATAAATGTGACGCAGAAACCTGACACATGGCTACTAGTGGTGGTCTCACATGGAGACTGCAGCAATTAATGACAGGTCACTTATTGAAGTAGTGATGTAATTAATGGAGGAAAAACAAGGCCGTCTCTGGGCGGTTTATAGGAGAAATCCACACTTTGCGTGGACATACCCTAGTGACCCGTACGATGTAGGCACTTTCACCATTTACCTGAAAGAGGATGAAGATGAGGAAGAGCTCGTACACCACGCTGACACACAGCCAGAACCTCCAATAAGCTGCAAGACATCAGAGCGGACACTGTTACTGCGCGGCTCCGCTACTGGACCAAACTGCAGCAGGTAACCCCACGATATGGGCCCAGGCAGGGACTGGTCCACAGCATAAGGGCTCATACACACCTGAGCGCTGTGGGTCCATACTAAACAGATCTGGAATGAGTTATGGGCCTCACAGTTTCCAAATAAAGACTTAACGTCCTGACGTCATAGGGAATCCATGAAAGCAGAGACACGAGGATCATCAATATCAGATCGGTGGGGGGTTACTAGGGTCGAACACCCAGCACCCCACTGATCAGATGTTAGAAGGCCCCAGAGCCAGAAGAAGGACACAGTGCATAGAGAAAGATCCGTCTGTGTGTAGGGGTCATTGTTGAGTACCGCAGCTCAACTCCTATTCACTTCAATGGGAGATGACCCGCAGTACCCAACAATGGCCACTATGCAGAGTATGGAGCTGGGCTGTTCTGACATTGCTGCTGGACCTGACAACAGCTGGTCTATGGGAGTGCTGCCCCAATCTGATACCGAGGACTTATTCTAAGGATGGGCCATCAATATCAAAGTCCTGGACAAGCCATTCAGGTCTGCGTGGCTCCGTAGATGGAGGATGCAGTACGTGGGATACACTGTAGCAATGCTACAAGCTTACAAAATCTGGCATCGAAATGATGACAGGGGCCGAGGGGGTAAGCGAAGCCCCAGGCAACCCTCTGGGTGCGGCGTTACGGCTCCTTAGAGCCCAATACAGTAGTGTGGACGAGGCTGTATACCGACATTACTTCTATACATGCTGGGACTCATCCCGACTGCTCCCCCATCATTCAGCCACGGCTGCACAACACCCGACACCCACCAACGTACCTGGATGAGGTCTGGAGAATGGGCCATCTTTAGCTTGTGTCACTCCAAAACACAGGAACACCAATATGCTGGCAACAATTCCTCTGGAAATACACAATGGGAAAACCTGAGCACCTTAGTGCAATGGCAACTGTATCATCACTGTAATTAGATCAGAAAATATACAAACAAGAACAATATGAATGTTTGATGGTACGCTTACTAAACTAATCGACAAATACACAATAGTAATACAAAGGACATTACATTTTTATAAGGGGCAGATTCCGGCAGTCCCCCCCCCCCAGGCTGCCATAAACCGGCCCCGTCCTGGGACAGATCAGCGGCCACGTGCAGGTTCTGTGGTCGCCCGTGCAATGCTGAGACGAGCTCACACGCCATTTTCTGCGTGTAACAGAAGCTTTGTGGGTTTATCTAATAGGAGAAGAGTGCGTGGAGATCAGGAAGAGCCAGCGGCACAAACTTCCTCCGGTTCTCTGCGCACAAGGAATAAACAGGAAATCTCCAGAGCCAAACGCAAATGTTATTCATCCCGGCCGAGTCCGACAGGATTTCACACTGATTTATGGTACAGAATCTACAAAATAGGACTGTACCGGCGCTGTTCCAGCAAGGTAGGCACGAGTCTCCACTGACATTGTTCTGCCATGTGAGCCCTGCAGCCAGCGGTCGCTAATGGGCTGCAGTTCCCTCCTTCGCCAGACGAGGTGAGTGAGCACAGCGGCTCAATAGCACCACTGACTTATGCCAGGTGAACCCCGCAACCAGAGTCTTCGGCAAACCCCGCAGCCAGCGTCTTCGGCAAACCCCGCAACCAGAGTCTTCGGCAAACCCCGCAGCCAGAGTCTTCGGCAAACCCCGCAGCCAGCGTCTTCGGCAAACCCCGCAGCCAGCGTCTTCGGCAAACCCCGCAGCCAGCGTCTTCGGCAAACCCCGCAGCCAGCGTCTTCGGCAAACCCCGCAGCCAGCGTCTTCGGCAAACCCCGCAGCCAGCGTCTTCGGCAAACCCCGCAGCCAGCGTCTTCGGCAAACCCCGCAGCCAGCGTCTTCGGCAAACCCCGCAGCCAGCGTCTTCGGCAAACCCCGCAGCCAGCGTCTTCGGCAAACCCCGCAGCCAGCGTCTTCGGCAAACCCCGCAGCCAGCGTCTTCGGCAAACCCCGCAGCCAGCGTCTTCGGCAAACCCCGCAGCCAGCGTCTTCGGCAAACCCCGCAGCCAGCGTCTTCGGCAAACCCCGCAGCCAGCGTCTTCGGCAAACCCCGCAGCCAGCGTCTTCGGCAAACCCCGCAGCCAGCGTCTTCGGCAAACCCCGCAGCCAGCGTCTTCGGCAAACCCCGCAGCCAGCGTCAGGCAAACCCCGCAGCCAGCGTCAGGCAAACCCCGCAGCCAGCGTCAGGCAAACCCCGCAGCCAGCGTCAGGCAAACCCCGCAGCCAGCGTCAGGCAAACCCCGCAGCCAGCGTCAGGCAAACCCCGCAGCCAGCGTCGGGCAAACCCCGCAGCCAGCGTCGGGCAAACTCCGCAGCCAGTGTCGGGCAAACCCCGCAGCCAGCGTCGGGCAAACCCTGCAGCCAGCGTCGGGCAAACTCCGCAGCCAGTGTCAGGCAAACCCCGCAGCCAGTGTCAGGCAAACCCCAGTGCAGACCTCGCTGGAATAATGCAGATACAGGAGGTAAGTATCGGTTATTTTTATTTTACACCAGGGAATATAGTATTTAATCCTTTAAAAGGGTCGGGAAATTATTCTTGTTTGTACGTTTGTTTTTCCATGCCTTCTTACAAGATCCATAGCTGTTCTATTTTTCTGGCAACATAGCTGTATGAGGGCTTGTTTATGTGCTGGATGAATAGTAGTTATGAATGGCGCCGTTCATGTTACCATATAAAGTCCTGGAACATATGGGGGAAAAAATTCATAGTGGGATGAAATAATGTAATTCTGACACAGGTTTTGTTTTTACGGAGTTCATCGTGCGGAAAAAATGATGGTATATGTCTGACCGATAACAGCAATTTTAAACCACCGATTTTTTCTATTTAAGTGATGAAAAAAAAAAAAAAAAAAAAAAGATTCAGGATATTGTGTAAAACAAAAATGGTTCTTAAAAATCACAGTTTTCCCGAACCCCTAACAATTTTATTTTTCTGATGATGGGGCCAAACACTTTTTATTGTGCAATGAGCGGACTTTTTTATGCCAATTTTGCACAAATGTGAAGCTTTGATTGTTACATTTTTTAGGGAGATATAGTGACCAAAAACATGCAATTCTGTAAATTAAATGGTTTTCATTTTTATGGTGTTTAAGATTGGGTTTATTAATTTCATATTTTAGTTGATTAGACATTTACGTACAAGACTATAATCAAATGTTTATTTATTTTCCTTTATTTCTAATATGAGGAACTTAATATAACCAGTATCTGCAGCGTATGGTGGGAGCGCAGCTCCTGGGCCTCCTCCACGCCAGAGGACCCCTTCCCAGGACGTGAAAAGAACAGCCATTAGTGAGAAGTGGTTAAGAATGGGGTTATCAGAGTAGTGGACAACCCCTTTAAAAGGCTAGGCTACACTAAAGTTTGGGCTTTCTTTTTTTATTACTAAAAATTCACTTATTTTTGTCTTGCGATATTGGTAGATGATTTTGGTGTCAAATTCCTCAAAATGGTGCACACGAGTCAAGAATTCTGCAAAATTAATCGACACTCATTTGCCTAACTATTTTGTGACTTTCTAGTGTAGAAGCCGCAAGTTTTATTAAAAATGTTGCAAAAAAATGGGAAAAGTCCAGGCGTACATCTGCACAAAAAGTTTTATTAAAAAAAAAAAAAAAAAAAAAAAATCGCAATTGATGAAACAGCTAAAGACATCTGGAAACCCCAAGCCCTGCGAACAATGGTGAACATAAAACAGGGGAATAGATAAAAAACACAAATTAAAAAAAAGGAGAAAAATTGAAACGATCTTAGGGAGTACGGTAAATTAAAAAAAAAAACAGGCAAGAAAAAGAAGAAAAAAAAACAAAAAACATAAATCTGTCCCTTGACTGTCTTTCTTCATAAAAGGTGCTTTAATTCCCGAATGACAAGAAGTTTTCGTTACATTCTAGGGAGAAAAAAAGTAGCTGGTACTATTTAAAAGGATTGTGAAACAAAAATAAAACATTATGAATAAAATTATATATACACGGTATATTTCTTGGATCTGGGCATGGATCGTGATATTTTTAGGCCATCGGTGGATTCCTGTCCATCTATTTCACGGTGAGTTGTGGTGTGATGGGTCTGGGTGCAGCTCTAAACAAAGGTGTCACCCTCCGCAGGTACAAGGATTAATGGCGGCTCTGCTGGCCCCCTCAGCGCCCGGCTTAGCAACATTCCACATACAGTGGCAGTTTACCTGACAGGTTACACAGAGGTAATCCCTCAGCTCCAGGCAAACACATAATATCCTACAACTGATTATGCCCTTGAGATAACAACCTCCTAGTAACCAGACACCCCTACCCTCCTCCAGTCAGGAGAGGCAGAATGAGTAACATGACCTGTATGAAGCATGTGTTCGGTTATGGCACTCAGACCGTCCTTGTGCCGTGCCCTCTGGTCTCCTGATCAGTACCTGCATGTGTTCGGTTATGGCACTCAGACCGTCCTTGTGCCATGCCCTCTGGTCTCCTGATCAGTACCTGCACTCCACCTTCTATTTCCTTCTCTACCATAGGGGATTATGTGACGTGTGGACTTTGCCATCAAATTATGTCTAGCCTTACAGGGGTTCTCACAAACCAAATTTGAATGAATATAATCCTAAATGTCTATTTACTAATCTAATTACTTTTCTAATATACATCAAATTAAAAATTCCTTACAGTTCCCTCTATATATTTATTTATTTTAATTTCTTAAATGGGTTGTCCACCACCCAGAAATCGCCTTCTGAATCCCTATGATCTCCCCCCCCCCCCCCCCCCCATCATAAAACAACACATACTCCCCTTCAGTGCTGGCGCTGTTCCAGCCGTGTTGAGACTCGCTCTCCTGGGCATCAGGTGACAATTTCACGCGATCCTTGCGGCCAATCAGTGCTGGTTTCACAGTCCTCGCCTACGGATGTAAGCGTCAGCCGAAGCTTTCTGAGAGCTGTCACTGCTCTCACTTCCTCCGGATGTCTTGATTTGCCTGAAGAGAGGAGAGTGAAGCCAGCGCTTATTGGCAGCAGGGATGGCATGACATTATGTCATGCGATTCCTGGGGAAAGACAGCGCTTACACTGCTAGAACGACACCAGCACGGGAGGAGAGTATAGGTGTCATTTTACTGAGGGGGGAAGAATAAAGTGACAGGAGGCAGAAGTGAAAACCGCGGCATCGGCCAATTATCCCTGCAGATGTTCTATGCATCGTGTGGACGAGGTTTCTTATAATCTAATCCCCAGTGCTAATGGTGTAATACTCAGCTGTTATCCATGGCACACACCCCAAGGCTGCCTTCCCACGATCAGTGTTTGATAACTTGTTCTTATGTTTTTCGGCACCCATTAGTTAAATTAGGAAAAAAAGGAGCTATGAAAGAACGCAAGTAACCTCTTTCCCATCTTTGTCATTCGAATACATCCACTCAGGATTGGAAGCAAATTTAACTTTTCTGACTTTTAGGACCCTGCAGACTACAGATGTTCAAGGACCTCCATAGTAAAGTGTAGTGGGCATGCTTTGTGCCTGCGCATGGAGGGGGAGGTGACCTGTGACCATCACCCAATGTGTATGGTGGCATCCTGGGTTCTCTATAGACAGGTTATACCATTAATTGTAATCCAACCTGGGATCTAATGAGATCACTACTCAAAAGTAACGTCTCCTGTTATACATAGTCCCATAGGTTTATAACGACCACGGTCCATCAAGTTCAGCCTTTCTCCACCAATTGTACATTTTATCACTAAATTAGCTACAGGGTGGGCCATGTATATGGATACACCTAAATAAAATGGGAATGATTGGTGATATCAACTTCCTTTTGGCGGCACATTAGTATATGGGAGGGGGGAAAACTATTCAAAATGTGTGGTGACCATGGCGGCCATTTTGAAGTCAGCCATTTTGGATCCAACTTTATTTTATCCAATGGGAAGAGGGTCATGTGACACGTTAAACTTATTGAGAATTTCACAAGAAAAACAATGGTGTGCTTGGTTTTAACATTACTTTATTCTTTCATGAGTTATTTTCAAGTTTATGACCACTTATATAATGTTCAAAGTGCTGCCCATTGTGTTGGATTGTCGATGCCACCCTCTTCTCGCACTCTACACACTGATAGCAACACTGCAGAAGAAATGCTAGCACAGGCTTCCAATATCCATTGTTTCAGATGCTGCATATCTCGTATCTTCACAGCATAATAGCCTTCAGATGACCCCAAAGATAAAAAAGTCTAAAGGTACCGTCACACTAAGCGACGCTGCAGCGATACCGACAACGATCCGGATCGCTGCAGCGTCGCTGTTTGGTCGCTGGAGAGCTGTCACACAGACAGCTCTCCAGCGACCAACGATCCCGAAGTCCCCTGGTAACCAGGGTAAACATCGGGTTACTAAGCGCAGGGCCGCGCTTAGTAACTTGATGTTTACCCTGGTTACCAGCGTGAACGTAAAAAAAAACAAACACTACATACTTACCGCTGTCTGTCCCCGGCGCTGTGCTTCTCTGCACTGACTGTGAGCACAGCGGCCGGAAAGCAGAGCGGTGACGTCACCGCTGTGCTCTGCTTTCCGGCCGGCCGACGCTCACAGCCAGTGCAGAGAAGCAGAGCGCCGGGGACAGACACGGAACGTAAGTATGTAGTGTTTGTTTTTTTACGTTTACACTGGTAATCAGGGTAAACATCGGGTTACTAAGCGCGGCCCTGCATTTAGTAACCCGATGTTTACCCTGGTTACCAGTGAAGACATCGCTGGATCGGCGTCACACACGCCGATTCAGCGATGTCTGCAGGGAGTCCAGCGACAAAATAAAGTGCTGGACTTTCTGCAGCGACCAACGACATCACAGCAGGATCCTGATCGCTGCTGCCTGTCAAACTGAACGATTTCGCTAGCCAGGACGCTGCAACGTCACGGATCGCTAGCGATATCGTTCAGTGTGAAGGTAGCTTAAGGGGGTCAGATCAGGAGACCTTAATGGCCATTCAACTGGCCCACGAAGACCAATCCACTTTCTAGGAAACTGTTCATCATGTAGGAATGCTCGGACCCGACACCCATAACGTGGTGGTCCACCATCTTCTCATTGGAAAAAATAAAGTTGGATCCAAAATGGCAGACTTCAGAATGGCTGCCATGGTCACCACATATCTTGAAAAGTTTTCCCCCCTCCCATATACTAATGTGCCACAAACAAGAACATAGTAACATAGTTATTAAGGTTGAAGGAAGACTAAGTCCATCTAGTTCCACCCATAGCCTAACCTAACATGCCCTAACATATTGATCCAGAGGAAGGCAAAAAAAAAACCATGTGGCAAAGAGTAAGCTCCACTTTGGGGGGAAAAATTCCTTCCCGACTCCACATACGGCAATCAGACTAGTTCCCTGGATCAACGCCCTATCAAGGAATCTAGTATATATACCCTGCAACATTATACTTTTCCAGAAAGGCATCCAGTCCCCTCTTAAATTTAAGTAATGAATCACTCATTATAACATCATATGGCAGAGAGTTCCATAGTCTCACTGCTCTTACAGTAAAGAACCTGCGTCTGTTATTATGCTTAAACCTTCTTTCCTCCAGATGTAGAGGATGCCCCCTTGTCCCTGTCTCAGGTCTATGATTAAAAAGATCATCAGAAAGGTCTTTGTACTGTCCCCTCATATATTCATGCATTAAAATAAGATCACCCCTTAGCCTTCATTTTTCCAAACTAAATAGCCCCAAGTGTAATAACCTATCTTGGTATTGCAGACCCCCCAGTCCTCTAATAACCTTGGTCGCTCTTCTCTGCACCCGCTCTAGTTCAGCTATGTCTTTCTTATACACCGGAGACCAGAACTGTGCACAGTATTCTAAGTGTGGTCGAACTAGTGACTTGTATAGAGGTAAAATGATGTTCTCCTCATGAGCATCTATGCCTCTTTTAATGCATCCCATTATTTTATTTGCCTTTGTAGTAGCTGCCTGACATTGGCCCCTGAATATGAGTTTGTCATCCACCCATACACCCAGGTCTTTTTCATTGACGGTTTTGCCCAGAGTTTTAGAATTAAGCACATAATTATACATCTTATTACTTCTACCCAAGTACATGACCTTACATTTATCCCCATTAAAGCTCATTTTCCATTTATCAGCCCAATCTTCTAGTTTACATAAATCATCCTGTAATATAAAATTGTCCTCCTCTGTATTGATTACCCTGCAGAGTTTAGTGTCATCTGCAAATATTGAAATTCCACTCTGCATGCCCCCTACAAGATCTACTATATAATTGTCTAAGGGTCACTTCCGTCTTTCCTTCTGTCTGTCACGGATATTCATTGGTCTCAGCCTCTGTCATGGAAATCCAAGTCGCTGATTGGTCGTGGGCGTTTTGCCACGACCAATCACAGACGGCCATAGTCTGGCAGCGAAATGGCCACTGCTTTACTGCCCCGCAGTTAGTGCTGAGTGCTCACAGGGTTAATGCCAGCGTTAACGGACCGCGGTGTAATACACTCCGTTAACGCAGCTATTAACCCTGTGTGACCAACTTTTTTACTATTGATGCTGCGTATGCGGCATCAATAGTAAAAAGACCTAATGTTACAAATAAAAAAAGGTTATTCTCACCTTCTGCCGTCGCGCGCTGTCCTCGGCAGTGCAAGCGGCAGGCTCCGGTGCCAAGGATGCTATGCGAGAAGGACCTGCCATAACATCACGGTCATGTGACCGCGACGTCAACACAGGTCCTGCGCTCATACCAACCCTGGGACCCGAAGCTACCGCGCGACTGCCCAACATACCGCGCGACTGCCCAACATACCGCGCGACATTATATACTACATAGCTGTGCAATACACTACGTGCCTGTGCAATATACTACGTGCCTGTGCAATATACTACGTGGATCTACAATATACTACGTGGATCTACAATATACTACGTGGCTATGTTATATACTACGTGGCTGACCAATATACTACATACCTGTGCAATACACTACGTGGCTGTGTTATATACTACGTAGCTCTGCTATATACTATGTACGCTGTGTTACATACTACGTAGCTCTGTTATATACTACGTCCGATGTGTTATATACTACGTCACTGTGCAATATAGCACGTAGCCTGTGCTATATACTATCTACATATTCTAGAATACCCGATACGTTAGAATCGGGCCACCATCTAGTCATTAATAAATATGTTAAAAAGAAGAGGGCCCAATACTGACCCCTGTGGTACCCCACAGCTAACCGCTACCCAGTCCGAGTGTGCTCCATTAATAACCACCCTTTGTTTCCTATCCCTGAGCCAGCTCTTAACCCACTTCCACATATTTTCCCCTATCCCCATTATTCTCATTTTATGTATCAACCTTTTGTGTGGCACCTTATCAAAAGCTTTTGAAAAGTCCATATACACTACATCCACTGGGTTCCCTTGGTCCAATCCGGAACTTACCTCTTCATAGAAACTGATCAAATTAGTCTGACATGAACGGTCCCTAGTAAACCCGTGCTGATACTGGGTCATGAGGTTATTCCTCTTCAGATACTCCAGTATAGCGTCCCTTAGAATGCCCTCCAGGATTTTACCCACAGTAGAGGTTAAGCTTACTGGCCGATAATATCCGAGTTCAGTTTTTGTTCCCTTTTTGAATATTGGCACCACATTTGCTATACGCCAGTCCTGTGGTACAGACCCTGTTATTATGGAGTCTTTATAGATTAAAAATAATGGTCTATCAATGACTGTACCTAATTCCTGCAGTACTCGGGGGTGTATCCCATCCGGGCCCGGAGATTTGTCAATTTTAGTGATTTTTAGACGCCGCCGCACTTCCTGCTGGGTTAAGCAGGTGACATTTAATTGGGAATTTTTATCACTAGTCATTTTGTCTGCCATGGGATTTTCTTGTGTAAATACTGCCGAAAAAAAGTCATTTAGCATATTGGCTTTTTCCTCATCCTCATCCACCATTTCACCCAGACTATTTTTAAGGGGGCCAACACTATCATTTTTTAGTTTCTTACTATTTACGTAGTTAAAGAATATTTTGGGATTATTTTTACTCTCTCTGGCAATGAGGCTCTGTCTTAAATTCTGTAAAAAGCAAATCAAGGCAGCAAAGATTATTTAATTTTTTGTATTTATTTAATGCCTCATCACTACCTATTTCCTTTAATTCTCTAAATGCTTTCTTTTTGTCACTTGTTGCGCCCCTTACAGCTCTATTTAGCCATATTAGTTTCCTCCAATTAGTTGATATCACCAACCATTCCTATTTTTTTTTATTTAGGTGTATCCATATAAATGGCCCATCCTGTATAACCCGCAATGTTATCCAGGAAATCACCCTTCGGGGGAGAATTAGTTGGTATCTGGCAATGTGTTTTTACCATAACATAGGGCTTTGTACAGAAGTGTGAACAGGGCTTTACAGCAGACCGGTAATGTAATCAGTAAACAGGACACATAACAGACTTTACCTTTTTGTATTAAAGGCGGTGTCTTGCGGCGTCTCTTCAAGTAACGTGACATATACCAAGGAACACGTCAGGATAAATAGCACGGTTAATGTGTGCGCTCTCCTATAAACATTTCAATAAAGGTGGGAAAAAAAAAAAGTTATGTAATACAATGTGGTAATGATCGGACTACATACTTATTACACACAACTAAAGAGCGCATTAAATAATCTCATGGGGAATCTATGGCTGTAAAGTCCTCAAAAGAAGTATTCTGCTGCGAGTTAGCCTTCATCTATTCACTGGATAAGTGCCAACACTTCGGACCCCTAAAGATGTCCAAACCCACTGACGTAGTAAATATAGTCCCTCAATTCACCCCAACAGATGAGGTCGGGGGAGATCAATGTCGAGTAGTATGAATTTTAACACCTGATTCTTTTCAGTAGATAAGCCGCCACCAGGGCCATTCGGCAGTGGCTTTCTTCTACCTCTACGAAAGCACATGAGCATTCAGCCAAGGCGGGTGATTGGGGGAATCGGGAGAGATAGCGGAGTGATAAACAAGCCATCAGCCATCTTGTGTGTGCGGGTAGCTTTAGGTCTGTGTGGACCCACAAAGGATATAGGGATTTGGGTCACCTGTTCTCCCTTGGTCACAAGCTCACGGGTCTCCAATCAAGTAAAGGGCAGGACACACATACAACTTTGTTCCGTATGACTCCTCCGGGCTGCCAGCTCATAGCTAGGACAGAATGGGGTACACAAGTTCCCTGGTTTGACAATAGATGGGTGCCAGCAAACCGACAATGATCTAACAGTTAGTACATAGCCAGTGGGTAGATGATAAAAGGCCATTCAGGTCCAAGCAAGCCAACAGTGCCTACAAAATTACACTAACAAATTTGTATTTATTTTTTGTTCCTGGGTACAAAGTGTGTGTTTTCCTAACCCATTATGCCTAAAACAAATAGAAAATAGTTGTTCCACAAAAACTTTGCTTCAAGACAATGAAATTTTGAAATGTGTCAGTTTTCGGGAAATTTCTCGATTCGTATTCAATACAGAGTAGTCTTCAAGAATATTGTTGTACTTCTAGAACTGTGCGGACGTTTCTACAATTTTCCAGAATTATCTAGAAGTTTCTAGAAACTTTTAGAGCTTTCGAGAACGTTCTTGGACTGTTCAATAGTAGTCATACAAGTATAAAAGCACAGGTGACTCGAACCAACATTTCGGTTTATGTTATTTCTGAGTAAGAGAATAACGATTCGCAGTTAAAGAGCAATTAATTGTTTTAGATGGCATCAAGAGGTTGTTTGCGCCCAGCAGATGCATTCTGCTACGTGTGTGGACAATTTATATAGACAAGAAGGAGAAAATATTCCGTGAAAGCATGTCGTATGATGTGCGAGGCCTACAAGGCATATTTTTGCATGCCCGTCAGGGATCAAGTCCTGGGCACCTCATTTCACACGCGAATATTCCAAGAAAGCTTTTGAAGGTAAGGTGAACAATTGCTACTCGTTTAGATTGCAGTGCTTTATTTTGTAGAATTTCAATGATTTAGATCTAGTACAGTTTAAGGAGTTGCAATTGAAAAAATGTTCACATATGTCAATGCACTATAGCAAAATATGTATTAAGTAATGTGAAAAATGTCCTGCTTTTATCTAATTAATTATATCTGCTATGTTACAGGTTGGTACAGTGGAGAAGAGAGCCATGAAGTTTGCTATCCCGCGAATTTGGTGGCAACCGATCACTCAAGCAACTGCCACTTCTGCATGGTGGATCCTGCCAAACGTTGGACGGGCAAGAATGCGCCTCAAATGGTTTATCCAGACATGCCTTCTTCCATTGCACCAGTACCACACTGCCCCAACTCCCCCAAAGAGGGATCAGCCATCTTCAGGAAAAAGCTGCAAGTCAGACAGCAAGGAAGATATTGGAGATCAAGATTAGGTTTTCACAGATACGGTTGAGGAGAGACGGCCATACTTTCCTAACCACAAAGACGTCAACGATCTGATCAGAGACCTTCATCTTACAAAGTCCAATGCTGAGCTTCTGACATCCAGGCTCAAGCAGTGAAACTTGTTGGATGAAAGCGTGCAAGTCACAGATCAGAGAAAGTCACCAAACATTTTCCAACTTCTTCAGTAGGGAAGATGGGTTGTACTTCTGCAACAATGTGGCACAACAAATACGAAGTTATTCTGGCCTGTGGTCATAAAATCAAAGTTTGTGCTGAACGTAGTCGTTTTTCCATAGTCTCTAAACATAAGCAGTTGAAATATTACACTTGGAAGCCAGGAACAAAACCAAGAAAAGGATTTATCCAAACAAAAAAGACTTAAAGGGATTGTCCGTAGTATATTCATGACCTATTAACTTTCTCCTCTCACACCACTGAAAACATATGAACACTCGGTTGAATGCAGAAATGTAAAGAGTTGTTGGAAGAGGTAGCTGTATGACCATCAAGTAGATAAGAGTGTATGGCAAACTTTAGGATATTATGTGTGTAAGGGTATGACACCCAGCGACCCACCCCACCACCGATCAGCTCCAGATGCATGCAGGTAGCAGCCGCTGCAGTGTGCGCCAAGTCAGCTACTTTACAATTTATTTATTTTACTCACTTTTATGGGGCCATTAATTCCACAGCACTTAACGGACATCCTCACTGTCCCCATTGGGGTTCATAATCTCTTATTTCCAATCAGTATGTTTTTGGACTGTGGGAAGAAACCAGAGAACCCAGAAGAAACCCACACAAACAAGGGGAGAACATACAAACTCCTTGCAGATGTTGTCAATTAAGGTCATCAATATGAAAGCTGCGGACGAACTCTTTAACCTGTAGCATGAAGCAAGATCCACCAACGTACAAGACAACATCTGTAGAAAAAAAAAAAAAAAAAAAGAGGAAAGCTACAAAGGGTGTAGGGTGTAGACTCCTTGTTGACCACTTGTACGAGAACTCACTATGCTCAAGATTGTGAAGACCAGAAGCCTCTTTCGCTCTGCCGGTTCTTGCCCGTCCATGAAACCACATGGACACCACTTCAACTAAACAGGAACGTGATACCACATCTCCCCTTCAGTGGCCGCAGCCGACAGTATCCTTCCCTGCGAAAACTATAATGGCTGCAGGAGTGCTCCTAATAAAAGGGATATTTTTGGGGGGCACTGACAATTAGGTGTACAGTTAGTAGAGGGATTGACCATATCACTCTAAAATGCATAGTTTGTGAATAATATTTCACAATTTAAGGTCAAATATATAAAGTCCTCTCCACAATGACTAATACAGGACGAAAACCACCTATTCAGAGTCACTCTGCTACTATGAAGGCCACGAGTACTCCACAATGGTCCTCCTGGGAGAGAATGCAGCCTGCTCATAGATAACAAGTCCAGAGCCACAGATAAAAATATATATTTCCGGAACAGAGAATCCAGGATTTGTCAGCCCCCTTCTTCACTTCGTTTGTATGGTCAGTACCAAGTAAAATTACGATGCACAACTTACTGGGGGGGTGGGGGGGGGGGGAGAACAAAACACAAGCTGATAAAATGATAATACCAAAAAAAGAAAAGAACGATTAGAAACACGGAACAAACATGGTCAGACGCTGTGTAGGTTTTTCTTTCATTCCTTATTTCTAAATGACTAGTTCTACATAAAGCCATGCGTCCTGCGAGTAGCTCCACAGTCTAGTCCGATTAAGGGTTTAAGGCCCCAGGAGATCAACTGCATAAATTAACATTAGAAAGCACCAATGTAATACAACAGTGACGGGACCCGTCTACTGAAAGGACCAGTGTAGTGTACAGTGACGGGACCCCTCTACTGAAAGGACCAGTGTAGTGTGTAGTGTACAGTGACGGGACCCCTCTACTGAAAGGACCAGTGTAGTGTACAGTGACGGGACCCCTCTACTGAAAGGACCAGTGTAGTGTACAGTGACGGGACCCCTCTACTGAAAGGACCAGTGTAGTGTGTAGTGTACAGTGACGGGACCCCTCTACTGAAAGGACCAGTGTAGTGTGTAGTGTACAGTGACGGGACCCCTCTACTGAAAGGACCAGTGTAGTGTGTAGTGTACAGTGACGGGACCCCTCTACTGAAAGGACCAGTGTAGTGTGTAGTGTACAGTGACGGGACCCCTCTACTGAAAGGACCAGTGTAGTGTGTAGTGTACAGTGACGGGACCCCTCTACTGAAAGGACCAGTGTAGTGTACAGTGACGGGACCCCTCTACTGAAAGGACCAGTGTAGTGTACAGTGACGGGACCCCTCTACTGAAAGGACCAGTGTAGTGTACAGTGACGGGACCCCTCTACTGAACGGACCAGTGTAGTGTACAGTGACGGGACCCCTCTACTGAAAGGACGAGTGTAGTGTGTAATGTACAGTGACGGGACCCCTCTACTGCAAGGACCAGTGTAGTGTGTAGTGTACAGTGACGGACCCCTCTACTGCAAGGACCAGTGTAGTGTGTAGTGTACAGTGACGGACCCCTCTACTGCAAGGACCAGTGTAGTGTGTAGTGTACAGTGACGGACCCCTCTACTGCAAGGACCAGTGTAGTGTGTAGTGTACAGTGACGGACCCCTCTACTGCAAGGACCAGTGTAGTGTGTAATGTACAGTGACGGGAACCCTCTGCTCCCAAGTACTAACGCTCTTTTTACGGGCGGAGGTCTCTGTAGTTGATTTTATATAGGCTTATATAACAGAAGCTTGAAAAGCTAAATGAGCAGTCAGTGCTTCCCATTCACAGTGTAGTCAAATATTCTAGCTAAATTGCACAATTAAAAGAAATCTGTGATAATTGTGGCCCCCTCCTAAATTGTCCAAAAGTGTCATACATAATGATGCAGGATGTGAAGCAGAGGACACATGCAGGTCCAGTAGGGTGCTGGGTGCGCCAAGATATTTATGGCCTCTATATTGTATGTATGTCACCACAAACCCAAATGGTGCCACATGGGTAATATATAGAACAAGTAAGACTAGCCTCCAAAAATAATGTATCTTACAACACCCATGATTGTCCTCCGGCTGGGATCCCACCTGCGGCACCATTCAGTGTTGGTTAGACAAAGCATACACTGGAGAAGGCATTGTCCCAACGGGAGAGGAGAAGATTGGGGATGTAGCCCATTTTTATTCTGGGAAGTTGTTAATTTTAAATTACTGTATTTTTTTAAGGCTTTTGTAAAAAAAAACAATGGCCACAATTTGTAACATACGTATAAAACAAAAAGCTTTTTGAGCATTCAGAACATCTTTGCATCATAGAAGGAAGAGATGGTTTATTACCGTGTCTGCCTTCTAGATCACAATCCCAGCGAGTGATTATTGGGTATAGTTAGTGAGCAGAAGCTGTTGGGCAGAAGCAGGAACAATCATTTTTTACGGAAATAGGAACACAATTTAAAATATTTTTTTTTTTTTTTGGCTCTATTATATTATTTCTACCCTTTTGGTATTGGCAAAACAAAGCCACAGAGATAAAAGTGTCAGAAATGAGGAATCACATATAGAGTTTAGAAAATACAACTGAAACTGAACAAGCAAAACATTTTAAAAATTCTATGTATGAGTGAAAAAAAAACAAACAAAAGAAAAGAAAAAAAAAAAAAAAAAAGAAGAATAAGGCGAGTAATGAATGGGGAAAAATATGCCAGTCTTGAACCGGATGCCAGGCTCTCATCGGTGAAGTGTCATCCTCTCCCGTCTGCACAGGTCGGACATCTCCCGCAGACCATGTCCGAGGACAACGGGTGCAGATCTGATTGATTTGGGGGCTGACACCAAAAAACACTTTACAGAACTTCTACATAAGACAAAGTCAACAAAGTGATGAGTATCTGGAAACATGGGTTCCTTTGCAGTTACTGAACCTCTTACGATTGCTGTTTATTGGTGTCCAAGAGGAGTATAAATGAAAGGAATGGCCTTTAAAATATTGTAATAAAAAAACTATACACATACAGTGGGGCAAAAAAGTATTTAGTCAGTTAGCAATAGTGCAAGTTCCACCACTTAAAAAGATGAGAGGCGTCTGTAATTTACATCATAGGTAGACCTCAACTATGGGAGACAAACTGAGAAAAAAAAAAATCCAGAAAATCACATTGTCTGTTTTTTTAACAATTTATTTGCATATTATGGTGGAAAATAAGTATTTGGTCAGAAACAAACAATCAAGATTTCTGGCTCTCACAGGCCTGTAACTTCTTCTTTAAGAGTCTCCTCTTTCCTCCACTCATTACCTGTAGTAATGGCACCTGTTTAAACTTGTTATCAGTATAAAAAGACACCTGTGCACACCCTCAAACAGTCTGACTCCAAACTCCACTATGGTGAAGACCAAAGAGCTGTCAAAGGACACCAGAAACAAAATTGTAGCCCTGCACCAGGCTGGGAAGACTGAACCTGCAATAGCCAACCAGCTTGGAGTGAAGAAATCAACAGTGGGAGCAATAATTAGAAAATGGAAGACATACAAGACCACTGATAATCTCCCTCGATCTGGGGCTCCACGCAAAATCCCACCCCGTGGGGTCAGAATGATCACAAGGACGGTGAGCAAAAATCCCAGAACCACGCGGGGGGACCTAGTGAATGAACTGCAGAGAGCTGGGACCAATGTAACAAGGCCTACCATAAGTAACACACTACGCCACCATGGACTCAGATCCTGCAGTGCCAGACGTGTCCCACTGCTTAAGCCAGTACATGTCCGGGCCCGTCTGAAGTTTGCTAGAGAGCATTTGGATGATCCAGAGGAGTTTTGGGAGAATGTCCTATGGTCTGATGAAACCAAACTGGAACTGTTTGGTAGAAACACAACTTGTCGTGTTTGGAGGAAAAAGAATACTGAGTTGCATCCATCAAACACCATACCTACTGTAAAGCATGGTGGTGGAAACATCATGCTTTGGGGCTGTTTCTCTGCAAAGGGGCCAGGACGACTGATCCGGGTACATGAAAGAATGAATGGGGCCATGTATCGTGAGATTTTGAGTGCAAACCTCCTTCCATCAGCAAGGGCATTGAAGATGAAACGTGGCTGGGTCTTTCAACATGACAATGATCCAAAGCACACCGCCAGGGCAACGAAGGAGTGGCTTCGTAAGAAGCATTTCAAGGTCCTGGAGTGGCCTAGCCAGTCTCCAGATCTCAACCCTATAGAAAACCTTTGGAGGGAGTTGAAAGTCCGTGTTGCCAAGCGAAAAGCCAAAAACATCACTGCTCTAGAGGAGATCTGCATGGAGGAATGGGCCAACATACCAACAACAGTGTGTGGCAACCTTGTGAAGACTTACAGAAAACGTTTGACCTCTGTCATTGCCAACAAAGGATATTTTACAAAGTATTGAGATGAAATTTTGTTTCTGACCAAATACTTATTTTCCACCATAATATGCAAATAAATTGTTAAAAAAACAGACAATGTGATTTTCTGGATTTTTTTTTCTCAGTTTGTCTCCCATAGTTAAGGTCTACCTATGATGTAAATTACAGACGCCTCTCATCTTTTTAAGTGGTGGAACTTGCACTATTGCTGACTGACTAAATACTTTTTTGCCCCACTGTACATATATTTCTGGGAAAAGTACCTTATCCAAGTGCTGCGTGCCCCTAAGATACACGGCAGTAAGGAGGATTAGGTAAATTAGCCCGTCATTAGATGAGAGTGGCACACTCCCTCAGAAGGAAAAAAAAGCAAAACTAAAGCCATCTAATGCTCGGCAATCAAGCTAAAAGTGCAATTAAAATCCATTTAGCCTCTGGCATCTAAGGTAGCAAGAATCTAATGGAGTATGGCTTCAAAGTCTTACCTAGGATTGTTAGATTTCCCGCCCTCTGTTCCTAGTAACGGCAGCGATGGAGGATCAAATGATACAATGATACAGTGCAAGAAAAACAGGAGTTTGGGTGGGAAGGTTCAGTGATTGAAAGTAACATGGGTGGGACACAAGAGTAATTAGGCATAGCAATTATAGTGTCAGGTGGGTTTCCCTGAAGTCTGTGAAGAGAATCCGTAACATTGGCCCTGCAGTAGCGCAGGACAGGGTGTAACATGTGCATGGTACCTATTACACCACAAACTGGTGGCACAGAAATGGGCATTTTAGTCATATGTACGGCTCACAAGTGCGCTGCTGGCTGTACGGGTGCACTTGCAGTCCTCGGCTCCCCCGAGCTCCTCGTCATAATTCACAGTGGAGACAGAGGCTCTGCTGCAGGACATCACCACTGTTCTCACTGTCACGCAGCAGAGGGTAGTGCTGACAAAGAAGAATAAATTACCAATTTGTACACTATATGAAATATATTGCAGTGAAATTGGTAGCTATGGAAAGGTTTTACGCTTCCCTATCCAGTACTAGCCTGATGCAAATGTTACTGAGATCCCTTGCACTTGGACATTCCTTTCTTAAATATAATATACAGTGGGGCAAAAAAGTATTTAGTCAGTCAGCAATAGTGCAAGTTCCACCACTTAAAAAGATGAGAGGCGTCTGTAATTTACATCATAGGTAGACCTCAACTATGGGAGACAAACTGAGAAAAAAAAATCCAGAAAATCACATTGTCTGTTTTTTTAACATTTTATTTGCATATTATGGTGGAAAATAAGTATTTGGTCAGAAACAAAATTTCATCTCAATACTTTGTAATATATCCTTTGTTTGCAATGACAGAGGTCAAACGTTTTCTGTAAGTCTTCACAAGGTTGCCACACACTGTTGTTGGTATGTTGGTCCATTCCTCCATGCAGATCTCCTCTAGAGCAGTGATGTTTTTGGCTTTTCGCTTGGCAACACGGACTTTCAACTCCCTCCAAAGGTTTTCTATAGGGTTGAGATCTGGAGACTGGCTAGGCCACTCCAGGACCTTGAAATGCTTCTTACGAAGCCACTCCTTCGTTGCCCTGGCGGTGTGCTTTGGATCATTGTCATGTTGAAAGACCCAGCCACGTTTCATCTTCAATGCCCTTGCTGATGGAAGGAGGTTTGCACTCAAAATCTCACGATACATGGCCCCATTCATTCTTTCATGTACCCCGATCAGTCGTCCTGGCCCCTTTGCAGAGAAACAGCCCCAAAGCATGATGTTTCCACCACCATGCTTTACAGTAGGTATGGTGTTTGATGGATGCAACTCAGTATTCTTTTTCCTCCAAACACGACAAGTTGTGTTTCTACCAAACAGTTCCAGTTTGGTTTCATCAGACCATAGGACATTCTCCCAAAACTGCTCTGCATCATCCAAATGCTCTCTAGCAAACTTCAGACGGGCCCGGACATGTACTGGCTTAAGCAGTGGGACACGTCTGGCACTGCAAGATCTGAGTCCATGGTGGCGTAGTGTGTTACTTATGGTAGGCCTTGTTACATTGGTCCCAGCTCTCTGCAGTTCATTCACTAGGTCCCCCCGCGTGGTTCTGGGATATTTGCTCACCGTTCTTGTGATCATTCTGACCCCACGGGGTGGGATTTTGCGTGGAGCCCCAGATCGAGGGAGATTATCAGTGGTCTTGTATGTCTTCCATTTTCTAATTATTGCTCCCACTGTTGATTTCTTCACTCCAAGCTGGTTGGCTATTGCAGATTCAGTCTTCCCAGCCTGGTGCAGGGCTACAATCTTGTTTCTGGTGTCCTTTGACAGCTCTTTGGTCTTCACCATAGTGGAGTTTGGAGTCAGACTGTTTGAGGGTGTGCACAGGTGTCTTTTTATACTGATAACAAGTTTAAACAGGTGCCATTACTACAGGTAATGAGTGGAGGAAAGAGGAGACTCTTAAAGAAGAAGTTACAGGTCTGTGAGAGCCAGAAATCTTGATTGTTTGTTTCTGACCAAATACTTATTTTCCACCATAATATGCAAATAAAATATTAAAAAAACAGACAATGTGATTTTCTGGTTATTTTTTTCTCAGTTTGTCTCCCATAGTTGAGGTCTACCTATGATGTAAATTACAGACGCCTCATCTTTTTAAGTGGTGGAACTTGCACTATTGCTGACTGATTAAATACTTTTTTTGCCCCACTGTATAATAATATAATAATCCCCCATGTAAAGCGTTCCAGCATAGGACCACCATGACTTTATGCCAGGAGAACATCACAACCCATATTAAAAGGGCTGATGTTTAATACGTTCTCACACTTTCTTCGGACATCTAAGGCTCACCTGAAGAAAGTGCAAGTGCACCAGTCAAATCTTGACCACCGACTGGCTGCAGTGCTCTACTAGCATAATGTCAGGCAAGCACCTGTGTCACATCCCTGAAATGGTACCAGTGCGGGAGGGGAGTATTTTATTTTTAAATTTTACACTAATGAATATTGCACTCAAGAATAGCTGACAACCCTCTTAAGTTGCCAATATATTTCAGATACCAGTCAGCTGAATGCCATTTCTCCCAACTGCTCTATACAGATACATAATGGGCTTAGATAAGCCAGCATGTATTCTCTATAGAGGGGACAAGGCTACAGGCAGACACCTCACATGGCTTATCTCAGGTGAAAAATAGAAAGAAGATTGGGCATGTTGAAATTAAACATGCCCAATCCGTCATCTGCTGTAAAGCGGTGCAACAGGATATCACCATACACATTCTTGAATGGCGGCCCTCAGGTCATTGAGGTTCTGTTGTACAGAGTTACGAGCCTCTATACAGCGACTCAGCTGATACTATAGGTTTCCTATGTGATTGAGGTCTGGAGAAAGTGCAGGCCGCTCCATTTGAGGTTCCTCAGTCTCCAGCAGCCGTTCCCTAATTATGGGACCTTGAAGAGCTGGAAAATGGTGATCCATGAAGATGAAATTTGGCCTGTCGCGTTCATGCAGAGACACAATGACTCCATTAATTATGTTCTTTAAGTAGTAGAGGCTTGTCACTGTGCTATTCACAAAGTGTAGGGCATTTCTGTATTGACTAGGCACACCTGGCCACACTAACACCACCACCAAAGGCTCGTCTGGATACAGCAATAGCTGATGCATAGCACTCTCCTTCATGTCTCCAACATAGTTGGTGGCCATTATTTCTGCTCAGCGTGAATCCACTTTGATCAGTGCACAGTCCTGAGGCCCACTGGTCCCTCGTCCAGCGCAGAGGACTCCTGTGCCTGGTGGTGAGGTCAGGTACCCTTGCAGGCCATCTAGCACGCAGACCTTGCTGGTGTAAATGGTTTTGCATGGTCTGATGTGACACTTGGGTGCTTCCCACCTCCTCTAAATGAGGCTGGAGTTGTGTGGCATTCAACATCCGGTGCCAAAGAGTATTGTCCACAATGAAGCGGTCATCAGGGTGCGATGTGGCCAAAGGACATCCACTTCTCTGCCTCTATGACTCTTCCAGTCTCTCTGTTGTCACCTGCTGATGACCGACTCTCTAAGCTCAGTGGTCACTTCCGTCTGAGGACATCCTGCTTGAAGCATCACAATGGCGAGGTCCTGGTGACCAGTTGTTAGGTCTTGTCTTGGTCTCATGATGTCATGATGAATATTGAAAGTGCCGGGGGCCTGAGCGATGGAGAGGCGAGTGTGTGATTTTTATTTTATTTATTTTTTTATTGTAGCAACAGCAAATGGGGCAAGTGTCTGTATGGAGCATCTATGGGGCCATAACGTTTGTGCAGTACTGTATGGGGCAAGTGTCCGTATGGGGCCATAATTAATGTTTGTGGAGCATTATATGGGGCAAGTGTCTGTATGGAGCATCTTATGGGGCGATAACGTTTGTGCAGCACTATATGGGGCAAATATCTTTATGGAGCATCTTATGGGGCCATAATCAACATTTGTGGAGCATTATTTTGGGCAAATGTGTCTATGGAGCATCTTATGGGGCCATTATTAACCTTTATGCAGGATTATATGGGGCATATTTTAATATGGAGCATCTTATGGAGCCATCAAACCTTATGGAGCATTATATGGGACTCCTGATTCAATATGGATATTCAAAAACACTTAACCTACTGATGTCTCAATTAATTTTACTTTTATTGGTATCTATTTTTACTTTTGACATTTACCAGTAGCTGCTGCATTTTCCACCCTAGGCTTATACTCGAGTCATTAAGTTTTCTCAGATTTTTTGGGGCAAAATTAGGGGTGGGGGATCGGCTTATACTCGAGTATATACGGTATATAAATAGAAGGCAGATTAGGGACATTTTTATATATGGACCTCACATGTATTTTAATCAATTAAATAAAAGATAAAGTCTTATGGCTAGCTAGAGAGGGATCTAATATGGGGTTCTCACCTTTCTGTATAATATTAATATATTCCTTTCAAGTCACTTTTTTTAATTAAGCCTCAGAGCAAACACGCATTTTCGGCCCCAGCACAAAAATGAATCCTCTGCACTAGTTATTTCAGGCAGAGAAGCTGAGGCTTAATACCATTGTATGACAGCGGGGCTCATCCTTGTGCGGATCTGCTGCATTCTCACAGCATATCCACTGCAGAAATCCCAGCGTAAGCCTTGGATTTCTGCCATGGATATTGTAGTAATAAGTTACGTCTTGGATTTGCAATATACAAACGTGATGTGCGAGTGTCACTATGGCGCCAATACACCTTGGATATGTGTCAGATGAATATCGGCCACACAGACAAGTGCTCATGTGCCTTCAGGGGGGTAAGGCTACTTTCACACTTTCGTTTTTCAGCTTCCGTCACAATCTGGTGTTTTTTGAGAATGCATTTTCCCATAGACTTGTATTAGCGACGGATTGTGACGGATGGCCATCCGTCACGCACTGGATGTGTCGTGTTTTGGCAGACCGTCGGCACAGAAAAACATTCAATGTAAAGTTTTCTAGGAAGTCGGGTCCGCCATTTCCTACTGCGCATGCGCGGCCGGAACTCCGCCCCCTCCTCCCGGGACTTTACAATGGGCAGCGGATGCATTGACAAACTGCAGCCGCTGACCACGTTGTGCCAAATTTTCACAACGTGCGTCGCTTAGCGACGGACCCGTACCGACGCAAGTGTGAAAGTAGCCTAAACACCACCAGCCACTGATCTCCTGCGGGAATGAAAGGATCAGGTGTTTAAATTAACCAGTTAATTAACCCCAGTTGGGTTACCAGGAGATTCTGCTCTAAATTTCTGCTATGGAGCAGAAAGTAAGAAGACAGAAAAAAAAAAAACCTGCAAAAACAAATTGACCCCAAGAACGCACTGATACCCGATTACACTGGCTCCAGGGATACAGCCAGAACCCCTCCGTTAATTGATTGAAGTGGCCTATTCCACAGATTCAGTTGAGCAGAGAAGTGTTTGTTGTGGAACAAACCACTGGACACAGACAAGGGGGGGGTTTCTGTGTTAGGCCGGAGTCACACTACAGCGAGATACGGCCGAGTCTCGCAGGTTAATACCAAGCTCTGGCACTCCGGAGCGGAGCGTGCGGCTCCATGTATTGCTATGCGGCTGCTCGCTCCGCTCTGGAGTGCTGGTGCCACAGCTTGGTTTTAACCTGTGAGACTCGGCCGTATCTCGCTGTGTGTGATCCCGGCCTCGCCCTGAGGTTGTATGCTCTGCATAATTAGGCAAATATGTGGACCATCATGTTAAATGACATTCATGTAGTTAGACAGTAACTTCGGTCAGACACTTTGGAACTCCCCAGTTAGGCTGCTTTCACACATCAGTTTTTTGCCATCAGTCACAATCCGTGGAATGTTGAAAAAAACGGATCAGTAGCAAATAGTGAAAAACTGCTGCAGCGGATCCGTTTTTGACAGATCCGACTAGCTGGTCTGGCTAATTGGATCCTAAAGAAAAAAAAAAAAGTTGGAGCATGCGCAGATAAAAAAAAAAAATAAAAATATTCCATTTCCGGATTTCATCATTTGATGGATCCGGCGCCATAGGCCTCCATTCTAGCAAACGACGGATCCGGTGAAAAAAATGGATGAAACATGAGGCCATCCGTCGCTAATACAAGTCTATGAGAAAAAAAATGGATCCGGCGGCAACTTTTGCTGGATCCGTTTTTAATCAAAATTTGCAAAATTGTGACTGACGGCAAAAAACTGATGTGTGAAACAGGCCTTAGGCTACTTTCACACTAGCGTCGGGCCGACGTACTGACGCATCCTGTCTCAACGCTGCACAACGGTGGCAGCGGATGCATTATTACAACGCATCCGCTGCCCCATTTGGAGTTGCGGTGAGGAGGGGGCAAAGTTCCGGCAGCGCATGCGCGGTCGGAAATGGAGGACACGATGCACCAAAAAACGTTACAAGCAACATTTTTTGGTGCCGACAGTCCGCCACAACCGTCGCACGACGGTTGCGACGTGTGGCAATGCGTCACTAATACAAGCCTATGGAGAAAAAAATGCATCCTTCAGACAACTTTGCAGGATGCGTTTTTTCTGCAAAACGACGCATTGTGACGTGCGTCATACGACGCTAGTGTGAAAGTAGCCTAGAGGGAACATAAGCATTGCAAGGAGGAAAAAGAACTGTAGTTACCTCATCATTACATGGCAGGCACTGCCAAAATCCATTAATGATAATGAATGATGACAAATTAATTTCCCTTCCAGCCCCGCCTGTGTCATTGCTGTACAGACCTGTTTAGTAGCA
Organism: Ranitomeya imitator; assembly: GCF_032444005.1. Taxonomy (NCBI): domain Eukaryota; kingdom Metazoa; phylum Chordata; class Amphibia; order Anura; family Dendrobatidae; genus Ranitomeya; species Ranitomeya imitator. The sequence continues at coordinate 59,375,676 of NC_091290.1, read as the reverse complement.
TTCTGTGGGTGTAGTTTCAGGGCTTAGATAACGGTAGAGCACTGTAAGGAACTGCGAGGCCATTGGGCATGGAAGTCAGTCAATTTTACTCTTTAAATAAAAAAATCCAAGGAAAGCTCTTTAAACGGAGTACGTCCTTTACCGAGGTTCCATTCATTCTGGAACGCTGCTCCTCTGGGAAACATGCAAATGGTCCCTTCAGAGAGGAACTGCTCGAACTCTAGCGCCACCTATAGGAAGCAGCAGTCCTAACAGTCAGTGTCAACTCTCCAACGAGCCTTGTCACATGACTTAGGAGAAAAGCCAAAACGGAATCTCAATTTGCAGACACTGGTTCGGGGTATTTCCCAGAGGAGCAGTGCGGCTTAAGGCTGTGTGCACACATTCAGGATTTTTTGCGCTTTTTCCACGGCAAAAACGCTTAAAAAACGCATACATAAGCATCCCATCATTTTTAATGCATTCTGCAATTTTTGGGCACATGATGCGTTTTTTTTTCCATGGATAAAAAAACGCATCACGGTAAAAAACGCAGCATGTTCATTAATTTTGCGGATTTTTCGTGTTTTTCCAGCTATTTAATACATTGGGAAGCTCTAAAAAAAAAAAAAAAAAAAAGCATCAAATAGGCGCAAAAAACGCACGTGGATTTCCTGCAGAAAAAGTCCGGTTTTGTTCAGGAAAATTCTGCAGAATATCCTGACGTGTGCACATAGCCTGAAAGTCTCCTCATCTCGGCATGTCACTCTTCGCAAGGAGAAGCGTCACCCCTTGGATCCCGGTCAGACGCCTCTCACCCAGCCAAAGCAGATCTCACACCTTGTACTGATGAGGGGCAGTACCCCGAAACACAGTAGCTGCAGATTGAGATTCTGGTTGGAAAGGAATGATACAAAGAAAAAAAAAAAAAAAAAAAAACTTCCAGAATCACTGGGGTAGCACCAATTAACGGGCCTACTGTTACAGTAAAGAAATAAAAGTAATCCAGTGTAAGATCCTCTAAACACATGTCCGTTTATCACATCTGAAATAAGAAAAGAGGGGTCACAAATCTTTAAAATTCAGATTTAGGGTATGGTAGTTCTAGTGTAAACCGGTATCCTAAAGATATATGTGAGATTTATGTGACCGTGACTCAGAGCTGTACAGAAAGGCAACCAAATACTTCTGGTCTCTGGCTGCACCACGTGACCTGACGGCTCCAGCCAACAATGCATAAATTATAGAAGCACGAGCTATAATGATGGAGCCTGCAGCCACGCCACGATCCTGTGCACTAGTTCTCCAGAAAGATTTCCATGGAAACCCTACCGGTACATTGAAAACCATAACTTGCATTTCTATACGAGACTTGGAAAAAAGTCTTCTTGCTCAGTAATAACCCCTGAACACCTTAATCACAGGCCAATAAGCATTTCCCACCAACTTTCCCGGGCCTCCGCGGCAAGGGCCGTGACCCGGGCCTCCGCGGCAAGGGCCGTGACCCGGGCCTCCGCGGCAAGGGCCGTGACCCGGGCCTCCGCGGCAAGGGCCGTGACCCGGGCCTCCGCGGCAAGGGCCGTGACCCGGGCCTCCGCGGCAAGGGCCGTGACCCGGGCCTCCGCGGCAAGGGCCGTGACCCGGGCCTCCGCGGCAAGGGCCGTGACCCGGGCCTCCGCGGCAAGGGCCGTGACCCGGGCCTCCGCGGCAAGGGCCGTGACCCGGGCCTCCGCGGCAAGGGCTATTCTATCCCAAGCCTTCTACGAGCTCAGCGCTGCTTCCTCCGATTATGAAGCAGAGTTCTCCAGTGTCAGAACTGCTGACAGGAGAAGACCATGGAATCTCAAAAAGGTCTGCTGCCATCTGGTGTAGACTGTCCTTCATCCGTAGTCACCCAGAAAAGCCAGCGGCAGAATCTGGACGTGTTGCCACACATCGATAGGATCGGAGAGATGCATGGGCAACTCATACCACCTGAACTTTGCCTATCAGTCCTCATTTTGGGAATCAGCTGATGGGGTCACAGGCCTGGCAGCTGAAACGACCAGCCATCAATTACTTGGAGACGTTGGGTGGCTGCATCTCTGTGATAATATATGGCGACTGTTGCACAACACTGGAGAGGTCACGCAGATCCCATCGCTGGCACTAGTTTGTCAGAGGACACAACCCCTCTGTCACCAATCGTCAGGACAATTATGCAATTGACTGACGAGTGATGGACGATAAAAGCAATTACTGTACTAGCTGCCATCACCAATCATTTACACAGTCCGATTGGACACACAAGCAGTATATGGCTTCAGGGGTGCGGTTTACAGAGCAAGAGGAACAGAACTATTACATTTTATATATTTAATCCAGAAAGGTAGGCAGCGTTTATAATGCACAAAGATGATACAAAATGGGAACAAACTACAGTATACACAATTACGTAAAATGGATAACAATAGAAAAGTACTACACCTGATGTCACGGAAATGGCTCAGCGCTTAGTGTAGGGAGGTACTCCATAGGAAAGCAGACAGTTCCACAGCAACCTGTACCTTCCAGGACTGACGAGACCAAAACCCAAACACCGACTATCTGGTTAGGCCCACACACCTCCGCTTGGTGAGGTCATATGGGGGCTGTTGTGGGATGTGACAGCTCTTTTAGAAGTTTGAGATCCCCACCTTTCAGGATATCACATTAGATTGCGATTCATGGTCCAATGCACGATCTGGCCAAGGGTCTCCTGACCCGAATGAGGCAGCTTTACATGAAGACCTGTTTCCAGTCCAGACATTGGACTGTGAAACACAGATCTGTCTGGCCTTAGTCACAGCTATAGTCAGTAATTGGCTGCAGCAGTCACGTATTCATCCAGATGGAGCATGAAGCTCTTCATTCAAAAGGTTAATGGGACTGCCAATCCCAAAATGCAAGTAAACCATATATTCATTTAAGGGGACAGGCTGCCATAAAATATTTTAGTTTAACTCATTGTTTTATATAAAATCCATTTTAATGGATATGTAAATGAGGGTTTTTTTGCACACATTTAATACTGCCAAGGGCCCAGGTGCACAGTTCTGTCCCCTTAGTTATAATCCTGAGCATCTCCTTTTATGAGGCTACAGAGCTTGCCTGATATGAACTCTCAGCCCTGCGCACACTGACACTGCAGGATCAGAGCGCACAATGCCTGTGTGTGGAGGTAGTGTCTCATCCTCCTCTCCTGTATGTCATGGCCGCTCGCTGCACACAGGATCACACAGGAGCTGGAGGCCTGATGCTGCAGGGAGAGGTGAGAGCACTGACAACGCCAGTACTCATTGGGCTCCTGCAGTGTCAGTGTGTGCAGGGCTGAGGATTCAATCCCGGTAGTGCTCCAAAGTAAGAGCGATTATGAAAGTTAGGAAAGCGAGGAGGAATGTAATTGAAAGGCAGAATAGGGCACTGAGCGCTCGGCCAAGCTAAGGGGGCGCCAAGGACTCTTTACACTGAATATTTAAATTAAACCTTTAGGTAAAACCAGATACATAATATCTATGCTAGGAGTAGGATTGAGCGAGTCTCCTATATCCATGAATAAATAGCTTCAGGTTTGAGGGGTGACGGGTCTCTGGTCAATGCTGTAAAAAGCACGGCTGCCTGCACAGGACAGTAAACTATGCACAATACAGTTTACAAGCATGCAAGTAATAGAATGTCATTTAAAGGGCACAAGACACAGAGTTAAATTATAAAAAAGAGAAACAAACTTGCCCACAGTGTCCGTCAGTCTGCTCGGGGACCTGCATGCTCCGAAAACAAAATCTTGTGCTCATGGGCGTTACTTTTCATTCTCAGCAGACAAGTGGGCGGGACTAGAGGTGGGGCTAATGAGGCGGGGCCAGTGTCTACCAGTCACAGCTGCAGGTTTGTTACAAGGAGGAAGGTGAAAGTCAATGGGCTAAGTCACATACCAGAGGAGTCTTTAGTGTTCAGTTCCATATCACAGAACAGGATGAGAAGAAGAGTATATACAAGGCAGACGTGCTGGGATTTTTATTTTTTTTGCATTTTCTACACTTGGTATTCCTTTATTTGGATTGAAGGTTTCTAAATCTGTAACCCCTAAGGGCGTGAGGACGGCGGCATTAACGAAATGCTGGGTGTACACCAACTCTGCACACAAACGACAGACAACCCCCACACACGGCATTCTTCACGGTTGCCAAGCCGCGCACTTACACTTAACAATGAACACTTAAGAATGGCAACAGAAATAAAGCGTTCGCACCAAGAAAAGCAATAGCGCCATTCACCTGACCTCTCACCAGCAAGGACAGGAACTCAGAAAAACCAGCACAACAGGTTCACAGTTCTCAAGGAGTTAAAAACGCTCCGAGGTTACATTTTACTGCTCCAAGCAAGCAGTACTAACACACGCATACAGCACAGCCATATAAAACCGCAACACGACTGCACGGCGTACATGGGTTATCGGTCACAAGATACTTCTGCCAAGACGTGAAGCCATCTAGAGACGAACAGCTTGGGAAGGAAACCTAACCGAAAACATGTCCTGGAGTATAAGGCGGGATGCATCCAAAGTAGGAGCATGTCCACACCGGCCACTGCACAGACAGGACCCAAGACCAACAAAATGCACATATACGGAAAGAAAAGCAATAGTGCATATACATAAGTGCAGGTGAAGATGCGGCCCCTTCCTTCAGCTGGACATTACATTTATATAGCTTCCCATTTTGCTGGGTGTCCATGTTTGGGACCCGGTCCTGCTCCACCCTTATTCACTTTGACGCAGGGTAAGGTTTTAATTCTAGAGGTTAGGACCATCCCGAATTTGGATACACCTTGGCGCTGGTGGGATGGCCTTATGCTTTTTTTTTGATCATTTACCTAGTACCCAATGTTATTTATACGCACCATTGCCTTTACTGATTGACTTATGGCAGGGTACATGTTCACTTCATGTCTTGGGTTTTGACAGCTTGAAAAGGGCCTATATGCCGAAACATTGCTACAAAAATTAAAAAAAAAAAGGAATGTGTCTGGAGTCTTTTCGGAAGGGTCCGCCACAACCCACCTGAAAGTGCTTAAAGAGAAGCCGCCAGCTGCTAAATGCTGCCTGAACCACAAGCCGCATGTATCACACACTGGATATATGATCTCAGCCATGTAGGTGACCCCGAGACGTAGCAGCATTTTAGAGAGAAACATTCTAAAAGCCGCCAGAGACCGAGTCGCAAAAGACACTAGTGAAAGAGGCGCTAATCACAAACAGGTCTTTCCCTATACATGGAAGCAGGGAGAAGCCACCATGGTCCCGGCCTGTCTGACTAGTCTCCTGTGCTGCTTAGTCCATGGCAGCTTTTAAGACATGTTTTTCTTTGAAACGGCATCTCAGAGTCACACACATGGCAGGGACCATACAGGCAGGGACCATACAGGCAGGGACCATACAGGCAGGGACCATACAGGCAGGGACCATACAGGCAGGGACCATACAGGCAGGGACCATACAGGCAGGGACCATACAGGCAGGGACCATACAGGCAGGGACCATACAGGCAGAGACCATACAGGCAGGGACCATACAGGCAGGGACCATACAGGCAGAGACCATACAGGCAGAGACCATACAGGCAGAGACCATACAGGCAGGGACCATACAGGCAGAGACCATACAGGCAGGGACCATACAGGCAGGGACCATACAGGCAGAGACCATACAGGCAGAGACCATACAGGCAGAGACCATACAGGCAGAGACCATACAGGCAGGGACCATACAGGCAGGGACCATACAGGCAGGGACCATACAGGCAGGGACCATACAGGCAGGGACCATACAGGCAGGGACCATACAGGCAGGGACCATACAGGCAGGGACCATACAGGCAGGGACCATACAGGCAAGGACCATACAGGCAGAGACCATACAGGCCAGGTTCATTGTAAGAAATACAGAATAGAATGAACATTCGCCCTGCAGGGTAAGAGCCACTTGCTGTGCTCATGGTCAGTGTTTTGGGCGTCTTAACAGATTTTTCACACTCTGGGAGCAGTTCTCAGGAGTGACCTGACAACTCTCCAGATGACGAAAAGACACGGAAAAAAAAAGAAAAAAAAAAAAAAAAGAAGAAGCTTCACGAAAAACACAGCTAGGAGTTTTCCAAGATGGCCTTCATCCTGCAAGAATCTGGGTACGCCGGCATGTAAAGAAGTCATGTGCACGTACCACTATAAGGACGTTATAGCCGCCAGGAGCGCGCCCAGGACAGCGGAGAACTACAGGAAAATGACTGGCTGACATTACTATTCTACACCACCATGGAAGAAGTCACCGGAACAGAACCGTATTACGTGCATGTGAAATACAACTCATTCCAGTTAACGATTAAACGAAAAAAAAAAAAAATATGAGAAAAATCCCATAATGGCAGAGACGTAACCTGTAGGAAACCTCATTTCAGCCTAATGACTTGAGCAGATAAATCTAGTTACACTTTTATGGTCCGCATTCCTGCCGGCCTCCCATCCAGACCAAACCCGTGCCACCGGACTGGTTACTTATTAGAGGACACCATTACTTGCTTAACCAGCCGGATCCCCTTTATGACTTGGCCCGCAGTGGACCCCTTGAGGTATACAGGAGGCTTCTGTGGCGTCCATCTTGTCACCAGTAAGAATGTGCCAGAAAGTTCTGAGGCTATGTTCACACATAGCATTCTGTCCTGCGGGTTCTCCCGCAGCGGATTTGATAAATCTGCAGGGCAAACCTGCTGCGGTTATCCCTGCAGATTTATCGCGGTTTGTCCTGCGGGTTCCGCTGCGGGATTTTACCCCTACTATTGTTGCTGCATATGCAGCATCAATAGTAATGTTAAAAATAATAAAATAATTATATACTCACCCTCTGACGTCCCGATCTCCTCGGCGCTGCAGGCGGCAGTCCGGCTCCAAAGATGCTATGCGACCAGGACCTTCGTGACCTCACGGTCATGTGACTGCGACGTCACCGCAGGTCCTGGTCGCATAGCAAACCTGAGACCGGACGGCCACGTGCAGCGCTGAGACTTCAGAGGTGAGTATAACATGATTTTTTATTTTAATTCTTTTTTTTACCACAAATATGGTTCCCGGGGCCTGGAGGAGAGTCTCCTCTCCTCCACCCCGGGTACCACCCGCACATTATCCGCTTACTTCCCGCATGGTGTGCACAGCCCCATGCGGGAAGTAAGCGGATCAATGCATTTCTATGGGTGCAGAATCGCTGCGATTCTGCACAAAGAAGTGACATGCTGCGGGTTTTTAACCGCTGCGTTTCTGCGCGGTTTTTCCCGCAGCATGTGCACAGCGGTTTGCGGTTTCCATTGGTTTACATGTAAAAGCGGCAAAAATCGCTGCGGTTCCGCGGTAAAAACCGCAACGTGTGAACACGGCCTGATAGTTCGTTCAATCCAGAGGTGCAAAACCTGCTGCTCAGGTGCCACATGCGGCCCATGATGCCAACAGGATAATGCTTGTCTGACAGGTTAACTATGTGTCGACGTCTCGGGATGCCTCCTACATCAGGAGAATGGGGTCTCTTAACCCATTTGGCACCAGAGTATGTGAGTAAGGCTAGTTTCACATTTGCGTTTAAAAACGCAGCATTTAAAACGCATCCGCAGGTGGTGAAAAAAACGCATGCAAACGCTGCGTTTTTTCGACGCATGCGGTAAAAACCGCCGCGTTTACGTTTTTGATTCGCATGATGAGAAATTTCACAAGAGAAAAATCAAGATCCAGACACCGCCAATGGGACTACAGAGGGCGTGTGACATGACAGTGGACCAAAATATGGAAAAATTGTAGCTCTCAAAATTTGGTAACGTAAAAAATATTTTTTGGAATAAAAATTAGTGTGTGACAGCTGCCAATCATAAAAATCAACTAGAAAACCCACTATAAGTAGAAATGGCTAGGGTTAGGGTTTGGATCCCTTTATCACCTTGATGGTGGTGGGTGGCTTATCAGTGTGTAGACTTGTTTTTCTCTATTGAAACGCATGCGTTTACATAAACAGCAATACTTTTTTTGCCGCAAAAAAACGCATGCGTTTTGCGGCAAAAAAACGCCTCTAGAAATTACTACATGTTGCATTTCCGCAACAAAACGCAAGCATAGAAACGACGCATGCGTCAAACGCGGCAAAACGCATACAAAAAAACGCATGCGTTTTAAGTGTTAAATATAGGGGGGGAAAAAAACGCATGCGTTTATATGCGTTAAAACGCAGCGGCAAAAAACGCAAATGTGAAACCAGCCTAAGGCATGTGGCCTCCTCTGTAGTCTACGGGAATTGTGAAATTTTAGGCAGTAAGCACAAAATCCATGACCCATTATAGAGGGCCAAGTGCAGGCAGCACCTCTTCCTCTATAGGGCCTATTCAGTCACACCGTTTTTTGTTTTTTTTTTGTTTTTTTTAAAGATCTAAAAAATGATGCCGCCTTGTAAAATCTGTCGGGGCGTCCAGTCCCCAGTGACCGGGTGTTCCACTGTGACATACTTTCTGAGCTGCACATATTACAAATACCAGCGTAGTGGCAGGACTGAGGACATCAAGATTGCTGCCAAAGGTTATGGTATTTAGAAGTGATCGGGACTCATGGATGTAGACATGAGATTTGGTAAATAGCCAATGCCAAGCCCATCCAGCAAGTACCTAAAATATACCAGGACTGAAAACAGACACATAATTAGGAAACACACCCCTACATAACTGTGCCCCCAAAACAAAACGTACACAGTTACATAGTTCAGCGTCCCTCAATCTGTGTCGGTAGAAGGAAGATGTAAGTGGCATTGGGGCAGACCTGGGCAAACTGCCGCCCGCGGGTCACAACCGGCCATCTGGCTCGACTCGCGGACTGAAACTGACAGTGGCGCGGGCAGCACCATGGCCTCCCCTGCCTATCCGAATTCTCAGGGTGCAAACAACGATTAATACATTGGTGAGGGAGCAGCCGCTTACACCTTCTCCTACCAATGTGTGTATTACACAGAAGATGTAATCAATAATAATAATTTTACTTATATAGCGCCAACATATTCCGCAGCGCTTTACAAATTATAGAGGGGATTTGTACAGACAGTAGACATCACAGCATCACAATAGTCACACATCAAAGCAGATACCAAGAGGAATGAGGGCCCTGATAGCAAATTACAGACTATGGGGAGAAGGGGAGACACGAGAGGTGGATGGTAACAAGTCATTTTATCAGTAGACAGGAGCAGAGCGCGGGGAATGAGCTTGTTTTTTTTGGGATGGGGCTCCCAGTGTCCATATGGAGGCTGGGGGGGAGGGGTCTCCCAGTGTCCATATGGAGGCTGGGGGGGGGGGGGGGGGAGGAGGGGTCTCCCAGTGTACATATGGAGGCTGGGGGGGAGGGGTCTCCCAGTGTACATATGGAGGCTGGGGGGGGAGGGGTCTCCCAGTGTACATATGGAGGCTGGGGGGGGGGGGAGGGGTCTCCCAGTGTACATATGGAGGCTGGGGGGGGGGGAGGGGTCTCCCAGTGTACATATGGAGGCTGGGGGGGGGGGGAGGGGTCTCCCAGTGTACATATGGAGGCTGGGGGGGGGGGGAGGGGTCTCCCAGTGTACATATGGAGGCTGGGGGGGGGGGGAGGGGTCTCCCAGTGTACATATGGAGGCTGGGGGGGGAGGGGTCTCCCAGTGTCCATATGGAGGCTGGGGGGGGGGGGGAGGGGTCTCCCAGTGTGCATATGGAGGCTGGGGGGGGGGAGGGGTCTCCCAGTGTGCATATGGAGGCTGGGGGGGAAGGGTCTCCCAGTGTCCATATGGAGGCTGGGGGGGGGGGGGAGGGGTCTCCCAGTGTCCATATGGAGGCTGGGGGGGAAGGGTCTCCCAGTGTCCATATGGAGGCTGGGGGGGGGGGAGGGGTCTCCCAGTGTACATATGGAGGCTGGGGGGGGGGAGGGGTCTCCCAGTGTACATATGGAGGCTGGGGGGGGGGAGGGGTCTCCCAGTGTACATATGGAGGCTGGGGGGGGGAGGGGTCTCCCAGTGTACATATGGAGGCTGGGGGGGGGAGGGGTCTCCCAGTGTACATATGGAGGCTGGGGGGGGGGAGGGGTCTCCCAGTGTACATATGGAGGCTGGGGGGGGGAGGGGTCTCCCAGTGTACATATGGAGGCTGGGGGGGGGAGGGGTCTCCCAGTGTACATATGGAGGCTGGGGGGGGAGGGGTCTCCCAGTGTGCATATGGAGGCTGGGGGGGGGGAGGGGTCTCCCAGTGTACATATGGAGGCTGGGGGGGGAGGGGTCTCCCAGTGTACATATGGAGGCTGTGGGGGGAGGGGTCTCCCAGTGTACATATGGAGGCTGGGGGGGGAGGGGTCTCCCAGTGTACATATGGAGGCTGGGGGGGAGGGGTCTCCCAGTGTACATATGGAGGCTGGGGGGGGAGGGGTCTCCCAGTGTGCATATGGAGGCTGGGGGGGAGGGGTCTCCCAGTGTGCATATGGAGGCTGTGGGGGGAGGGGTCTCCCAGTGTGCATATGGAGGCTGGGGGGGGAGGGGTCTCCCAGTGTGCATATGGAGGCGGGGGGGGGGGGGGAGGGGTCTCCCAGTGTACATATGGAGGCTGGGGGAGAGGGGTCTCCCAGTGTCCATATGGAGGCTGGGGGGGGGGGGGGAGGGGTCTCCCAGTGTACATATGGAGGCTGGGGGGGAGGGGTCTCCCAGTGTCCATATGGAGGCTGGGGGGGGGGGAGGGGTCTCCCAGTGTACATATGGAGGCTGGGGGGGAGGGGTCTCCCAGTGTACATATGGAGGCTGGGGGGGGAGGGGTCTCCCAGTGTACATATGGAGGCTGGGGGGGGGAGGGGTCTCCCAGTGTACATATGGAGGCTGGGGGGGGGGGAGGGGTCTCCCAGTGTACATATGGAGGCTGGGGGGGAGGGGTCTCCCAGTGTACATATGGAGGCTGGGGGGGAGGGGTCTCCCAGTGTACATATGGAGGCTGGGGGGGAGGGGTCTCCCAGTGTGCATATGGAGGCTGGGGGGGGAGGGGTCTCCCAGTGTACATATGGAGGCTGGGGGGGGAGGGGTCTCCCAGTGTGCATATGGAGGCTGGGGGGGGAGGGGGAGGGGTCTCCCAGTGTACATATGGAGGCTGGGGGGGGGAGGGGTCTCCCAGTGTACATATGGAGGCTGGGGGGGGGAGGGGTCTCCCAGTGTACATATGGAGGCTGGGGGGGAGGGGTCTCCCAGTGTGCATATGGAGGCTGGGAAGGGGGGGGGGAGGGGTCTCCCAGTGTACATATGGAGGCTGGGGGGGGTGGGGTCTCCCAGTGTGCATATGGAGGCTGGGGGGGAGGGGTCTCCCAGTGTACATATGGAGGCTGGGGGGGGGAGGGGTCTCCCAGTGTACATATGGAGGCTGGGGGGGGAGGGGTCTCCCAGTGTGCATATGGAGGCTGGGGGGGGAGGGGTCTCCCAGTGTGCATATGGAGGCTGGGGGGGGGGAGGGGTCTCCCAGTGTGCATATGGAGGCTGGGGGGGAGGGGTCTCCCAGTGTACATATGGAGGCTGGCGGGGGGGAGGGGTCTCCCAGTGTGCATATGGAGGCTGGGGGGGAGGGGTCTCCCAGTGTACATATGGGGGGGAGGGGTCTCCCAGTGTACATATGGAGGCTGGGGGGGGAGGGGTCTCCCAGTGTACATATGGAGGCTGGGGGGGGGAGGGGTCTCCCAGTGTACATATGGAGGCTGGGGGGGGGGAGGGGTCTCCCAGTGTACATATGGAGGCTGGGGGGGGGAGGGGTCTCCCAGTGTGCATATGGAGGCTGGGGGGGGAGGGGTCTCCCAGTGTACATATGGAGGCTGGGGGGGGGGGGGAGGGGCTCCCAGTGTGCATATGGAGGCTGGGGGGGGGGGGAGGGGTCTCCCAGTGTGCATATGGAGGCTGGGGGGGGGGAGGGGGAGGGGTCTCCCAGTGTACATATGGAGGCTGGGGGGGGAGGGGTCTCCCAGTGTGCATATGGAGGCTGGGGGGGGGAGGGGTCTCCCAGTGTGCATATGGAGGCTGGGGGGGAGGGGTCTCCCAGTGTGCATATGGAGGCTGGGGGGGAGGGGTCTCCCAGTGTGCATATGGAGGCTGGGGGGGGAGGGGTCTCCCAGTGTGCATATGGAGGCTGGGGGGGGGAGGGGTCTCCCAGTGTGCATATGGAGGCTGGGGGGGGGGGAGGGGGAGGGGTCTCCCAGTGTACATATGGAGGCTGGGGGGGAGGGGTCTCCCAGTGTGCATATGGAGGCTGGGGGGGAGGGGTCTCCCAGTGTGCATATGGAGGCTGGGAAGGGGGGGGGGGGGGAGGGGTCTCCCAGTGTCCATATGGAGGCTGGGGGGGGGGGGGGGAGGAGGGGTCTCCCAGTGTACATATGGAGGCTGGGGGGGAGGGGTCTCCCAGTGTACATATGGAGGCTGGGGGGGGAGGGGTCTCCCAGTGTACATATGGAGGCTGGGGGGGGGGAGGGGTCTCCCAGTGTACATATGGAGGCTGGGGGGGGGGGGAGGGGTCTCCCAGTGTACATATGGAGGCTGGGGGGGGAGGGGTCTCCCAGTGTCCATATGGAGGCTGGGGGGGGGGGGGAGGGGTCTCCCAGTGTGCATATGGAGGCTGGGGGGGGGGGGGGAGGGGTCTCCCAGTGTCCATATGGAGGCTGGGGGGGAAGGGTCTCCCAGTGTCCATATGGAGGCTGGGGGGGGGGGGGAGGGGTCTCCCAGTGTACATATGGAGGCTGGGGGGGGGAGGGGTCTCCCAGTGTACATATGGAGGCTGGGGGGGGGAGGGGTCTCCCAGTGTACATATGGAGGCTGGGGGGGGGGGAGGGGTCTCCCAGTGTACATATGGAGGCTGGGGGGGGGAGGGGTCTCCCAGTGTGCATATGGAGGCTGGGGGGGGGAGGGGTCTCCCAGTGTACATATGGAGGCTGGGGGGGGAGGGGTCTCCCAGTGTACATATGGAGGCTGGGGGGGGGGAGGGGTCTCCCAGTGTACATATGGAGGCTGGGGGGGGAGGGGTCTCCCAGTGTACATATGGAGGCTGGGGGGGGGAGGGGTCTCCCAGTGTACATATGGAGGCTGGGGGGGGGAGGGGTCTCCCAGTGTGCATATGGAGGCTGGGGGGGAGGGGTCTCCCAGTGTGCATATGGAGGCTGTGGGGGGAGGGGTCTCCCAGTGTACATATGGAGGCTGGGGGGGGGGAGGGGTCTCCCAGTGTACATATGGAGGCTGGGGGGGGGGGAGGGGTCTCCCAGTGTACATATGGAGGCTGGGGGGGAGGGGTCTCCCAGTGTCCATATGGAGGCTGGGGGGGGGGGGGGGGAGGGGTCTCCCAGTGTACATATGGAGGCTGGGGGGGAGGGGTCTCCCAGTGTCCATATGGAGGCTGGGGGGGGGGGGGAGGGGTCTCCCAGTGTACATATGGAGGCTGGGGGGGGGAGGGGTCTCCCAGTGTACATATGGAGGCTGGGGGGGGAGGGGTCTCCCAGTGTACATATGGAGGCTGGGGGGGAGGGGTCTCCCAGTGTACATATGGAGGCTGGGGGGGGAGGGGTCTCCCAGTGTACATATGGAGGCTGGGGGGGGGGAGGGGTCTCCCAGTGTACATATGGAGGCTGGGGGGGAGGGGTCTCCCAGTGTACATATGGAGGCTGGGGGGGGAGGGGTCTCCCAGTGTGCATATGGAGGCTGGGGGGGGAGGGGTCTCCCAGTGTACATATGGAGGCTGGGGGGGGAGGGGTCTCCCAGTGTGCATATGGAGGCTGGGGGGGGAGGGGGAGGGGTCTCCCAGTGTACATATGGAGGCTGGGGGGGGGGAGGGGTCTCCCAGTGTACATATGGAGGCTGGGGGGGGAGGGGTCTCCCAGTGTACATATGGAGGCTGGGGGGGAGGGGTCTCCCAGTGTGCATATGGAGGCTGGGAAGGGGGGGGGGGGGAGGGGTCTCCCAGTGTACATATGGAGGCTGGGGGGGGTGGGGTCTCCCAGTGTGCATATGGAGGCTGGGGGGGAGGGGTCTCCCAGTGTACATATGGAGGCTGGGGGGGGGAGGGGTCTCCCAGTGTACATATGGAGGCTGGGGGGGGAGGGGTCTCCCAGTGTGCATATGGAGGCTGGGGGGGGAGGGGTCTCCCAGTGTGCATATGGAGGCTGGGGGGGGGGAGGGGTCTCCCAGTGTGCATATGGAGGCTGGGGGGGAGGGGTCTCCCAGTGTACATATGGAGGCTGGGGGGGGGAGGGGTCTCCCAGTGTACATATGGAGGCTGGGGGGGGAGGGGTCTCCCAGTGTACATATGGAGGCGGGGGGGGGAGGGGTCTCCCAGTGTGCATATGGAGGCTGGGGGGGGGGGGAGGGGTCTCCCAGTGTACATATGGAGGCTGGGGGGGGGGAGGGGTCTCCCAGTGTGCATATGGAGGCTGGGGGGGAGGGGTCTCCCAGTGTACATATGGAGGCTGGGGGGGGGAGGGGTCTCCCAGTGTACATATGGAGGCTGGGGGGGGAGGGGTCTCCCAGTGTACATATGGAGGCTGGGGGGGGGGAGGGGTCTCCCAGTGTACATATGGAGGCTGGGGGGGGGGAGGGGCTCCCAGTGTGCATATGGAGGCTGGGGGGGGGGAGGGGTCTCCCAGTGTACATATGGAGGCTGGGGGGGGGAGGGGTCTCCCAGTGTGCATATGGAGGCTGGGGGGGGGAGGGGTCTCCCAGTGTACATATGGAGGCTGGGGGGGGGGGGAGGGGCTCCCAGTGTGCATATGGAGGCTGGGGGGGGGGGAGGGGTCTCCCAGTGTGCATATGGAGGCTGGGGGGGGAGGGGGAGGGGTCTCCCAGTGTACATATGGAGGCTGGGGGGGGAGGGGTCTCCCAGTGTGCATATGGAGGCTGGGGGGGGAGGGGTCTCCCAGTGTGCATATGGAGGCTGGGGGGGAGGGGTCTCCCAGTGTGCATATGGAGGCTGGGGGGGAGGGGTCTCCCAGTGTGCATATGGAGGCTGGGGGGGGAGGGGTCTCCCAGTGTGCATATGGAGGCTGGGGGGGGGAGGGGTCTCCCAGTGTGCATATGGAGGCTGGGGGGGGGGGGGAGGGGGAGGGGTCTCCCAGTGTACATATGGAGGCTGGGGGGGAGGGGTCTCCCAGTGTGCATATGGAGGCTGGGGGGGGAGGGGTCTCCCAGTGTGCATATGGAGGCTGGGAAGGGGGGGGAGGGGTCTCCCAGTGTGCATATGGAGGCTGGGAAGGGGGGGGGAGGGGTCTCCCAGTGTACATATGGAGGCAGGGGGGGGGGGGAGGGGTCTCCCAGTGTGCATATGGAGGCTGGGGGGGGGGAGGGGTCTCCCAGTGTGCATATGGAGGCTGGGGGGGAGGGGTCTCCCAGTGTACATATGGAGGCTGGGGGGGGGGGGGAGGGGTCTCCCAGTGTGCGTATGGAGGCTGGGGGAGGGGTCTCCCAGTGTGCGTATGGAGGCTGGGGGGAGGGGTCTCCCAGTGTGCGTATGGAGGCTGGGGGGAGGGGTATCCCAGTGTGCATATGGAGGCTGGGGGGGAGGGGTATCCCAGTGTGCATATGGAGGCTGGGGGGGGCCCAGTAAGCATAAGGAGGCCAGGGGGAGATGAGGGGGATCCCACTGTACATATGGAGGCTGTGGTGGGGGGCAGCTCCCAGTGTGCATATGGAGGCCGTGGGGGGTGGGGGTAAGGGGGCTCCCAATGTACATATGGAGGCCGTGATGGGGGGCAGCTCCCAGTGTGCATATGGAGGCCGAGGGAAGAGGGCTCCCAGTGTACATATGGAGGCCGTGGGGGGTTGGCTCCCAGTGTGCATATGGAGGCCGGGAAGAGGGGGCTCCCAGTGTGCATATGGAGGCCGGGAAGAGGGGGCTCCCAGTGTGCATATGGAGGCCGTGTGGGGGGGACGGGGGCTCCCAGTGTGCATATGGAGGCAGTGGGGGGGGGGACGGGGGCTCCCAGTGTGCATATGGAGGCCGTGGGGGGGGGTAAGGGGGTTCCCAGTGTACATATGGAGGCCGTGGGGGGCGCCTCCCAGTGTGTATATGGAGGCCGTGGGGGGGGTGGGGGTAAGGGGGCTCCCAATGTACATATGGAGGCCGTGGTGGGGGGCAGCTCCCAGTGTGCATATGGAGGCCGAGGGAAGAGGGCTCCCAGTGTACATATGGAGGCCGTGGGGGGTTGGCTCCCAGTGTGCATATGGAGGCCGGGAAGAGGGGGCTCCCAGTGTGCATATGGAGGCCGGGAAGAGGGGGCTCCCAGTGTGCATATGGAGGCCGTGTGGGGGGGACGGGGGCTCCCAGTGTGCATATGGAGGCAGTGTGGGGGGGACGGGGGCTCCCAGTGTGCATATGGAGGCTGGGGGGGGGGGGGGAGGGAGGGGTCTCCCAGTGTGCATATGGAGGCTGGGGGGGGGGGAGGGGTCTCCCAGTGTGCATATGGAGGCTGGGGGGGAGGGGTCTCCCAGTGTGCATATGGAGGCTGGGGGGGGAGGGGTCTCCCAGTGTGCATATGGAGGCTGGGGGGGGGAGGGGTCTCCCAGTGTGCATATGGAGGCTGGGGGGGGAGGGGTCTCCCAGTGTACATATGGAGGCTGGGGGGGAGGGGTCTCCCAGTGTACATATGGAGGCTGGGGGGGAGGGGTCTCCCAGTGTGCATATGGAGGCTGGGGGGGAGGAGGGGTCTCCCAGTGTGCATATGGAGGCTGGGGGGGGGGGGGAGGGGTCTCCCAGTGTGCATATGGAGGCTGGGGGGAGGGGTCTCCCAGTGTACATATGGAGGCTGGGGGGGAGGGGTCTCCCAGTGTACATATGGAGGCTGGGGGGGAGGGGTCTCCCAGTGTACATATGGAGGCTGGGGGGGAGGGGTCTCCCAGTGTACATATGGAGGCTGGGGGGGGAGGGGTCTCCCAGTGTACATATGGAGGCTGGGGGGGGGGGGAGGGGGAGGGGTCTCCCAGTGTGCATATGGAGGCTGGGGGGGGAGGGGTCTCCCAGTGTGCATATGGAGGCTGGGGGGGGGGGGGAGGGGTCTCCCAGTGTACATATGGAGGCTGGGGGGGAGGGGCTCCCAGTGTGCATATGGAGGCTGGGGGGGGGGGAGAGGGGGAGGGGTCTCCCAGTGTACATATGGAGGCTGGGGGGGGAGGGGTCTCCCAGTGTGCATATGGAGGCTGGGGGGGGAGGGGTCTCCCAGTGTGCATATGGAGGCTGGGGGGGGAGGGGTCTCCCAGTGTACATATGGAGGCTGGGGGGGGAGGGGTCTCCCAGGGTGCATATGGAGGCTGGGGGGGAGGGGTCTCCCAGTGTGCATATGGAGGCTGGGGGAGGGGGGAGGGGTCTCCCAGTGTGCATATGGAGGCTGGGGGGGGGGGGAGGGGTCTCCCAGTGTGCATATGGAGGCTGGGGGGGGGAGGGGGAGGGGTCTCCCAGTGTACATATGGAGGCTGGGGGGGAGGGGTCTCCCAGTGTGCATATGGAGGCTGGGGGGGGGGGAGGGGTCTCCCAGTGTGCATATGGAGGCTGGGGGGGGGAGGGGTCTCCCAGTGTGCATATGGAGGCTGGGGGGGGAGGGGTCTCCCAGGGTGCATATGGAGGCTGGGGGGGAGGGGTCTCCCAGTGTGCATATGGAGGCTGGGGGAGGGGTCTCCCAGTGTGCATATGGAGGCTGGGGGGGGGGGAGGGGTATCCCAGTGTACATATGGAGGCTGGGGGGGGGGGAGGGGTCTCCCAGTGTACATATGGAGGCTGGGGGGGGAGGGGTCTCCCAGTGTCCATATGGAGGCTGGGGGGGGGGGGGAGGGGTCTCCCAGTGTGCATATGGAGGCTGGGGGGGGGGGGGGAGGGGTCTCCCAGTGTGCATATGGAGGCTGGGGGGGAAGGGTCTCCCAGTGTCCATATGGAGGCTGGGGGGGGGGGGGAGGGGTCTCCCAGTGTCCATATGGAGGCTGGGGGGGAAGGGTCTCCCAGTGTCCATATGGAGGCTGGGGGGGGGGGAGGGGTCTCCCAGTGTACATATGGAGGCTGGGGGGGGGGAGGGGTCTCCCAGTGTACATATGGAGGCTGGGGGGGGGGAGGGGTCTCCCAGTGTACATATGGAGGCTGGGGGGGGGAGGGGTCTCCCAGTGTACATATGGAGGCTGGGGGGGGGAGGGGTCTCCCAGTGTACATATGGAGGCTGGGGGGGGAGGGGTCTCCCAGTGTGCATATGGAGGCTGGGGGGGGGGAGGGGTCTCCCAGTGTACATATGGAGGCTGGGGGGGGAGGGGTCTCCCAGTGTCCATATGGAGGCTGGGGGGGAGGGGTCTCCCAGTGTACATATGGAGGCTGGGGGGGGAGGGGTCTCCCAGTGTGCATATGGAGGCTGGGGGGGAGGGGTCTCCCAGTGTGCATATGGAGGCTGTGGGGGGAGGGGTCTCCCAGTGTGCATATGGAGGCTGGGGGGGGAGGGGTCTCCCAGTGTGCATATGGAGGCGGGGGGGGGGGGAGGGGTCTCCCAGTGTACATATGGAGGCTGGGGGGGGGGGAGGGGTCTCCCAGTGTACATATGGAGGCTGGGGGGGAGGGGTCTCCCAGTGTCCATATGGAGGCTGGGGGGGGGGGGGAGGGGTCTCCCAGTGTACATATGGAGGCTGGGGGGGAGGGGTCTCCCAGTGTCCATATGGAGGCTGGGGGGGGGGGAGGGGTCTCCCAGTGTACATATGGAGGCTGGGGGGGGAGGGGTCTCCCAGTGTACATATGGAGGCTGGGGGGGGAGGGGTCTCCCAGTGTACATATGGAGGCTGGGGGGGGGAGGGGTCTCCCAGTGTACATATGGAGGCTGGGGGGGGGGAGGGGTCTCCCAGTGTACATATGGAGGCTGGGGGGGAGGGGTCTCCCAGTGTACATATGGAAGCTGGGGGGGAGGGGTCTCCCAGTGTACATATGGAGGCTGGGGGGGAGGGGTCTCCCAGTGTGCATATGGAGGCTGGGGGGGGAGGGGTCTCCCAGTGTACATATGGAGGCTGGGGGGGGAGGGGTCTCCCAGTGTGCATATGGAGGCTGGGGGGGGAGGGGGAGGGGTCTCCCAGTGTACATATGGAGGCTGGGGGGGGGAGGGGTCTCCCAGTGTACATATGGAGGCTGGGGGGGGGAGGGGTCTCCCAGTGTACATATGGAGGCTGGGGGGGAGGGGTCTCCCAGTGTGCATATGGAGGCTGGGAAGGGGGGGGGGGAGGGGTCTCCCAGTGTACATATGGAGGCTGGGGGGGGGTGGGGTCTCCCAGTGTGCATATGGAGGCTGGGGGGGAGGGGTCTCCCAGTGTACATATGGAGGCTGGGGGGGGAGGGGTCTCCCAGTGTACATATGGAGGCTGGGGGGGGAGGGGTCTCCCAGTGTGCATATGGAGGCTGGGGGGGGAGGGGTCTCCCAGTGTGCATATGGAGGCTGGGGGGGGGGAGGGGTCTCCCAGTGTGCATATGGAGGCTGGGGGGGAGGGGTCTCCCAGTGTACATATGGAGGCTGGGGGGGGGGAGGGGTCTCCCAGTGTACATATGGAGGCTGGGGGGGGAGGGGTCTCCCAGTGTACATATGGAGGCGGGGGGGGAGGGGTCTCCCAGTGTGCATATGGAGGCTGGGGGGGGGGGGAGGGGTCTCCCAGTGTACATATGGAGGCTGGCGGGGGGGAGGGGTCTCCCAGTGTGCATATGGAGGCTGGGGGGGAGGGGTCTCCCAGTGTACATATGGAGGCTGGGGGGGGGAGGGGTCTCCCAGTGTACATATGGAGGCTGGGGGGGGAGGGGTCTCCCAGTGTACATATGGAGGCTGGGGGGGGGAGGGGTCTCCCAGTGTACATATGGAGGCTGGGGGGGGGGAGGGGTCTCCCAGTGTACATATGGAGGCTGGGGGGGGGAGGGGTCTCCCAGTGTGCATATGGAGGCTGGGGGGGGAGGGGTCTCCCAGTGTACATATGGAGGCTGGGGGGGGGGGGAGGGGCTCCCAGTGTGCATATGGAGGCTGGGGGGGGGGGGAGGGGTCTCCCAGTGTGCATATGGAGGCTGGGGGGGGGAGGGGGAGGGGTCTCCCAGTGTACATATGGAGGCTGGGGGGGGAGGGGTCTCCCAGTGTGCATATGGAGGCTGGGGGGGGGAGGGGTCTCCCAGTGTGCATATGGAGGCTGGGGGGGAGGGGTCTCCCAGTGTGCATATGGAGGCTGGGGGGGAGGGGTCTCCCAGTGTGCATATGGAGGCTGGGGGGGGAGGGGTCTCCCAGTGTGCATATGGAGGCTGGGGGGGGGAGGGGTCTCCCAGTGTGCATATGGAGGCTGGGGGGGGGGGAGGGGGAGGGGTCTCCCAGTGTACATATGGAGGCTGGGGGGGAGGGGTCTCCCAGTGTGCATATGGAGGCTGGGGGGGAGGGGTCTCCCAGTGTGCATATGGAGGCTGGGAAGGGGGGGGGGGGGGGAGGGGTCTCCCAGTGTCCATATGGAGGCTGGGGGGGGGGGGGGGAGGAGGGGTCTCCCAGTGTACATATGGAGGCTGGGGGGGAGGGGTCTCCCAGTGTACATATGGAGGCTGGGGGGGGAGGGGTCTCCCAGTGTACATATGGAGGCTGGGGGGGGGGAGGGGTCTCCCAGTGTACATATGGAGGCTGGGGGGGGGGGAGGGGTCTCCCAGTGTACATATGGAGGCTGGGGGGGGAGGGGTCTCCCAGTGTCCATATGGAGGCTGGGGGGGGGGGGGAGGGGTCTCCCAGTGTGCATATGGAGGCTGGGGGGGGGGGGGGAGGGGTCTCCCAGTGTCCATATGGAGGCTGGGGGGGAAGGGTCTCCCAGTGTCCATATGGAGGCTGGGGGGGGGGGGGGAGGGGTCTCCCAGTGTACATATGGAGGCTGGGGGGGGGAGGGGTCTCCCAGTGTACATATGGAGGCTGGGGGGGGGAGGGGTCTCCCAGTGTACATATGGAGGCTGGGGGGGGGGAGGGGTCTCCCAGTGTACATATGGAGGCTGGGGGGGGGAGGGGTCTCCCAGTGTGCATATGGAGGCTGGGGGGGGGAGGGGTCTCCCAGTGTACATATGGAGGCTGGGGGGGGAGGGGTCTCCCAGTGTACATATGGAGGCTGGGGGGGGGGAGGGGTCTCCCAGTGTACATATGGAGGCTGGGGGGGGAGGGGTCTCCCAGTGTACATATGGAGGCTGGGGGGGGGAGGGGTCTCCCAGTGTACATATGGAGGCTGGGGGGGGGAGGGGTCTCCCAGTGTGCATATGGAGGCTGGGGGGGAGGGGTCTCCCAGTGTGCATATGGAGGCTGTGGGGGGAGGGGTCTCCCAGTGTACATATGGAGGCTGGGGGGGGGGGAGGGGTCTCCCAGTGTACATATGGAGGCTGGGGGGGGGGGAGGGGTCTCCCAGTGTACATATGGAGGCTGGGGGGGAGGGGTCTCCCAGTGTCCATATGGAGGCTGGGGGGGGGGGGGGGGAGGGGTCTCCCAGTGTACATATGGAGGCTGGGGGGGAGGGGTCTCCCAGTGTCCATATGGAGGCTGGGGGGGGGGGGAGGGGTCTCCCAGTGTACATATGGAGGCTGGGGGGGGGAGGGGTCTCCCAGTGTACATATGGAGGCTGGGGGGGAGGGGTCTCCCAGTGTACATATGGAGGCTGGGGGGGAGGGGTCTCCCAGTGTACATATGGAGGCTGGGGGGGGAGGGGTCTCCCAGTGTACATATGGAGGCTGGGGGGGGGGAGGGGTCTCCCAGTGTACATATGGAGGCTGGGGGGGAGGGGTCTCCCAGTGTACATATGGAGGCTGGGGGGGGAGGGGTCTCCCAGTGTGCATATGGAGGCTGGGGGGGGAGGGGTCTCCCAGTGTACATATGGAGGCTGGGGGGGGAGGGGTCTCCCAGTGTGCATATGGAGGCTGGGGGGGGAGGGGGAGGGGTCTCCCAGTGTACATATGGAGGCTGGGGGGGGGGAGGGGTCTCCCAGTGTACATATGGAGGCTGGGGGGGGAGGGGTCTCCCAGTGTACATATGGAGGCTGGGGGGGAGGGGTCTCCCAGTGTGCATATGGAGGCTGGGAAGGGGGGGGGGGGGAGGGGTCTCCCAGTGTACATATGGAGGCTGGGGGGGGTGGGGTCTCCCAGTGTGCATATGGAGGCTGGGGGGGAGGGGTCTCCCAGTGTACATATGGAGGCTGGGGGGGGGAGGGGTCTCCCAGTGTACATATGGAGGCTGGGGGGGGAGGGGTCTCCCAGTGTGCATATGGAGGCTGGGGGGGGAGGGGTCTCCCAGTGTGCATATGGAGGCTGGGGGGGGGGAGGGGTCTCCCAGTGTGCATATGGAGGCTGGGGGGGAGGGGTCTCCCAGTGTACATATGGAGGCTGGGGGGGGGAGGGGTCTCCCAGTGTACATATGGAGGCTGGGGGGGGAGGGGTCTCCCAGTGTACATATGGAGGCGGGGGGGGGAGGGGTCTCCCAGTGTGCATATGGAGGCTGGGGGGGGGGGGAGGGGTCTCCCAGTGTACATATGGAGGCTGGGGGGGGGGAGGGGTCTCCCAGTGTGCATATGGAGGCTGGGGGGGAGGGGTCTCCCAGTGTACATATGGAGGCTGGGGGGGGGAGGGGTCTCCCAGTGTACATATGGAGGCTGGGGGGGGAGGGGTCTCCCAGTGTACATATGGAGGCTGGGGGGGGGGGAGGGGTCTCCCAGTGTACATATGGAGGCTGGGGGGGGGGGAGGGGCTCCCAGTGTGCATATGGAGGCTGGGGGGGGGGAGGGGTCTCCCAGTGTACATATGGAGGCTGGGGGGGGGAGGGGTCTCCCAGTGTGCATATGGAGGCTGGGGGGGGGAGGGGTCTCCCAGTGTACATATGGAGGCTGGGGGGGGGGGGAGGGGCTCCCAGTGTGCATATGGAGGCTGGGGGGGGGGGAGGGGCTCCCAGTGTGCATATGGAGGCTGGGGGGGGGGGAGGGGTCTCCCAGTGTGCATATGGAGGCTGGGGGGGGAGGGGGAGGGGTCTCCCAGTGTACATATGGAGGCTGGGGGGGGAGGGGTCTCCCAGTGTGCATATGGAGGCTGGGGGGGGGAGGGGTCTCCCAGTGTGCATATGGAGGCTGGGGGGGAGGGGTCTCCCAGTGTGCATATGGAGGCTGGGGGGGAGGGGTCTCCCAGTGTGCATATGGAGGCTGGGGGGGGAGGGGTCTCCCAGTGTGCATATGGAGGCTGGGGGGGGGAGGGGTCTCCCAGTGTGCATATGGAGGCTGGGGGGGGGGGGGAGGGGGAGGGGTCTCCCAGTGTACATATGGAGGCTGGGGGGGAGGGGTCTCCCAGTGTGCATATGGAGGCTGGGGGGGGAGGGGTCTCCCAGTGTGCATATGGAGGCTGGGAAGGGGGGGGAGGGGTCTCCCAGTGTGCATATGGAGGCTGGGAAGGGGGGGGGAGGGGTCTCCCAGTGTACATATGGAGGCAGGGGGGGGGGGAGGGGTCTCCCAGTGTGCATATGGAGGCTGGGGGGGGGGAGGGGTCTCCCAGTGTGCATATGGAGGCTGGGGGGGAGGGGTCTCCCAGTGTACATATGGAGGCTGGGGGGGGGGGGGGGAGGGGTCTCCCAGTGTGCGTATGGAGGCTGGGGGAGGGGTCTCCCAGTGTGCGTATGGAGGCTGGGGGGAGGGGTCTCCCAGTGTGCGTATGGAGGCTGGGGGGAGGGGTATCCCAGTGTGCATATGGAGGCTGGGGGGGAGGGGTATCCCAGTGTGCATATGGAGGCTGGGGGGGGCCCAGTAAGCATAAGGAGGCCAGGGGGAGATGAGGGGGATCCCACTGTACATATGGAGGCTGTGGTGGGGGGCAGCTCCCAGTGTGCATATGGAGGCCGTGGGGGGTGGGGGTAAGGGGGCTCCCAATGTACATATGGAGGCCGTGATGGGGGGCAGCTCCCAGTGTGCATATGGAGGCCGAGGGAAGAGGGCTCCCAGTGTACATATGGAGGCCGTGGGGGGTTGGCTCCCAGTGTGCATATGGAGGCCGGGAAGAGGGGGCTCCCAGTGTGCATATGGAGGCCGGGAAGAGGGGGCTCCCAGTGTGCATATGGAGGCCGTGTGGGGGGGACGGGGGCTCCCAGTGTGCATATGGAGGCAGTGGGGGGGGGGACGGGGGCTCCCAGTGTGCATATGGAGGCCGTGGGGGGGGGTAAGGGGGTTCCCAGTGTACATATGGAGGCCGTGGGGGGCGCCTCCCAGTGTGTATATGGAGGCCGTGGGGGGGGTGGGGGTAAGGGGGCTCCCAATGTACATATGGAGGCCGTGGTGGGGGGCAGCTCCCAGTGTGCATATGGAGGCCGAGGGAAGAGGGCTCCCAGTGTACATATGGAGGCCGTGGGGGGTTGGCTCCCAGTGTGCATATGGAGGCCGGGAAGAGGGGGCTCCCAGTGTGCATATGGAGGCCGGGAAGAGGGGGCTCCCAGTGTGCATATGGAGGCCGTGTGGGGGGGACGGGGGCTCCCAGTGTGCATATGGAGGCAGTGTGGGGGGGACGGGGGCTCCCAGTGTGCATATGGAGGCTGGGGGGGGGGGGGGGGAGGGAGGGGTCTCCCAGTGTGCATATGGAGGCTGGGGGGGGGGGAGGGGTCTCCCAGTGTGCATATGGAGGCTGGGGGGGAGGGGTCTCCCAGTGTGCATATGGAGGCTGGGGGGGGAGGGGTCTCCCAGTGTGCATATGGAGGCTGGGGGGGGGAGGGGTCTCCCAGTGTGCATATGGAGGCTGGGGGGGGAGGGGTCTCCCAGTGTACATATGGAGGCTGGGGGGGAGGGGTCTCCCAGTGTACATATGGAGGCTGGGGGGGAGGGGTCTCCCAGTGTGCATATGGAGGCTGGGGGGGAGGAGGGGTCTCCCAGTGTGCATATGGAGGCTGGGGGGGGGGGGGGGAGGGGTCTCCCAGTGTGCATATGGAGGCTGGGGGGAGGGGTCTCCCAGTGTACATATGGAGGCTGGGGGGGAGGGGTCTCCCAGTGTACATATGGAGGCTGGGGGGGAGGGGTCTCCCAGTGTACATATGGAGGCTGGGGGGGAGGGGTCTCCCAGTGTACATATGGAGGCTGGGGGGGGAGGGGTCTCCCAGTGTACATATGGAGGCTGGGGGGGGGGGAGGGGGAGGGGTCTCCCAGTGTGCATATGGAGGCTGGGGGGGGAGGGGTCTCCCAGTGTGCATATGGAGGCTGGGGGGGGGGGGGGAGGGGTCTCCCAGTGTACATATGGAGGCTGGGGGGGAGGGGCTCCCAGTGTGCATATGGAGGCTGGGGGGGGGGGAGAGGGGGAGGGGTCTCCCAGTGTACATATGGAGGCTGGGGGGGGAGGGGTCTCCCAGTGTGCATATGGAGGCTGGGGGGGGAGGGGTCTCCCAGTGTGCATATGGAGGCTGGGGGGGGAGGGGTCTCCCAGTGTACATATGGAGGCTGGGGGGGGAGGGGTCTCCCAGGGTGCATATGGAGGCTGGGGGGGAGGGGTCTCCCAGTGTGCATATGGAGGCTGGGGGAGGGGGGAGGGGTCTCCCAGTGTGCATATGGAGGCTGGGGGGGGGGAGGGGTCTCCCAGTGTGCATATGGAGGCTGGGGGGGGGAGGGGGAGGGGTCTCCCAGTGTACATATGGAGGCTGGGGGGGAGGGGTCTCCCAGTGTGCATATGGAGGCTGGGGGGGGGGGAGGGGTCTCCCAGTGTGCATATGGAGGCTGGGGGGGGAGGGGTCTCCCAGTGTGCATATGGAGGCTGGGGGGGGAGGGGTCTCCCAGGGTGCATATGGAGGCTGGGGGGGAGGGGTCTCCCAGTGTGCATATGGAGGCTGGGGGAGGGGTCTCCCAGTGTGCATATGGAGGCTGGGGGGGGGAGGGGTCTCCCAGTGTGCATATGGAGGCTGGGGGGGGGAGGGGGAGGGGTCTCCCAGTGTACATATGGAGGCTGGGGGGGAGGGGTCTCCCAGTGTGCATATGGAGGCTGGGGGGGGGAGGGGTCTCCCAGTGTGCATATGGAGGCTGGGGGGGGGGGGAGGGGTCTCCCAGTGTGCATATGGAGGCAGGGGGGGGGAGGGGTCTCCCAGTGTGCATATGGAGGCTGGGGGGGGGAGGGGTCTCCCAGTGTGCATATGGAGGCTGGGGGGGGGGGGGAGGGGTCTCCCAGTGTGCATATGGAGGCTGGGGGGGAGGGGTCTCCCAGTGTGCATATGGAGGCTGGGGGGGAGGGGTCTCCCAGTGTACATATGGAGGCTGGGGGGGGGGAGGGGTCTCCCAGTGTACATATGGAGGCTGGGGGGGGGAGGGGTCTCCCAGTGTGCATATGGAGGCTGGGGGGGGGGGAGAGGTCTCCCAGTGTACATATGGAGGCTGGGGGGGGGTCTCCCAGTGTGCGTATGGAGGCTGGGGGAGGGGTCTCCCAGTGTGCGTATGGAGGCTGGGGGGAGGGGTCTCCCAGTGTGCGTATGGAGGCTGGGGGGAGGGGTATCCCAGTGTGCATATGGAGGCTGGGGGGGGGGGCCCAGTAAGCATAAGGAGGCCAGGGGGAGATGAGGGGGCTCCCACTGTACATATGGAGGCTGTGGTGGGGGGCAGCTCCCAGTGTGCATATGGAGGCCGAGGGGGGGCCCCCCAGTGTGTATATGGAGGCCGTGGGGGGGGGGTAAGGGGGTTCCCAGTGTACATATGGAGGCCGTGGGGGGGCCCCCCCAGTGTGTATATGGAGGCCGTGGGGGGGGGGGGGGGTAAGGGGGTTCCCAGTGTACATATGGAGGCCGTGGGGGGCGCCTCCCAGTGTGTATATGGAGGCCGTGGGGGGGGTGGGGGTAAGGGGGCTCCCAATGTACATATGGAGGCCGTGGTGGGGGGCAGCTCCCAGTGTGCATATGGAGGCCGAGGGAAGAGGGCTCCCAGTGTACATATGGAGGCCGTGGGGGGTTGGCTCCCAGTGTGCATATGGAGGCCGGGAAGAGGGGGCTCCCAGTGTGCATATGGAGGCCGGGAAGAGGGGGCTCCCAGTGTGCATATGGAGGCCGTGTGGGGGGGACGGGGGCTCCCAGTGTGCATATGGAGGCTGGGGGGGGGGGGGGGGAGGGGTCTCCCAGTGTGCATATGGAGGCTGGGGGGGGGGGAGGGGTCTCCCAGTGTGCATATGGAGGCTGGGGGGGGGGGAGGGGTCTCCCAGTGTGCATATGGAGGCTGGGGGGGAGGGGTCTCCCAGTGTGCATATGGAGGCTGGGGGGGAGGAGTCTCCCAGTGTGCATATGGAGGCTGGGGGGGAGGAGGGGTCTCCCAGTGTGCATATGGAGGCTGGGGGGGGGGGGGGGAGGGGTCTCCCAGTGTGCATATGGAGGCTGGGGGGAGGGGTCTCCCAGTGTACATATGGAGGCTGGGGGGGAGGGGTCTCCCAGTGTACATATGGAGGCTGGGGGGGGAGGGGTCTCCCAGTGTACATATGGAGGCTGGGGGGGGGAGGGGTCTCCCAGTGTGCATATGGAGGCTGGGGGGGGGGGGGTCTCCCAGTGTACATATGGAGGCTGGGGGGGGGGGGTCTCCCAGTGTGCGTATGGAGGCTGGGGGAGGGGTCTCCCAGTGTGCGTATGGAGGCTGGGGGAGGGGTCTCCCAGTGTGCGTATGGAGGCTGGGGGGGAGGGGTATCCCAATGTGCATATGGAGGCTGGGGGGGGAGGGGTATCCCAGTGTGCATATGGAGGCTGGGGGGGAGGGGTATCCCAGTGTGCATATGGAGGCCGTGGGGGGCGCCTCCCAGTGTGTATATGGAGGCCGTGGGGGGGGTGGGGGTAAGGGGGCTCCCAATGTACATATGGAGGCCGTGGTGGGGGGCAGCTCCCAGTGTGCATATGGAGGCCGAGGGAAGAGGGCTCCCAGTGTACATATGGAGGCCGTGGGGGGTTGGCTCCCAGTGTGCATATGGAGGCCGGGAAGAGGGGGCTCCCAGTGTGCATATGGAGGCCATGTGGGGGGGACGGGGGCTCCCAGTGTGCATATGGAGGCCATGTGGGGGGGACGGGGGCTCCCAGTGTGCATATGGAGGCTGGGGGGGGAGGGGTCTCCCAGTGTGCATATGGAGGCTGGGGGGGGGGGAGGGGTCTCCCAGTGTGCATATGGAGGCTGGGGGGGAGGGGTCTCCCAGTGTGCATATGGAGGCTGGGGGGGAGGGGTCTCCCAGTGTGCATATGGAGGCTGGGGGGGGAGGGGTCTCCCAGTGTGCATATGGAGGCTGGGGGGGAGGGGTCTCCCAGTGTGCATCTGGAGGCTGGGGGGGAGGGGTCTCCCAGTGTGCATATGGAGGCTGGGGGGGGGGGGGGGAGGGGTCTCCCAGTGTGCATATGGAGGCTGGGGGGGGGAGGGGTCTCCCAGTGTGCATATGGAGGCTGGGGGGGGGGGAGGGGTCTCCCAGTGTGCATATGGAGGCTGGGGGGGAGGGGTCTCCCAGTGTGCATATGGAGGCTGGGGGGGGGGGGAGGGGTCTCCCAGTGTGCATATGGAGGCTGGGGGGGAGGGGTCTCCCAGTGTGCATATGGAGGCTGGGGGAGGGGTCTCCCAGTGTACATATGGAGGCTGGGGGGGGAGGGGTCTCCCAGTGTACATATGGAGGCTGGGGGGGGGGAGGGGTCTCCCAGTGTGCATATGGAGGCTGGGGGGGGGGGGGAGGGGTCTCCCAGTGTACATATGGAGGCTGGGGGGGGGGGGTCTCCCAGTGTGCATATGGAGGCTGGGGGGGAGGGGTCTCCCAGTGTGCGTATGGAGGCTGGGGGAGGGGTCTCCCAGTGTGCGTATGGAGGCTGGGGGAGGGGTCTCCCAGTGTGCGTATGGAGGCTGGGGGAGGGGTCTCCCAGTGTGCGTATGGAGGCTGGGGGGGAGGGGTATCCCAGTGTGCATATGGAGGCTGGGGGGGAGGGGTATCCCAGTGTGCATATGGAGGCTGGGGGGGAGGGGTATCCCAGTGTGCGTATGGAGGCTGGGGGAGGGGTCTCCCAGTGTGCGTATGGAGGCTGGGGGAGGGGTCTCCCAGTGTGCGTATGGAGGCTGGGGGAGGGGTATCCCAGTGTGCATATGGAGGCTGGGGGGGAGGGGTATCCCAGTGTGCATATGGAGGCCGGGGGGGGGGCCCAGTAAGCATAAGGAGGCCAGGGGGAGATGAGGGGGCTCCCACTGTACATATGGAGGCTGTGGTGGGGGGCAGCTCCCAGTGTGCATATGGAGGCCGAGGGGGGGCCCCCCAGTGTGTATATGGAGGCCGTGGGGGGGGGGGGGCAAGGGGGTTCCCAGTGTGCATATGGAGGCCGTGGGGGGGGGGGTAAGGGGGCTCCCTATGTACATATGGAGGCCGTGGTGGGGGGCAGCTCCCAGTGTGCATATGGAGGCCGAGGGAAGAGGGGGCTCCCAGTGTGCATATGGAGGCCGAGGGGAAGGGGGCTCCCAGTGTAGATATGGAAGCTGTGGGGGCTCACAGTGTATATAAGGGGCTGTGTGTGGGCTTTTATGATGCATGTGGAGGGCAGCATACTTCATTCTATGCAATATTATGTGATAATATAAAATTATATTCATTGTAAATTAATATGTTAATATTGAGTAGAATTATGGTAATTTTGTCCTTGTAGTTCGGCCTCCACAACAGTCACGATCTCTCATCTGGCAACTTGGGAAAATTACCGTAATAGTTTACCCCTACTGTAGAGTATATGATGGTACAGCGACTCCGCTAGTCACAACATTTTCGCTGAGCAGAAGGGGTTATCTAAGAAATGCAAAGTTGGGGGGTAAATTAAAGAAAAACTGGGAAGCGGTAAAAAAAAACAAAAAAAACAAACTGCTTAACGTCTGAACACACGTACTGTAACAACGTCATGTAACTAGGCTTTATACCAGGACACTCGGCCTAGAGACAATGCACCCAGTGTGACATAACAGGCCAGGCAGTCAAAGACTTTTTCCCCTCTCAATGTTCGAAAAGCACACAACCCCTTTAAAATTAATTTATTACATCACAAAGACTGGATTATAAAGAGCTGCCAGGAGAATGGTGGAAGGATCACGTGGTGACCAACACCCTACGGCTGCACACAATTACGACTTTGTGTGGCCCAGAACATGAAGTCTCCAGAGATGTTCCTCCACCAACATAGCGCTGTACTTCGAGGTCACCGCATCCGTGTATATGAACCATGCGACGTACAAGCGTGCACCAGCATCCTCAGGAAACCATCCACTGGATATTACCCATGTCCGAAATGAATCTGTTAGGAAAATCCCATTACTAGGAATGGGTCTAAATGAAATCCCAGGGGTGGGGAACCTCAGGCCCCGGGGCCATTTATGGCCCTCGATGACCTTTTATCAGGCCCCCGAGCAGATTCTCAGGGACCACATTCTTGGGCAGGGAGGTATATTTTGATTACAACCAGCTCATTAATTTCTTCTTACTCTGTTAGCACACACGCAGTGTTCACTACTGAACACTGAAGGTCATGCAATGAAAGATCACGTCCCTGACACCAGTGCCAGAGTCAGGATGTACTTTGTGGGAGGAAATTGTACGGCCCCCGAAGGATGATATAGCATATCCAAATGGTCTTTAGCAGGGAAAAAAAATAAATAAATAATAATAATTAAAAAAAAAAAAAAAAAAAAAGATTCCTCACCCCTGCTTATGCCATGCTCACACGTTGCGTTTTTGCGGCATTTTTTTTTTGGCGATGTTTTGTATGCAAATTTTAAGCTGCATTTTAGAGAACCAACAAAAGCTATGAGATTTCAGAAATCTCGTGCGCAGACTTTTCCCCTGAATTAATTGACTGGGTTTTTAAACTGCAGCACGTCACGTTTCAGCGTTTGGCATTAAAAACTTTAAGGAAGTTGCATTATGTTTTTTCGGGGGGGCCTCTAAACTTTATCAGCAAGCACTAGAGACCATAAAAAGGCAAATACGCAGAAACACCGGCTTTTTGTAAGCAGCTCCTTTACTGCCAAGACAGCAGGTTTTTGCCAGCAGAAAAAACGCAACGTGTGAACATAGGCTTACTATTTATTCAGCTATGTATTTGGTTTTTGCTCCAGAGGAACTAAGTGTCAGCACTGATCCTACACGTTGCTGTGGGATTGTTCCGGGACATCAGTTGTGGCACCAGGCAGGTGATAGCGATGGATCAGAAGATCCTGCATGCAAGGTTTTCCGACTCCTGTGTGGTCACTGGACCGGAGCACAAAGTTTTGCACCAGCTATTTCTGGCCCAGGCATTAAACTGATCATTAGAAGCCCGGCGTACTGGTCCGTCCTCGCTGGTCTTAGAGAACCTCATCCAAATTGCTGGTAACGTAACGCACAGTGGAACAATCTGCTGCACATCAGTCTTGTGGGGATGAAGCCTTAAAAGGATTGTCCACTACTAAGAAACCCCTTCTTGATCAAAATGTTTGGCCCCCATAATATAATAAAGCTCATCTTCCCCGCTCGTGCCGGCGTTGTGACATGTGACCCCAGCGACCAATCATCGCGGGCGTCACTGTCTCCGCCTTTGGACAAATCAATCATGAAGAGGAAGGAAGTCAGTGCCGCAGGTGTCCCCCGACTTCCTCTTCATGTTCAGTTTGCCTGAAGACGGAGACAGTGACGCCAGCGATGATTGGACGCCGGACATCACGTGTCACTCCACCGCATCACAGCCCCAG
Organism: Ranitomeya imitator; assembly: GCF_032444005.1. NCBI lineage: Eukaryota > Metazoa > Chordata > Amphibia > Anura > Dendrobatidae > Ranitomeya > Ranitomeya imitator. The sequence continues at coordinate 59,343,956 of NC_091290.1, read as the reverse complement.
GACCGCAAGTATAGGTTTTATTATTTTATAGGGGCTAAGCGAGGGGTATGAGAAGACGTTGGCCAAGTAGTGGACAAAGTCCCCACGATGAGTATTTGGTGAGTTTTTGAGGTTGCAGATTTTTTACACCCATTAGGCAAATCCGGTAACTCGGTTTTTCGTTCTGTTTTATCCCTTTTTTTTTTTTTTTTTACTTTTCAGCTGTGGCTTTTGTCTCTTGATATGTCAGGTTTTAAATAAAGCTTTGTTTTTTTACACTTCTTGGTATTTGGCTTTGACATAACTTTATAGATACAATCATGTGAGTATTTTATGGGTTCTTACTACATTTACACTGCACTAAACACTAAATGTGATTTTTTTTACCTGCAGATTCCCCACGTCTCATTCAGGCCTATGGGGAAAATCTGTGATTACAATATATATTTACCGCAATAGGAACACATATGTCCGTTTACAGGACGTTACAACAAAATAAATGCACAGCGGGAAGAGTTTTCTATAAATCGCCTCTCACATTGCTGAACTGTGATGATACGCAGCATCTCATCGCACCTGCCCCGTTTATCCTAAGGGCTTGCAGAAACGGTAGGTTTTTACCACCAAGGTGCGATTTTTCAGATGAATTAAAGAACTTTCTGCAATATAAAGCACACGCTGAACATTTTCCCCAAACAAGTGGAAGGAGTTTTAAAAACTCAATGGGGGCAATCAAGACTGAGGATTCTCTCACTGGTCTTGACAAGGTGACAAGGGGGTGCTTCGGAGTAGACGCACCCCATTCATTCGCGGCACGCGCCTCTTAGCAGTCCAGGCGAGGCCCATAATGCTGCAGTAAGATTTGTTGCGCCTCTCATCATGAATTGGACTCATCCTGTAGTGATAATCTCCTGCTAATAAAACACTGATTTTATTGAAACACCGCCTAGTAAGTGACATGTGTCCCAATGTTCACCTACAAGGATCCATGCCTCTATATGGTTACAGACCACCAACATTGTGCAGTCTGATCCCGAATTACTACATTACAGCAGGACGGGGCAAACAAAGTATTACTGTGCTGCCTACACAATGGCACGCATACTGGTAAGCCCTATGGTGACGGATCGCAGGGGTTATCCCTCAGCCAAGAGATGCAGGCCATACACAGTAGTATGCACTAAGAGGAGTCTATAGAGGAGCAAAAGAAAAGCGTGACGGGATCAGGAGGTATGTGCATGGCGGACAGTAAGGCAGCTTATATTGGGGGGAGTTTATGAGCTGCTCCTAATACTGTGGTGTCTGCAGGACGCATCATGTTAACATGAAGTGCTTGATCCAGAACATTAATCTCAATCCACTTAATCCGAGCTATTGAAAGCATCGCGCTCATCCTACTAATTCATTTATGAGTAGGTTTCCTGAGGAGGAGAGCAGGAGAAAGGAAGGCTCCATTACAGCCACCAACGTCGGGGCCTCCAAGGTCCAGGACTCGGCACCAGTGGACAGGTGCCAAGCAGAGGCCGATGGACGGACTATTAGCCCATGTGAAGCTGCTTACGATAAGAGGGCTTTGCTGCGTTTTTTTGGTCTCTCGTGCATGCTGATAAAGTTTAGTGTCCCCCCCCAAAAAAAAATCATGATTCAACTTCCTTAAGGTTTTTGCACCAAAAAAGTTGCAAAACCTGATAGCTGTTACAGTTTTCCAAATCAGTCAGGAAAAAAACCCAATGTGAGCACATGAGATTTCTGACCTCTCAAAGCTTTTACTGGTACTGTAATGAGCAGCTGAAAGTTTGCATTAAAAAAAAAATGCATTGTGTGAACACAGCCTTACTAATAAAGGCAGGTTTTACAGCTCCATGATCAACCGTTACTTGCTTCTGGCCCAGGGTGAAGGCGATATGTCGATTATTGGACGGTGGCATGAAGGGATGGACAATAGAACGAGTGTAGTAAAGTATTGGTGCACGAATAAACAGAGGCAGAAGCAGAGTCCAGGGCCCAGTGGACATGGAATATGAGCACTTTATAGTTAGAGAACCTGTCAGATTAGTTCTGCTGGACAGACAGCGGGCAGCACCATGGCAGACCGGTACATCCTCAGAGACGCTTCAGGGACAATATACTTTAAGGATCCGCCCGGCTCTTCCCAGCGCCCCTTGGGTACGTTCGCCTGGCTGATTTTTCATGGTAAAGGACCGATCAAGTATTTGCATAATAAAAATCCAAAGCGGACCCCGTGATTACTGCTGGGGATTCACATGTAGATTAATAAAACACATACATGGAATTTGATTAAAGTAAAAACCTGGGGAAAAAAAACAAAATGAGCAAATACCCTGCAGTAAGTAAATACTGCATACTAACACAACGTACCTTACTTACCCTATTTTGATCAAAATAGTGTAAAGGTCATCCCACAGCAACAAGGTGGACCGAACCAGGGTGGTCCCCAACTCTTGTAGTTCTCAACATGTGTCAGCAGGCCTCAAAATAGATAGGGGCAGAGCAGGAGCCTGACATGTCCATTTTGCACCTGCCCACAGAAAGCTATATAGACGAAATGCCCAACCCAAAAAGGGGAAGCCATGCCCCGGTATGTACAAAGCGCAAAAAACTAAAGCAAAACCAAAGAAATGAGCTGGCTTTGTTAAATGGCCAGTGTGGATGCCCACCTACAGACTGCACTTATACCAACCATCTTATTGAAGACTACGTTAAACTTGCAGTGGACAAATCTGGGCCTTGTGGGCGGCATTTTCTGCACGCTTTTCCGCACACATCCGCATCATACGAGCTGCCATAATTATTCATGTACCCGTAATCCTACTATAATTCACACAATATAGTACATAACCTTAGATATGGCCATCTTTCCAATCATTCAGCTTTGTTCCAATACACAGTGACTGTAATAAAGCTTGAGGTGGCATCGTACAAGAGCCGGGATCTGCCCTGTCATTGATCTACAGTAATATACCCTCACCCCGCCAATCTATGCTGGTCTCATTTATGGAGACAGTGTGGAAATTAATATTTTTACGAGGAATACACATTTATGTTCTTCTCTTTATGCATAGCTGAAAGACCCCAATGATAAGCCATCCTTAAGATAAGTGAGCAGTATCAGATTGGTGGGCACCACAGCACTTCTGACAGCTGCAGGACATAAGGCGGCCACTGCAGGCCATGAGTCCCAGGTATACAGATCTGATGTTGATGACCTAGCTAAAGGATAGATCACTAATATTATATGCACAGACTAAAGGTCCGGTTACGTGAACTTCCTGGCGGCACGATACAGTAAACTCGTTTAAATGCCTGTTTACACCGGCAGAGCAAAGTAAACGATGTGCACTGTGTGATCTACACTGGATCTACAGTAGATCACTATTCACATAGGCTGCCATGGTTCTTTCTTCACAGCCGAGAACGATGATCTTTCACACTGCAGAAGAAGTTTCACCCCATGAACCAGTGTTTAGCTCCCTCATCAGCTGATCGTCAGCCAGTTTACACTGCATGATAATCATGAAACCAGCGCTCTTAATCCTTGTTAAGGATCAGCTTGCATTGTAAAGGCACCTTAAACCAGTGGAAACCAATACAGAAAGGAGGTCAAACTCGTACCCATAACAGACCATAAAGTTACTCCCTAGAAATAATTATGCATAACACACAGCTTTTCAGGTCCATTCCTTGAAAAAAAAAAGCAAACCACATGAATATAAACTCCCGCTATAGACTCCCCATGATAGGCAGATATGCAGAAAACACACGGGTATGATAATGAAGGGTGCGCATAAAATACAGGATTACCACTGCAGAGTAATGACCCCGCGATCAAGATCTGGAAAGCAATCATACGCCAGCACATTGAGGACTGCCAGTTCCTTCATCATAGAGTTCTCTGAACTGCTCAAGTAGATGCCAAGAATGCAAGTTTTGTAAAATATTCAGTACGTAAAGATCCATGTCGCCTTACAAAAAGCAACTACAAGTATGACACCAAAGAAACCGGATCTCTGCACATCCCAAATGTCAGAAACGAGCCGTGGCGGTACGATGAGTCTAACTTTAGTCTTGGCCTACACTTATAATTTGTATCCCCCCTCGACAAGAATAAAAAAGAAAGGAGAAAAATAAAAGAAGGAGTAATTAGCCTGTGCTTCCATGTCGTCTTTGAAACCGAGCCGGGAAACATCCCAAGAGAAGCAGGAACATGCCAAACACCGATCCCCCAAGGTGTCGCCCGCGAGAGCTACAGAGTGGTGACGATTACAGAGACCAGAAAACACCATCTGAGCAGACAAGCTATTTTTAGGATTTTGAGAAAAAGTCATTTGCGTGAAGATGGGAAGTCGTGAAGGCATTTACCGTATCTATTAATACGGACACGTTGGCTGTGACACAGCGCCAGCGCTCATTAACTGGAGCAGAAGACATCCTGTAGGAGAGAAGGTGACAATTCACACGTTCTCTGCAAAGGAAGTCCAACACTTGGCCAAGAATTAGAAACAGCAAATGTAACAGTGAAAGCTGAACATGGCAGGTACAGGGAGCTCCGGGACTGGTCATTAGGTCTCACTCCAGTACAGCTGCCTAAGTGTAAGGCTACTTTCACACTAGCGTCGGAATCTCCCCGTCGCAATGCGTCGGGGAGAGTTTCCGACGCTAGCGTTTAACGTACTGCACAATGGAGGCAGCGGATGCATTTCTCCAGCGCATCCGCTGCCCCATTGTGAGGTGCGGGGAGGTGGGGGCGGAGTTCCGGCCGCGCATGCGCGGTCGGAAAAAGCGGTCCGTCAGGAGCAAAAAACGTTACATGTAGCGTTTTTTGCTCCTGACGGTCCGCAAAAGCACGACGCATCCGTCACTCGACGGATGCGACGTGTGGCAATCCGTCGTCAATACAAGTCTATGGGGAAAAAACGCATCCTGCAAGCACTTTTGCAGGATGCGTTTTTTCTGCAAAACGACGCATTGTGACGGATTGCAGAAAACGCTAGTGTGAAAGTAGCCTTAGGCTGCCGTCACACTATCAGTATTCGGTCAGTATTTTACATCAGTATTTGGTCAGTATTTTACATCAGTATTTGTAAGCCAAAACCAGGAGAGGAACAATTAGAGGAAAAGTATATTATAAACATATGCACCACTTCTGTATTTATCACCCACTCCTGGTTTTGGCTTACAAATACTGATGTAAAATACTGACCAAATACTGATAGTGTGACGGCAGCCTTAGTGACTGCTCTACACAACTAATCTAGGAGAAATGGCCTGGAGACAAGTCACTCCACAACATCTCATTAACTCAAGCCTGAACAGATTAATACTAGTGATGAGCGAATATACTCGTTACTCGAGATTTCTCGAGCATGCTCGGGTGTCCGAGTATTTTTTAGTGCTCGGAGATTTAGTTTTCATCCCGGCAGCTGAATGATTTCCTTCTGTTAGCCAGCTTGATTACATGTGGGGATTCCCTAGCAACCAGGCAACCCCCACATGTACTTATGCTGGCTAACAGATGTAAATCATTCAGCTGCGGCAATAAAAACTAAATCTCCGAGCACTAAGAAAAAAAAAAATACTCGGGAGAACCCCTGAGCATGCTCGATAAATCTCGAGTAACGAGTATATTCGCTCATCACTAATTAATGCCATTCTGCATTTAAAAATTAAGAGGAAATGTAAAGGAGTTGTCCATTTTGGACTAGGGTAAAGCAAAAGTCCACCGTGGCACACTTGGCAATGAAAGCTGAAGAAAGCTGTTGGGTAATTATAAGGGCTGAAGGGGCCACGCAGGAACTAAAAACCATGTTTATTTTTTTTCTATTTACCAGGGCTGTGGAGTCGGAGTTAGTTTTGGTTGGAGTCAGAGTCGGTAGAAATGTACCGACTCCAGCTTTAAAAAAAAAAAGGTATTAATATTTCATAATTGAACTTTCATATGAATTTTATAAATGTTACTCAAATATATATGTTCTATCAAACTATGAACAACAGTGATAAGCAGTTCTGCTGGAGATACACATTTCTAAAGGTACCTTCACACTGAGTAACTTTACAACGACAACGATCCGTGACGTTGCAGCGTCCTGGATAGCGATCTCGTTGTGTTTGACACGCAGCAGCGATCAGGATCCCGCTGTGACATCGCTGGTCGTAGCTAGAAGTCCGGAACTTTATTTGGTCGTCAGGACAGCATGATTCGTCATGTTTGACAGCAAAAGCAACGATGCCAGCAATGCTTTACATGGAGCTAACAACCAGCGAGAACGATAAGTACGTCACTGGATCGCTCCTGCATCGTTCTGGTGTTGCTGTGCTTGATGTCTCTATAGCGACCTAAACAGCGACGCTGCAGCAATCGGCTCGTTGTCTATATCGCTGCAGCGTCGCTTAATGTGACGGTACCTTTACTTCTTGTGTGTCACTGTTCTCTACTGCCCTTATCTAATCTTATACTTGGTTAACCTCATGCTGCCCCAACCCCCCTACTTACAATGTATGAAACTGAAAATGTGTTGCAAATTCTTAGTAGTAAAGCTCCTCCTCTAGACTAGATGTTTGGTGTGAGTCTTCCAAGCATCTCACAGCTGCTACTCAGAAGAGGAAGACTGTAATTGTAAGAAGTATTATCCTTTCAACAAACTTTGCATCAGTTATCTGTGTGTCACGAGGCAGAAATAGGAAAACAGGAGATGAGGAATCTGGGCCCCTGAACTGCCCCTCAGGCTAGGGGAAGCCCTGTCTTTCCTTAACTTGGGGGTATCCTTGAAGGTAGGGAGGCCCAAGTCACCGACCTGTCCCTGTCTCCTGGTAAACCCTGAACTAAACTCCCAACCCCCACCCCAGGAGGTGAACAGTGAAAACAGCACCACAAAGAAAACAGGATCAATCAATATGAGAGTGAGGGGAACACTATACCAAAAGGTGAATGCACAAACTACTAAGTAACAAAGAAACAATAACACCACTTAGCTTTCTCTGCTGCAATGCACCGCTCAGCAGAGTAAGGCACCAGGAATAAGTATTCAGCTGTAGAACAACAGCACTCAGCAAACTCCTATTCCAGCAAGGTTGGTATCCAAAGGACCTGTATAACCAACAGTCAGCTGATGCACCAGGTGACCTTTTAAAAGGAAGGTGGGATTGACACCACCCACATCAGCAGAACAAGCTGCAATGCAATTACACCAGCGGCCACCTGGGAAAAAACTGCATTAACCCCCGATGACCTGAAAGGAAAAAAGGTTTTAATCTTAAGGAAACCAGATCTGCCACAGATCCAAACATGGATCGTGACACTGAGTACATGAGGAATAACAGTATTACTGACCACTATATCAGTTGTACGACCTGGCAATAATTTTGTACAATTGTTTTTAGGAAAAACAATTGTCATTTGGATTGTGAATGCGGAATTAAAAACCTGAGAATGTCAAAGAAGCGCCACATTAAATCAGCTGTAGTTGAACATTTCACCATCACTCAAGATAGAAAACATTATGTCTGTCAGTGTATGACAAATGATCCAGACGAAAACAAATTCTGTGAAGCCAAGATCAGTGCATATTCAGGCAAAGATAAAAATGCTCCTACCAGAGCTTCTAATCTAAAAGGAGACATTTAGGCTACGTTCACATTAGCGTTGCGCCGCTGTTGCGTCGGCGACGCAGCGGCGACGCGCCCCTATGTTTAACATAGGGGACGCGTGCGTTTTTTGGGTGGCGTTTTTCGCCACGTGCGTCGTTTCCGACGCTAGCGTCGGACGCAAGAAAATGCAACAAGTTGCATTTTCTGTGCGTCCGATTTTCGTCAAAAACGACGCACGCGTCGCAAAACGCGCGCGTTTTTGCGCGCGTTTGCGCGCGTTTTTCCGTGCGTCGCGCGTTGCGTCGCCGACGCAGGGCGGCGCAACGCTAATGTGAACGTAGCCTTACAGCGCTTTCATCCAGAAGTACTGAAAGCAGTGGATGAGAAAGACTGCATCCAAACCGATGAACCAGTGCCCAGCTCTTCCAGCCAAACAAAGGAGCAGAGAACTTTGCAGCCATCAGTTGCAAGATATTTTGTCAGTGACAAAGTTACTGTGACAATGACAGTAGATACATTTAAAAAACAGATCATGTAAAGGATAGTGTGCCCATTTCATTATTTTCACGATCAGCTTTTATGTGTCTGAATGGGGAAATGGCCCGCAAGCTTGGCGTTTCTCTGGAGAGAGAGTATTAGAAAATTAGTAATCGAAGGAGCTTTTAAACAAAAGGAAGAACTTAAAAAAACTCTCAAGGGACGCTTTGTTTCTTAAAATGGATGCCTGCACACGACACGGAGTGAACTATTTTGCCATCAATGTCCGATTTGTTTGTGACAAAAATGAAATAGTTACCAAGACATTGGCAGTAAAAGACACCAAAGCTCATCACACCAGTGAGTTTCTCCAAGTCTTGGTGGAAAAGGTTCTGCAAGACTATGAACTTAAAAAAGAGCAAGTTCTTTCTGTCGTAACTGACAATGCAATGAGGGTAATGATGGTGACCAGCAGCTAGAAGAACATTCTGGGTCCACAGACACAGAAATGTTTGAAATAGAGGAACACCGTATTGTAACTGAGGAGCAAACTGAAGTTGCTTCAGATGAACAGCAACATGATAGTTTAGATGATCTTGTTGAAACTGTGTCAATACGTTCTTTCATTCATCACATGCGCTGTGTTGTGCATACGCTACAACTGGCTATAAGAGACAGTCTGCAAGAAGGACATGCTGCTGCACTGATTGGCAAGGTGAGAAAATCGGCTACTGTTGCCAGAACCCCTAAAGTTGACTCAATTTTGAAGAGACATGCTGGAAAAGGGGCAATTATTGATCAAGCCACATGATGGGGCAGTACTTACTTAATGATTCAGCGCTTGGTTGAACTGAAAACCTTTCTTGTAGACATGGCTAACCCTCAACTGACGCTAAATGAAAGTCAGTGGAATCAGGTGACTGAGCTGGAAAAATTGCTAGAGCACCCATTTACAGTGACTAAAAAATTACAAGCAGAGGACTAAACTCCAGGTATTTTCTTAAAGGAGTGGAAGAACCTGATGTTTCGCCTGTCCCAAAGGAGGGTTAATTGCAAGTGACATTGCTACATCAACGAAACGGAGAGAGGAGCTACTATTACAAAATTACATTCTTTTGGCAGCTGTTTATGTAGACCCAATGCATCGGATTCTTCTAGATGATCAACAGATAACTAAAGGAAAGGAAGCTCTGTTTGAAATAGCAGTAAGGATGAAAGGGCTGCAGAACAGACAGGAGGAACAAGAAGAATTTGGTCGTCCTGCCACATCTTCACCCTCATCAACTGATGAAGAATTTAACTTCGAAAAATATTTGGATCACAAGGACCATGCAAAGCGTTCCCGCATAGAAGAGTCATCCCCATCAAAGAACACAGCCAGGACATTTCAGCAGAAGTTTTCATGTGCACTAACAGACTAAAAAAATTGAGAAATTTGACCGTTCATCAAAAATAACAGTGCAACAAGCGATTCCTCTGTATCCTGACATTGTCAGAGATGTTGCCCGAGTGGTTACTGCTTTGCCACCAACCCAAGTTAGTGTAGAGAGGTTGTTCTCTGCTCTCAAAATAATTAGATCAGATTTGAGGGCATCCATGAAGGAGGATCTGACAGAGGCAATACTTTTTCTGAGGACAAATTTATAGATTTCTTCTTATTAACTGCATAACAGTGTTTATTGCATATTTACCGGTACTTACAAGAGTTTATAAAAGTTTATAAAAGTTATTTGCTATATTCTAATTGTATTCTAATAAATATAGTTTTTGCTCTACGTGGTCTGATTACTTATATGATGATGAGAAACTGAATAAGCACGATGTTAATATTTTATAACAGTAAATTTATTGTTACGAATTGGATATGTATGAAGGAGTCAGAGCTGGAGTCGGAACCTGATAAAATCCAGGAGTCGGAGTCACAACTGTGGCTTACCAACTCCACAGCCCTGTTAACTACACATAAAAAGTGTGCCTCTGGTCCAGAGGGGGTCTCTGGCATAGCAGCTCAGATAGAGACAATTAGGGGGGCTGCAATACAAAGCCTAGCTTTGTGGACACCACTTTTGAAAGTTTCAGAAAGAAGTGAGCCCTCAATCATCACTTACAGACAAAGGCATCCAATCCAAGGGCGTAACGTTTCAACCATTAGAGGAGACTTCAACAAACATCAGATTGCTGTTAGGTCACTATTCACACGCTGGGTGTACCGCTGAAGAGTAAAGTCACTGTACTGAACGGTGTTGGGACACTACTCAACCTCCAGGAGACCACAACCTCCATCCCAGAGAGCAGCCTTCTATCCTGAAACCCTGAACACATCAGCTGGAGCAGTGAGGAAGAGTTTGGGAAACATTGCTTGGCAGTTTTCTAAGGCTATGTGCCCACGTTGCGGACTGGTGTGCAGATTTTTCCACACGGTTTGCAAAATCCGCAGGTAAACCACACTGCGGATTACCCACGGATTTGCCTCGGTTTTTGTGTGGCTTTACACCTGTGGATTCCTATTGAGTTGAGGTGTAAACCACTGCAAAATCCGCACAAAGAACTGACACGCTGCGGAAAAAACACCGTTTCCGCTCGTTTTTTTCCGCAGCATGGACACATCGGATTTGTTTTTCCACAGGTTTACATGGTATTGTACAACGCATGGAAAACTGCTGCAGATCCACAGCAAAATCCGCAACGTGTGCACAGTCTTCAACTCTGCTTTTCTTATCCTGTATAACCCTGCTGTTTTGTTTGTTTCCACTATACACTTGTACTGCTCCGGTCATTTTTACCGGACCTATTAAAATGCTGTTTTAGTTACTTAAAAAATTTTTTTGAATACCTGTTGCATTATTATACTCTATGTGAACATGGTTAGTCATTATAAAAAAAAACAAAATACGTAAAAAACTCAATTTTTTTATTTATTTTGTGTTTATAAAGGTTACAAGGGCTTATTGAATTCTGCAAAGAAATTACAAATTTGAGCTTAAGGACAAGGAGATTTTTAGTATTTACGCTTTAGTTTTTTCTCTGCCCCTTCTAAACGCTAGTAGTTTTGTTTTTTACCTCCCTGACATAGCCATAGGAGGGCTTCTTTTTAACAGAACCAGCTGTAGTTCTGAGTGACACCAATCATACCAACATATAATGCATGAAAAAAACGAACAATTGATGGCATGAAATATGGAGCTTCAGTGGTCCCTGCTGGTCTGTTCCTTTGCTTTTCGGCAGCAATCACGTCATATATAGTCTTGTGTTCCACAGGGCTGTGGAGTCGGAATCATGGAGTCAGAGACATGGAAATTGAGGAGTCGGAGGTTTGGCTTATGACTCCACAGCCCTGGTGTTCCAGAAGACTCAGGGAAACAGGTCCACCATTCACTGATTAAGATCAGTCTACAGCTTTGGCTAAAACATCATTGCGAAAGGAAATGTAAGAGTGCCAGTAGCGTGCCCGCGGCCATACCTGCTGATTGTTGGTGGGCTGCATTAGGAAGTTCAGGCTTTAAAGTTCTCTTCAGTTTTCGTAGCTTTGACACTTAGATGGGAAAACTTGCTTAAAGGGAACCTGTCACCCCGAAAATCGCGGGTGAGGTAAGCCATTCTGTAATGCTGTAGATAAGCCCCCGATGTTACCTGAAAAAGGAGAAAAAGACGTTATATTATACTCACCCAGGGGCGGTCCCGCTGCTGGTCAGGTCGGATGGGCGTCTCCGGTCCGCTGCGGCGCCTCCTATCTTCTTTCCATGACGTCCTCTTCTGATCTTCAGCCACGGCTCTGGCGCAGGCGTACTTTGCTCTGCCCTGTTGAGGGCAGACAAAGTACTGCAGTGCGCAGGCGCCGGGCCTCTGACCTTTCCGGCGCCTGCGCACTGCAGTACTATCCTCTGCCCTCAAGAGGGCAGAGCAAAGTACGCCTGCGCCAGAGCCTTGGCTGAAGATCAGAAGAGGACGTCTTGTAATGAAGATGGGAGGCGCCGCAGCGGACCAGAGACACCCATCCGAACTGACCAGCAGCGGGACCGCTCCTGGGTGAGTATAATATAACGTCTTTTTCTCCTTTTTCAGGTTACATCGGGGGCTTATCTACAGCATTACAGAATGCTGCAGATAAGCCCCTGATGCCGGTGGGATTACCTCACCCGCGATTTTCGGGGTGACAGGTGCCCTTTAAAAATAAATAAAATAATGGAGACCCAGCAAAATCCATTATAAAATCAATGGGAAAAAATAATGACCACTGCTCTAAAATAGGTTGTGCAAGACAGAAGCCAGGACAGAGCATTACCAGAGCCCAATATAAGCATTTAAGTGGCTCCTAATGTAAAGGTTTACTGAAGCGGAAACCATAGACGCATCCATTGTCATGAAGAGAAAGTGTTCCCACAGGTCTGAGCCTCAACCATCTCCCGCACATTGTACACATGAATAATACAAGACTAATCCCTGGAGGAAGCTTCACTATCATCTGACAAGTCCCATCATTCGCCACAATCAACGGAGTTGGACTTCATCAGATTGCGGATGTTTGCGGCTTGCAAATTAAAATAAGTGTCCTACAAGTCAGGTCTTTTGATTTTTTTTTTTTTTTTTACCTCTAATGTGTTCTCAGGTGGCGTTTTTGCATCTTTTTTTTGCTCCACAAAAAAAAAATAAAAAAAAATCAGAATGGTGGTAGGAAACAATTGCTGTGTACAACATGTGCATTTTGGAAGCATTTTTTTCCCCTATTCATTTGAATGGATGAAAAGTGCTGGAAAACCATATGCAGAGTCTTGGCCAAAATGAGGCAGGACTCAACAAGGCAGAAAAAAAAAAAAAAAAAAAAAAAGAACAGTACACTCCCTATACATTGCCCCTATTGGACAAAATATTAGCAGTTTTGGTTTCCAGCCCCATCTCTGTGCTCATGACACCCAATTATAAAGCTCTTCTCCTGCCATCTCCACCACCTTAATACATAATAGAAGGGATTGCCTGACCGCTATCTCCATCATGTCCTCCCTTTACATGAAGCTGAATTGCTCCAAGACCGGACGGCTCGAGTTTCCCCTCCTCTACTAACGAACCTATACCGCATATTGTAATTACCCTGGGGGGTTCAACCATAACTCCACAACAGAACGCTCGCTGTCTTGGGGCCATATCTGCCTCGGTACTTTCCTTTGTTCTCAATATCCAGTTACTCACTAGCTCGTGTCACCTGCATCTAAAAAACATCACCAAAATCTGTTTTTTCTCACCTTTGAAGCTGCAAAACTTAGTGTCACTCTTCGTTACTGTCTCCCTCTTACCAACTCTTCTACTCTCCATTCAGTCCTGGAAGCAGCAGACAGGGTTGATTGCTGTCCAGCCGCTACACCAATGCCTCCACCCTGTGCCAGTCACTGCCCTGGTTACTCATCTGCTACAGAGTCCAATATAAACTTCTCTCTCACCCAAAAAACGCTCCACAGTTCTGCACTGCCCTACAGCAGCTGTATCATCTGTCCATCACCCTATCCGTGCCCGTTATTCTGGAACTGAGCCAACATCCTCCATAATCCAAACCTTCCACTCCCTACTCCGATTGCCTTGTGCAGGTATGTACTACGGAGGACAGAGAATGAACTTCAATCCAATGTTGCAGCCAGCGGGTAAGGAAAGGGTGAATCAAACACCCGAAAACCCTGCCCCTATGGCTGAAAATTGTCACCTGAATTTGGAGGGAACAGAGTCCCTTTAATTTCTAAAACTCATTAAAATACAAAAAATATATACTGGAACAATATATTTATCCTATGCCTGACTCATGGCCATGCAGTTTTGGGCAGATACAATCCTGTTGCCGGGCATGGAAGGGGTCGAACTTGTTTATGCTCCGATATTGTTAGTAAACCATAATATTAGTGATATTTATTACACAGTGTGACAGCACATAATACACGGCGTAGAGTGACCGCAGCCTGCAGTCACAGAAGCACAAAATCGATTACAGGTTTCAAGGTCAACATTTTATCGCCCTTTTATTTGCTTTGCGGCGTTATCAGCAAGTTACATCCCATTACAATTCAGTAAAGGGATAAGTGAACTACAGGAGGACACGGGAACAAGAGCGCTACAGGAGAAGCGCAGCTCTACAGGAGAAGGAGGAGCGCCCGCCATACAGGAGGAGCACCGCGCTACAGGAGGAGGAGGAGCGCCCGCCATACAGGAGGAGCACCGCGCTACAGGAGGAGGAGGAGCGCCCGCCATACAGGAGAAGCGCAGCGCTACAGGAGGAGGAGGAGCGCCCGCCATACAGGAGGAACACCCGCCATACAGGAGGAGGAGGAGCGCCAGCCTGGCTGAGAAACAATCAACCGCTCATCCTAGGAGCAGAAAGGCTCCATACATAGATCACATCTATGGAGAGCGCTAAATAGAGTACAGCTAAAGTGATCCTTCATGCTCACAAATCCTCACTCACCCCAGCACCCATGTACCTTCCATTCAGTCAGAAATCTGCAAGCCAATAACCCTCACACAACCTACACTACTCACTGTTCCCAATCTCCTCTTTTTCCTGTCCTGATCTGGCTGTACATCACTACAATGACACTCAGATTCCCCCCGTGACCACGTAGCTCCCCTCACCCTCAGAACCTCCAAACACAGAGTATAACAGCCCTGGCTCACTTCACAAACCCGATTTCTCCAGTGATGCTCTAGGAGTGCTGAACGCTTATGGAGGAAAACTCGCACACCAGAAGACTTCATACACTTCAAATGTATGTTAAGGACCTATAATTCTGCCCTTCACCTCGCCAAACAGACCTACTTCACCACCCAGATCTCCTCACTATCCAACAACCCCAAGAAACTTTTTGACACCTTTCACTCCCTCCTCAGGCCAAAAGCACCAGTTCTTATCACAGACATTTGTGCTGATGACCTGGCCTCCTACTTTATAGAGAAAATAGATAATATCCATCAGGAAATCTGCTCCCAATCACCAAGTTCAGTGACTCCCACCCCTCCCTGCATTTCCCGTGGCTCACTCTTCGCATTTGATCCCATCACAGAAGAAGAAGTCTCCAGGCTCCTCTCTTCTTCTCATCTGACTACATGCTCTACCGACCCCATTCCCTCTCATCTCCTCCAGTTTCTCTCTCCAGCCGTCACTACTCACTTAACTACAATCTTTAATCTCTCACTCTCCTCAGGCATTTTCCAGTCCTCCTTCAAACACTATCATTACTCCGATACTAAAGAAACCTGCCCTCGACCCATCCTGCACAAACAACTACAGACCGGTCTCCAATCTCCCCTTCATCTCTAAACTCTTGGAGCACCTGGTCTACTCCCACCCTGCCCATTACCTCTCCACTCATTCCCTCCTAGACCCTTCACAGTCCGGCTTCCGCCCCCTACACTCGACAGAAACTGCACTCATCAAAGTGACCAACAACCTTCTGACTGCAAAATGTAACGGTGACCAAACTCTGCTCATTCTTCTCGACCTTTCGATACTGTTGACCACCCTCTCCTATTCTCTAGGCTCCCGTCACTTGGCATTAAGGACACTGCTCTCTCTTGGTTCTCCTCCTATCTTTCTGACCGCTCCTTCAGTGTTCTGTTCTCTGGCTCCACTTCATCTCCTCTTCCTTTCACTGTTGGGGTACCTCAGGGCTCAGTCCTTGGCCCCCTTCTCTTCTCCCTCTACACGGCCCCAATTGGACAGACCATCAGCAGATTTGGCTTTCAGTACCATCTTTATGCCGACGACGCACAACTATACACGTCATCCCCTGACCTTACCCCCGCTGTACTACAGAAAGCCACTGACTGTCTGTCCGCAGTCTCCGACATCATGTCCGCTCTCTATCTGAAACTCAACCTCTCCAAAACTGAACTTCTTCTGCTCCCACCATCTGCTAACCTCCCTAAACCTGACATTTCCCTCTCCGTGGGTGGCACCATAATAACACCCCGGCAGCAGGCGCACTGTCTGGGTGTTATGTTTGACTCCGATCTCTCCTTCACCTCCCACATACAATCTCTTGCCCGCTCGTGCCACTTACACCTAAAGAACATCTCTAGAATCCGCCCTTTTCTCACTATAGAAACAACAAAAACCCTCACTATCGCCCTGATTCACTCCCGCCTGGACTACTGTAATGCTCTATTAATTGGCCTCCCCCTCACTCGACTTTCCCCTCTCCAGTCCATCCTTAATGCAGCAGCCAAGGTCGTCTATTTGGCTAATCGTCCGCTCTTCGCCTGTCGTTACACTGGCTGCCCATCCATTACAGGATACAATTCAAAGTACTTGTTCTCACCCACAAAGCTCTCCACAGTGCGGCACCCCCTTACATCTCCTCCCTCATTTTTGTCTATCGGCCTAACCGACCGCTGTGCTCTGCAAATGACTTTCGACTAACCTCTGCACTAATCCGTACCTCCCACTCCCGACTCCAAGACTTCTCCCGTGCTGCACCAATCCTCTGGAATGCTCTACCCCAAGATATTAGGACCATCCACAACTTGCATAGTTTTAGGCGTTCCCTCAAAACACATTTGTTCAGAGCGGCCTATCATGTTCCCTAATCAGTTATTTTGTTTGTGTGTGTGGCCCATTCACTACTTCCATCCCCCACCCCCAGAAGATGGCTGGACCATCATTGTAAATACATCATTGTAAATACACACCTGTACTTTGATTCTCCCCCACCTCATTGTAGATTGTAAGCTCTCACGAGCAGGGTCGTCTTATTTTGCTTTAATTATTGTATTGCTAACGTTGTTACTTATGACTGTTGTGTTTGAAGCTGTTAAACTGTAAAGCGCTGCGGAATATGTTGGCGCTATATAAAGATTATTATCTCCCTGCATTCAACCACAACCACAGCAGTGAGATCTGCAGCACAAGATGCCAGTGCCGACCACGCAGACCCTCGGCTCAGACAAATGTGCAACTGATCTCAATATGGAACGAAGAACGAGCTGCTGCCAGACTCGGGGGTCTATCAGGCATCGAATATCATCACGCCCAATCCTTCCTACACCGGCGGCCATCATTATCAGGGGAGACACAGGAGCACACACACGGCAGTCGGTAAGTTTGGGGGCAGACGCTTTGCCCTCATGTGTTTGGTCCCGTGTAGACTTAGAGCATGCGTGCACACTACACGGGATCATACACAAGATCACGTCTCCAACATGCACAGGACAATCGGCAGTAACTGACCCAATTACCACATGGACAGAGAAGTTTGGTTCCTCCAAGGACTAGGTGGTCCGCTGTGTAAGAACACTACACGGGCCCTCAACAGTCTAATATTTCATCATAACGCACAGTTCCACCTGCTTTGGGGGCGGCAGTGGCCCCTTAAGTCGTGGACCCCTGTGCGGCTGCACCAATGGTATGTCTGCCCCTGAGGTGGTCTACAGCGCAGCACCACATACACCCTCAGCCGATAGAAGACATCAGCCCCCCAGGGACCACCCAGCACACGTTCAGAACACCCCTGTAGATCACTAATGGCTGGTTATAAAGGCACCATTCATCAGTGGCGGGTGAAGTCCCCATTATTACAGGCTGGCCCGGCTATGAAGGGGCTGGTGACAGCCCCCATTACTAGTCTCAGGACCTAGAACTTTGGGGGTCGCACCATCCGCTCTATGGCTCATCAGAGATTCCTCAGTGCTGGAACCTGTCGCTCTCCAGCAGACGTGAAGCCTGGGGCATGCTGGGAGTTGTAGTTCCCCAGCCACTGGAGACCCCAGCATTATTAGAGGGCCATTGTGTCAGTGTGCAGGGAGCACAGCCCGGGCCTATCTCCCGGGAGGGGCAGCAGCAGCCACACACCCCACTGACCATGCTGGGGGCAGTAGTACTACAGGGCAGCAGCCACAGGTTGCCCCAGCCTGGCACACGCACAGCCCCACGATGCCCGGGCCCCTCAGGCGGCTCACCAGAAGAAAGTGTTGGTGCCATCATCAAACACTTCAGACTCCGTGGTGGTCCTGGAGGTCTCCCCCCGGAGCAGGGACTTGCCGGCCGGGTATCTGCTTCTGCCCTCCGTCTCGTCCTGGCCGTCCAGGGAGGACTTCCTACTAGCGGCTCCCTTCCTGCCCTCATGGCGTATCATGGCTCCGCAGCGGGCGCCGCTATCATGGGCAGCTCCGTCCTCCTCAGCCGCTGGGAAGAAGTCTCCCACTGACCGGGGATGGGAGGAGCAGGGGGACGCACGCTTTCACCTCACCACGTGGGTTGGGGGGCACATGACTACGTGACGTCACCGGCCCTGACAGCCGGCTGGACGAGGCCGCGCAGTCGTTGCTAAGGGGCGTGGTGTTGGGATCACGCCAGCCGAAAGTGAGTTTGTCACGCATGCGCTGTCCGCGGTGCTGAAGCTGAGTCTGGTCGGCTGTCTGTGGATTTCCACTTTCCAGTAGTTGTCAGGCGCAATGCTGACCGCTCAGTCACTGCCCCGAGCCTGGAGCTGTAGGGTCACAGCCAAATACCCCCGAGCAGAGGGTCACAGCACTATAACCTCCAGCAGAGGGTCTCAGCCATTTAACCCCCAACAGAGGGTCACAACCATATAACCCCCAACAGAGGGTCACAACCATATAACCCCCCAGCAGAGAGTCACAACCATATAACCCCCCAACAGAGGGTCACAGCCAAATACCCCCCAGCAGAGGGTCAAAGCCATATACCCCCCAGCAGAGGGTCAAAGCCATATAACCCCCCAGCAGAGGGTCACAGCCATATAACACCCCAACAGAGGGTCACAACCATATAACCCCCCAGCAGAGAGTCACAACCATATAACCCCCCAACAGAGGGTCACAGCCAAATACCCCCCAGCAGAGGGTCAAAGCCATATAACCCCCCAGCAGAGGGTCACAGCCATATAACCCCCAGCAGAGGGTCACAGCCATATAACCCCCAACAGAGGTCACAGCCATATAACCCCCAACAGAGGGTCACAGCCATATACCCCCAACAGAGGGTCACAGCCATATAACCCCCAACAGAGGGTCACAGCCATATACCCCCCAGCAGAGGGTCACAACCATATACCCCCCAGCAGAGGGTCACAGCCATATAACCCCCCAACAGAGGGTCACAACCATATAACCCCCAACAGAGGGTCACAGCCATATACCCCCCAGCAGAGGGTCACAGCCATATAACCCCCAGCAGAGGGTCACAGCCATATAACCCCCCAGCAGAGGTCACAGCCATATACCCCCCAACAGAGGGTCACAACCATATAACCCCCCAGCAGAGAGTCACAGCCATATAACCCCCCAACAGAGGGTCACAACCATATAACCCCCCAACAGAGGGTCACAACCATATAACCCCCCAGCAGAGGGTCACAGCCATATAACCCCCAGCAGAGGGTCACAGCCATATAACCCCCCAGCAGAGGGTCACAGCCATATAACCCCCAGCAGAGGGTCACAACCATATAACCCCCCAGCAGAGGTCACAGCCATATAACCCCCAACAGAGGGTCACAACCATATAACCCCCCAACAGAGGGTCACAACCATATAACCCCCCAGCAGAGGGTCACAGCCATATAACCCCCCAACAGAGGGTCACAGCCATATAACCCCCCAGCATAGGGTCACAGCCATATAACCCCCAACAGAGGGTCACAACCATATAACCCCCCAGCAGAGGGTCACAGCCATATACCCCCCAGCAGAGGGTCACAGCCATATAACCCCCCAGCAGAGGGTCACAGCCATATAACCCCCAGCAGAGGGTCACAGCCATATAACCCCCCAACAGAGGGTCACAGCCATATAACCCCCAGCAGAGGGTCACAGCCATATAACCCCCCAGCAGAGGGTCACACCCAAATACCCCCCAGCAGAGGGTCACAGCCATATAACCCCCCAGCAGAGGGTCACAGCCACATAACCCCCAGCAGAGGTCACAGCCATATACCCCCCAACAGAGGGTCACAACCATATAACCCCCAACAGAGGGTCACAGCCATATAACCCCCAACAGAGGGTCACAACCATATAACCCCCCAGCAGAGGGTCACAACCATATAACACCCAACAGAGGGTCACAGCCATATAACCCCCAACAGAGGGTCACAACCATATAACCCCCCAGCAGAGGGTCACAGCCATATAACCCCCCAGCAGAGGGTCACAACCATATAACCCCCCAGCAGAGGGTCACAGCCATATAACCCCCCAACAGAGGGTCACAGCCATATAACCCCCCCAACAGAGGGTCACAGCCATATAACCCCCCAGCAGAGGGTCACAACCATATAACCCCCCAGCAGAGGGTCACAGCCATATAACCCCCAGCAGAGGGTCACAGCCATATAACCCCCCAGCAGAGGGTCACAGCCATATAACCCCCAACAGAGGGTCACAGCCATATACCCCCCAGCAGAGGGTCACAGCCATATAACCCCCCAGCAGAGGTCACAGCCATATAACCCCCAACAGAGGGTCACAGCCATATAACCCCCCAGCAGAGGGTCACAGCCATATAACCCCCCAACAGAGGGTCACAGCCATATAACCCCCAACAGAGGGTCACAACCATATAACCCCCCAGCAGAGGGTCACAGCCATATAACCCCCAACAGAGGGTCACAGCCATATACCCCCCAGCAGAGGTCACAGCCATATAACCCCCAACAGAGAGTCACAGCCATATACCCCCCAGCAGAGGGTCACAGCCATATAACCCCCCAACAGAGGGTCACAGCCATATAACCCCCCAGCAGAGGGTCACAGCCATATAACCCCCAGCAGAGGGTCACAGCCATATAACCCCCCAGCAGAGGGTCACAGCCATATAACCCCCAACAGAGGGTCACAGCCATATAACCCCCCAGCAGAGGGTCACAGCCATATAACCCCCCAGCAGAGGGTCACAGCCATATAACCCCCCAGCAGAGGTCACAGCCATATAACCCCCAACAGAGGGTCACAACCATATACCCCCCAGCAGAGGGTCACAGCCATATAACCCCCCAGCAGAGGTCACAGCCATATAACCCCCAACAGAGGGTCACAACCATATAACCCCCCAACAGAGGGTCACAACCATATAACCCCCCAGCAGAGGGTCACAGCCATATAACCCCCAACAGAGGGTCACAACCATATAACCCCCCAGCAGAGGGTCACAGCCATATAACCCCCCAGCAGAGGGTCACAGCCATATAACCCCCCAACAGAGGGTCACAGCCATATAACCCCCAGCAGAGGGTCACAGCCATATAACCCCCCAGCAGAGAGTCACAGCCATATAACCCCCCAGCAGAGGGTCACAGCCATATAACCCCCCAACAGAGGGTCACAGCCATATAACCCCCCAGCAGAGGGTCACAGCCATATAACCCCCAACAGAGGGTCACAACCATATAACCCCCCAGCAGAGGGTCACAGCCATATACCCCCCAGCAGAGGGTCACAGCCATATAACCCCCCAGCAGAGGGTCACAGCCATATAACCCCCAGCAGAGGGTCACAGCCATATAACCCCCCAGCAGAGGGTCACAGCCATATAACCCCCAACAGAGGGTCACAGCCATATACCCCCCAGCAGAGGGTCACAGCCATATAACCCCCCAGCAGAGGTCACAGCCATATAACCCCCAACAGAGGGTCACAGCCATATAACCCCCCAGCAGAGGGTCACAGCCATATAACCCCCCAACAGAGGGTCACAGCCATATAACCCCCAACAGAGGGTCACAACCATATAACCCCCCAGCAGAGGGTCACAGCCATATAACCCCCAACAGAGGGTCACAGCCATATACCCCCCAGCAGAGGTCACAGCCATATAACCCCCAACAGAGGGTCACAGCCATATACCCCCCAGCAGAGGGTCACAGCCATATAACCCCCCAACAGAGGGTCACAGCCATATAACCCCCCAGCAGAGGGTCACAGCCATATAACCCCCAGCAGAGGGTCACAGCCATATAACCCCCCAGCAGAGGGTCACAGCCATATAACCCCCAACAGAGGGTCACAGCCATATACCCCCCAGCAGAGGGTCACAGCCATATAACCCCCCAGCAGAGGTCACAGCCATATAACCCCCAACAGAGGGTCACAACCATATAACCCCCCAACAGAGGGTCACAACCATATAACCCCCCAGCAGAGGGTCACAGCCATATAACCCCCAACAGAGGGTCACAACCATATAACCCCCCAGCAGAGGGTCACAGCCATATAACCCCCCAGCAGAGGGTCACAGCCATATAACCCCCCAACAGAGGGTCACAGCCATATAACCCCCAGCAGAGGGTCACAGCCATATAACCCCCCAGCAGAGAGTCACAGCCATATAACCCCCCAGCAGAGGGTCACAGCCATATAACCCCCCAACAGAGGGTCACAGCCATATAACCCCCCAGCAGAGGGTCACAGCCATATAACCCCCAACTGAGGGTCACAACCATATAACCCCCCAGCAGAGGGTCACAGCCATATACCCCCCAGCAGAGGGTCACAGCCATATAACCCCCCAGCAGAGGGTCACAGCCATATAACCCCCAGCAGAGGGTCACAGCCATATAACCCCCCAACAGAGGGTCACAGCCATATAACCCCCAGCAGAGGGTCACAGCCATATAACCCCCCAGCAGAGGGTCACACCCAAATACCCCCCAGCAGAGGGTCACAGCCATATAACCCCCCAGCAGAGGGTCACAGCCACATAACCCCCAGCAGAGGTCACAGCCATATACCCCCCAACAGAGGGTCACAACCATATAACCCCCAACAGAGGGTCACAGCCATATAACCCCCAACAGAGGGTCACAACCATATAACCCCCCAGCAGAGGGTCACAACCATATAACCCCCAACAGAGGGTCACAGCCATATAACCCCCAACAGAGGGTCACAACCATATAACCCCCCAGCAGAGGGTCACAGCCATATACCCCCCAACAGAGGGTCACAGCCATATACCCCCCAGCAGAGGGTCAAAGCCATATACCCCCCAGCAGAGGGTCACAGCCATATAACCCCCCAGCAGAGGGTCACAACCATATAACCCCCCAGCAGAGGGTCACAGCCATATAACCCCCCAACAGAGGGTCACAGCCATATAACCCCCCCAACAGAGGGTCACAGCCATATAACCCCCCAGCAGAGGGTCACAACCATATAACCCCCCAGCAGAGGGTCACAGCCATATAACCCCCCAGCAGAGGGTCACAGCCACATAACCCCCAGCAGAGGGTCACAGCCATATAACCCCCCAGCAGAGGGTCACAGCCATATACCCCCCAGCAGAGGGTCACAGCCATATAACCCCCCAGCAGAGGGTCACAGCCATATAACCCCCCAGCAGAGGGTCACAGCCACATAACCCCCCAACAGAGGGTCACAGCCACATAACCCCCAGCAGAGGGTCACAGCCATATAACCCCCAACAGAGGGTCACAGCCATATAACCCCCCAGCAGAGGGTCACAGCCATATAACCCCCCAGCAGAGGGTCACAGCCATATACCCCCCAGCAGAGGGTCACAGCCATATAACCTCCCAGCAGAGGGTCAAAGCCATATATCCCCCAGCAGAGGGTCAAAGCCATATACCCCCCAGCAGAGGGTCACAGCCATATAACCCCCCAGCAGAGGGTCACAACCATATAACCCCCCAGCAGAGGGTCACAGCCATATAACCCCCCAGCAGAGGGTCACAGCCATATAACCTCCCAGCAGAGGGTCAAAGCCATATATCCCCCAGCAGAGGGTCAAAGCCATATACCCCCCAGCAGAGGGTCACAGCCACATACCCCCCAGCAGAGGGTCACAGCCATATACCCCCCAGCAGAGGGTCACAGCCATATAACCTCCCAGCAGAGGGTCACAGCCATATACCCCCCAGCAGAGAGTCACAGCCATATAACCCCCCAGCAGAGAGTCACAGCCATATAACCCCCCAGCAGAGGGTCACAGCCATATACCCCCCAGCAGAGGGTCACAGCCATATAACCTCCCAGCAGAGGGTCAAAGCCATATAACCCCCCAGCAGAGGGTCACAGCCTTATAACCCCCAGCAGAGGGTCACAGCCATATAACCCCCCAGCAGAGGGTCACAGCCATATAACCCCCCAGCAGAGGGTCACAGCCTTATAACCCCCAGCAGAGGGTCACAGCCATATACCCCCCAGCAGAGGGTCACAGCCATATAACCTCCCAGCAGAGGGTCAAAGCCATATATCCCCCAGCAGAGGGTCAAAGCCATATACCCCCCAGCAGAGGGTCACAGCCATATACCCCCCAGCAGAGGGTCACAGCCATATACCCCCCAGCAGAGGGTGACAGCCATATAACCTCCCAGCAGAGGGTCAAAGCCATATATCCCCCAGCAGAGGGTCAAAGCCATATACCCCCCAGCAGAGGGTCACAGCCATATACCCCCCAGCAGAGGGTCACAGCCATATACCCCCAGCAGAGGGTCACAGCCATATAACCTCCCAGCAGAGGGTCAAAGCCATATACCCCCCATCAGAGGGTCAAAGCCATATACCCCCAGCAGAGGGTCAAAGCCATATACCCCCCAGCAGAGGGTCAAAGCCATATACCCCCCAGCAGAGGGTCAAAGCCATATACCCCCCAGCAGAGGGTCAAAGCCATATACCCCCCAGCAGAGGGTCAAAGCCATATACCCCCCAGCAGAGGGTCACAGCCATATACCTCCCAGCAGAGGGTCACAGCCATATACCCCCCAGCAGAGAGTCACAGCCATATACCCCCCAGCAGAGGGTCACAGCCATATACCCCCCATCAGAGGGTCAAAGCCATATACCCCCCAGCAGAGGGTCAAAGCCAAATACCCCCCAGCAGAGGGTCAAAGCCATATACCCCCCAGCAGAGGGTCACAGCCATATACCTCCCAGCAGAGGGTCACAGCCATATACCCCCCAGCAGAGAGTCACAGCCATATACCCCCCAGCAGAGGGTCACAGCCATATACCCCCCATCAGAGGGTCAAAGCCATATACCCCCCAGCAGAGGGTCAAAGCCATATACCCCCCAGCAGAGGGTCACAGCCATATACCCCCAGCAGAGGGTCAAAGCCATATAACCCCCAGCAGAGGGTCACAACCATATAACCCCCCAGCAGAGGATCACAGCCATATACCCCCCAGCAGAGGGTCACAGCCATATACCCCCCAGCAGAGGGTCACAGCCATATAACCCCCCAGCAGAGGGTCACAGCCATATACCGCCCAGCAGAGGGTCAAAGCCATATAACCCCCAGCAGAGGGTCAAAGCCATATAACCCCCCAGCAGAGGATCACAGCCATATACCCCCCAGCAGAGGGTCACAGCCATATACCCCCCAGCAGAGGGTCACAGCCATATAACCCCCCAGCAGAGGGTCACAGCCATATAACCTCCCAGCAGAGGGTCAAAGCCATATACCCCCCAGCAGAGGGTCACAGCCATATACCCCCCAGCAGAGGGTCACAGCCATATAACCCCCCAGCAGAGGTCACAGCCATATAACCCCCAACAGAGGGTCACAGCTCTATAACCCCCCAGCAGAGGGTCACAGCTCTATAACCCCCCAGCAGAGGGTCACAGCCATATAACCCCCCCAGCAGAGGGTCACAGCCATATAACCCCCCAGCAGAGGGTCACAGCTCTATAACCCCCCAGCAGAGGGTCACAGCTCTATAACCCCCCAGCAGAGGGTCACAGCCATATAACCCCCCAGCAGAGGTCACAGCCATATAACCCCCAACAGAGGGTCACAGCCATATAACCCCCCAGCAGAGGGTCACAGCCATATAACCCCCCAGCAGAGGGTCACAGCCATACAACCCCCCAGCAGAGGGTCACAGCCATATAACCCCCCAGCAGAGGGTCACAGCTCTATAACCCCCCAGCAGAGGGTCACAGCTCTATAACCCCCCAGCAGAGGGTCACAGCCATATAACCCCCCAGCAGAGGGTCACAGCCATATAACCCCCCAGCAGAGGGTCACAGCCATATACCCCCCAGCAGAGGGTCACAGCTCTATAACCCCCCAGCAGAGGGTCACAGCTCTATAACCCCCCAGCAGAGGGTCACAGCCATATAACCCCCCAGCAGAGGGTCACAGCCATATAACCCCCCAGCAGAGGGTCACAACCATATAACCCCCCAGCAGAGGGTCACAGCCATATAACCCCCCATGAGGGTCACAGCCATATAACCCCCCAGCAGAGGGTCACAGCCTTATAACCCCCAGCAGAGGGTCACAGCCATATAACCCCCCAGCAGAGGGTCACAGCCATATAACCCCCCAGCAGAGGGTCACAGCCTTATAACCCCCAGCAGAGGGTCACAGCCATATATCCCCCAGCAGAGGGTCACAGCCATATACCCCCCAGCAGAGGGTCACAGCCATATAACCCCCCAGCAGAGGGTCACAGCCATATACCCCCCAGCAGAGGGTCACAGCCATATATCCCCCAGCAGAGGGTCAAAGCCATATACCCCCCAGGAGAGGGTCACAGCCATATACCCCCAGCAGAGGGTCAAAGCCATATACCCCCCAGCAGAGGGTCACAGCCATATAACCTCCCAGCAGAGGGTCACAGCAATAAAACCCCCAGCAGAGGGTCAAAGCCATATACCCCCCAGCAGAGGGTCAAAGCCATATACCCCCCAGCAGAGTGTCACAGCCATATACCCCCCAGCAGAGGGTCACAGCCATATACCCCCAGCAGAGGGTCACAGCCATATACCCCCCATCAGAGGGTCAAAGCCATATACCCCCCAGCAGAGGATCACAGCCATATACCCCCAGCAGAGGGTCACAGCCATATACCCCCAGCAGAGGGTCACAGCCATATACCCCCCAGCAGAGGGTCACAGCCATATAACCCCCAGCAGAGGGTCACAGCCATATACCCCCCAGCAGAGGGTCAAAGCCATATAACCCCCAGCAGAGGGTCAAAGCCATATAACCCCCCAGCAGAGGATCACAGCCATATACCCCCCCAGCAGAGGGTCACAGCCATATACCCCCCAGCAGAGGGTCAAAGCCATATAACCCCCAGCAGAGGGTCACAGCCATATAACCCCCCAGCAGAGGGTCACAGCCATATACCCCCAGCAGAGGGTCACAGCCATATACCCCCCAGCAGAGGGTCAAAGCCATATAACCCCCAGCAGAGGGTCACAGCCATATACCCCCAGCAGAGGGTCACAGCCATATACCCCCCAGCAGAGGGTCACAGCCATATAACCCCCAGCAGAGGGTCAAAGCCATATACCCCCCAGCAGAGGGTCAAAGCCATATACCCCCCAGCAGAGGGTCACAGCCATATACCCCCCAGCAGAGGGTCAAAGCCATATACCCCCCAGCAGAGGGTCACAGCCATATAACCCCCCAGCAGAGGGTCAAAGCCATATACCCCCCAGCAGAGGGTCACAGCCATATACCCCCCAGCAGAGGGTCACAGCCATAGAACCCCCCAGCAGAGGGTCACAGCCATTTACCCCCTAGCAGAGGGTCACAGCCATATAACCCCCCAGCAGAGGGTCACAGCCATATACCCCCCAGCAGAGGGTCACAGCCATATAACCCCCAGCAGATTGTCACAGCCATATACCCCCCAGCAGAGGGTCAAAGCCATATACCCCCCAGCAGAGGGTCAAAGCCATATACCCCCCAGCAGAGGGTCAAAGCCATATACCCCCCAGCAGAGAGTCACAGCCATATACCCCCCAGCAGAGGGTCACAGCCATATACCCCCCAGCAGAGGGTCACAGCCATATACCCCCCAGCAGAGGGTCACAGCCATATAACCCCCAGCAGAGGGTCACAGCCATATACCCCCCAGCAGAGGGTCAAAGCCATATACCCCCCAGCAGAGGGTCACAGCCATATAACCTCCCAGCAGAGGGTCACAGCCATAAAACCCCCAGCAGAGGGTCAAAGCCATATACCCCCCAGCAGAGGGTCAAAGCCATATACCCCCCAGCAGAGGGTCAAAGCCATATACCCCCCAGCAGAGGGTCACAGCCATATACCCCCCAGCAGAGGGTCACAGCCATATACCCCCCAGCAGAGGGTCAAAGCCATATAACCCCCAGCAGAGGGTCAAAGCCATATACCCCCCAGCAGAGGGTCAAAGCCATATACCCCCCAGCAGAGGGTCACAGCCATATACCCCCCAGCAGAGGGTCACAGCCATATACCCCCCAGCAGAGGGTCAAAGCCATATAACCCCCAGCAGAGGGTCAAAGCCATATACCCCCCAGCAGAGGTCACAGCCATATACCCCCCAGCAGAGGGTCACAGCCATATACCCCCCAGCAGAGGGTCAAAGCCATATACCCCCCAGCAGAGGGTCAAAGCCATATACCCCCCAGCAGAGGGTCACAGCCATATACCCCCCAGCAGAGGGTCACAGCCATATACCCCCCATCAGAGGGTCAAAGCTATATAACCCCCAGCAGAGGGTCAAAGCCATATACCCCCCAGCAGAGGTCACAGCCATATACCCCCCAGCAGAGGGTCAAAGCCATATACCCCCCAGCAGAGGGTCACAGCCATATACCCCCCAGCAGAGGGTCAAAGCCATATACCCCCCAGCAGAGGGTCAAAGCCATATACCCCCCAGCAGAGGGTCACAGCCATATACCCCCCAGCAGAGGGTCACAGCCATATAACCCCCCAGCAGAGGGTCAAAGCCATATACCCCCCAGCAGAGGGTCACAGCCATATACCCCCCAGCAGAGGGTCAAAGCCATATACCCCCCAGCAGAGGGTCACAGCCATATACCCCCCAGCAGAGGGTCAAAGCCATATACCCCCCAGCAGAGGGTCAAAGCCATATACCCCCCAGCAGAGGGTCACAGCCATATACCCCCCAGCAGAGGGTCAAAGCCATATACCCCCCAGCAGAGGGTCAAAGCCATATACCCCCCAGCAGAGGGTCACAGCCATATACCCCCCAGCAGAGGGTCAAAGCCATATAACCCCCCAGCAGAGGGTCACAGCCATACACCCCCAGCAGAGGGTCACAGCCATATAACCCCCAGCAGAGGGTCACAGCCATATACCCCCCAGCAGAGGGTCAAAGCCATATACCCCCCAGCAGAGGGTCACAGCCATATAACCTCCCAGCAGAGCGTCACAGCCATAAAACCCCCAGCAGAGGGTCAAAGCCATATACCCCCCAGCAGAGGGTCAAAGCCATATACCCCCAGCAGAGGGTCAAAGCCATATACCCCCCAGCAGAGGGTCACAGCCATATAACCCCCAGCAGAGGGTCACAGCCATATAACCCCCAGCAGAGGGTCACAGCCATATACCCCCCAGCAGAGGGTCACAGCCATATACCCCCCAGCAGAGGGTCAAAGCCATATAACCCCCAGCAGAGGGTCAAAGCCATATACCCCCCAGCAGAGGGTCAAAGCCATATAACCCCCCAGCAGAGGGTCACAGCCATATACCCCCCAGCAGAGGGTCACAGCCATATAACCCCCAGCAGAGGGTCACAGCCATATAACCCCCCAGCAGAGGGTCAAAGCCATATACCCCCCAGCAGAGGGTCACAGCCATATAACCTCCCAGCAGAGGGTCACAGCCATAAAACCCCCAGCAGAGGGTCAAAGCCATATACCCCCCAGCAGAGGGTCAAAGCCATATACCCCCCAGCAGAGGGTCAAAGCCATATACCCCCCAGCAGAGGGTCACAGCCATATACCCCCCAGCAGAGGGTCACAGCCATATACCCCCCAGCAGAGTGTCAAAGCCATATAACCCCCAGCAGAGGGTCACAGCCATATACCTCCCAGCAGAGAGTCACAGCCATATATCCCCCCAGCAGATGGTCACAGCCATATACCCCCCCAGCAGAGGATCATTAGTAATCATCAATATTGACCCTGTGTCAATATATTCACTATAAAGCATGAATAACACAAGGGGCAACACCGTGCCAAGTCCCCACTGCCCCCCAGCAATGTATAGTGGTCTCTGACAAGATCTCATTCACCTAGGCCCAGAAATATCATGTCCACCCCTTTGTGTGACCGCTGCAGCCAATCACTGGCCCATGACTGTCACCATAGCACAAATCGTGCCCTCTGAGAGCCTCCTTTAGAAAGTGTTAAAGGGGTTGTTCAGTACTGTGTAACCCCTTCTTAATGCTATATTCCCCCATGTAAAAAATATAAATAGTTTGCACTCCCCTCGGGTTCCGTTCCGGCAATGTCTCCCTAGTTTCGTGTGACATTCTTTACGGCATTACAGTGTCCCCCGAGCCTTAGGAGATGCCACCCTGACATAACCGGAATGGTGCTGGCGCAGGAGGTGAGTATAGGGTATGTTTATGTTACATTGGGTGAATATAGTATTTCATGGAGTTATCCAAGACTTGTTTTTTTATTGGGTTAAGACCTTACTAGCAGCTAGTTTCTAATACCTGCCTGTTTTGCCAAGCAGGAAGCCTAACTGCGGGGAGCCAGCTGTCAATCGGCATGACGCCCCATCGACAGAGCAGAATACAAAGAGCTGCTGTGTTGTGAGGAAGCAGGAGAGTCAGCTCCTGAGGTGGGAGAGAAGACCACAGGCCAGGCAGGTAGTTAATTACCTGCCTGTAATTTCTTCACCTAATAGGAAACAAACCATGTCCCAAATAACCAGGGGTTGACTAAGCAGTGGATAACCCGTTAATGATTTCTAAAGGGGGCTCTCAGAGAGCACAACCTATGACCCCAGCAGAGGCCGTCTCATGGTCTCTGGCATAGGGAGTATTACTCTGGGCATCAGCACGTGTGCCGGCCCTTTGTCTGAGACACTATGGATGACCTCAAGAGGCTGAAGGACATTTATCGGGCACCTGGTAGACTCTTGGAGAGTTGAAATGTCAGAGTCCTCCACAGCCCAATACCTTATGAAGCTGTTGTAGAGCTGTGAGACACTTTCTTGGCTTGAGAGGAAAACATCTGCAGAGACACAAATCCATCAAACCTAATCTAATGGAATTTGTCTCACTATATAACTATCTTCTCCTTAATGGGTGCTACTTCCATCAGCTGGAAGGTACAGCTATGGGGAACACTCGTGCTCCTACATACCCGAATCTATGTCTGGTTTGGTGGAAGGAGCGGGTGGGATTCACTGAGATGAATTAAAAATTGCCATCATGTTTGTTTTTGTGCCTCAGATTTATAGATAACACTCTGATATTTTTTTCTTTTATGCTTTAACGTAAACCCACTGCCAGCAATATTCTCATGGAATGAACCAACACAAAAACACTACTACGTCTGAGTGTCCGCCTCAGTAGGCTTTGATAACCAGTCGAAAGTTATGGAAACACTTCATATGTACTGGAAGGTTCTTAGGATGGAGACAGTCATTAGCAGATGGGTGACCATGATGGATCGCCTACTTTATAGCCACATTCACCAATAGTGTTAATAGAATATGGCTAGTCCAGAGACTGCAGATTGCTGGTACTTTCCAGTGTGGGTTAGGCAAGGTATGTGCAAAGTATTGGCACAGGCGGTGCAGTGGCTGCTATCTGCACAATCCATGATCTGTCAAGATACAATGTCACATTTATTTGCATTTACTTTGATAACGGAGTAATCAAGTAGTTTTACTGCTGTCATTTAACCAGTAAATTCTGTGTATCTGTAATCTGTCTTCTTGTATTGACCTTATGATTAGGTTTATCTTTGTGTACTTTAGATGGCAACCATCAGTTTCTTCATAACCCAAGGAGAAACAATACTTCTTGGATCCCGGTCAGACGCCTCTCAATCAGCCAAACCAGATCTCCACTTTGCACTGATGAGGGGCAGTACCCTGAAACACAGTGTCTGCAAATTGAGATTCCGTTTTGGCTTTTATCCTAAGTCATGTGACAAGGCTCGTTAAAGGGTCGACATTGACTGTTAGCATTGCTACTTCCAATAGGTGGCACTAGAGTTCTAGTCCTCTTCCTCTCTGAAGAGACAATTTTCATAGCCCATAGAGTGATCTAATCGCCGTCTTATGTAAAAGTGATCGGTTTACCAGTTTTATGAGCGCAAGCATGGGCATGGCATATGCTTGCTTTCAAAAATGGCTTTCTTCATGTTCCTTTTCTATAAACGCCAGATTTGTGGAGTACAGAGGCGTAGCTAGGGTTTTGTTTAAGGGGGGATGAAACTTCTGAGTGGGCCCCTAACCAGGTAACCTTGATTACAACTCGGTGACGCACCCTAATAGTGGAGGAGAATCTCAGCAGATGACCGCGCTGTTACTGAAGATAATCTCTATACAAAAACCAACATGGATATTATGGTCAGTGCTAGATACCAGTCCAACAGAACATATAACAGATCACTGCACAGATACAGATAATGTCTTACCGCTGACGTTCTTTATGATGGAATCGTTCACTTTTCCCGTCTTTTCCATATGGCCCAGACCAACACAACTTCTTCCAGCTACAACTCGTCTGCAGAGAAAACAACAAAGACAGGTTTCATTTCTCATATTCCAGCCCCATCACCATCTATTCCCAACCTGCACAAACTCCTCATCCTGCTGATATCCCAATACTGAGCCGCTGCTGCCGTATGTGTCCCTATTACTGCCCCTGATACCCCAATACTGAGCCGCTGCTGCCATATGTGTCCCTATTACTGCCCCTGATGCCCCAATACTGAGCCGCTGCTGCCATATGTGTCCCTATTACTGCCCCTGATACCCCAATACTGAGCCGCTGCTGCCGTATGTGTCCCTATTACTACACCTGATACCCCAATACTGAGCCGCTGCTGCCATATGTGTCCCTATTACTGCCCCTGATACCCCAATACTGAGCCGCTGCTGCCGTATGTGTCCCTATTACTACACCTGATACCCCAATACTGAGCCGCTGCTGCCATATATGTCCCTATTACTGCCCCTGATACCCCAATACTGAGCCGCTGCTGCCATATGTGTCCCTATTACTGCCCCTGATACCCCAATACTGAGCCGCTGCTGCCATATGTGTCCCTATTACTGCACCTGATACCCCAATACTGAGCCGCTGCTGCCATACGAGTCCCTATTACTGCCCCTGATACCCCAATACTGAGCCGCTGCTGCCGTATGTGTCCTTATTACTACACCTGATACCCCAATACTGAGCCACTGCTGCCGTATGTGTCCCTATTACTGCACCTGATACCCCAATACTGAGCCTCTGCTGCCGTATGTGTCCCTATTACTGCACCTGATACCCCAATACTGAGCCGCTGCTGCCATATGTGTCCCTATTACTGCATCTGATACCCCAATACTGAGCCTCTGCTGCCGTATGTGTCCCTATTACTGCACCTGATACCCCAATACTGAGCCGCTGCTGCCGTATGTGTCCCTATTACTGCACCTGATACCCCAATACTGAGCCTCTGCTGCCGTATGTGTCCCTATTACTGCACCTGATACCCCAATACTGAGCCGCTGCTGCCATATGTGTCCCTATTACTGCACCTGATACCCCAATACTGAGCCGCTGCTGCTGTATGTGTCCCTATTACTGCCCCTGATACCCCAATACTGAGCCGCTGCTGCCGTATGTGACCCTATTACTGCACCTGATACCCCAATACTGAGCCGCTGCTGCCGTATGTGTCCCTATTACTGCACCTGATACCCCAATACTGAGCCGCTGCTGCTGTATGTGTCCCTATTACTGCCCCTGATTCCCCAATACTGAGCCGCTGCTGCCATATGTGACCCTATTACTGCACCTGATACCCCAATACTGAGCCGCTGCTGCCGTATGTGTCCCTATTACTGCACCTGATACCCCAATACTGAGCCGCTGCTGCCATATGTGACCCTATTACTGCACCTGATACCCCAATACTGAGCCGCTGCTGCCATATGTGACCCTATTACTGCACCTGATACCCCAATACTGAGCCGCTGCTGCCATATGTGACCCTATTACTGCACCTGATACCCCAATACTGAGCCGCTGCTGCCGTATGTGACCCTATTACTGCACCTGATACCCCAATACTGAGCCGCTGCTGCTGTATGTGTCCCTATTACTGCCCCTGATACCCCAATACTGAGCCGCTGCTGCCGTATGTGTCCCTATTACTGTACCTGATACCCCAATACTGAGCCGCTGCTGCCCTATGTGTCCCTATTACTGCACCTGATACCCCAATACTGAGCCGCTGCTGCTGTATGTGTCCCTATTACTGCACCTGATACCCCAATACTGAGCCGCTGCTGCCCTATGTGTCCCTATTACTGCACCTGATACCCCAATACTGAGCCGCTGCTGCTGTATGTGTCCCTATTACTGCACCTGATACCCCAATACTGAGCCGCTGCTGCCATATGTGTCCCTATTACTGCACCTGATACCCCAATACTGAGCCGCTGCTGCTGTATGTGTCCCTATTACTGCACCTGATACCTCAATACTGAGCCGCTGCTGCCATATGTGTCCCTATTACTGCACCTGCTGTGTGGTTCTCTGTGTCCTCTAAATTCTAAAGCACCCCTCTATAATATAGTAATGCCGGGTGCAAGTACCCTAGAAAACAGTGCCCACATTTTGCTCCCTAGAAAGTAATATTGCCATATGTGCCCCTTTGATAGCAACAGTAACCTGAGTTCCCGTATAACAATAAGTGCCCACTTTACATTTAATAATGTCCCGAGTCTCCCCCCTGTACAGCTCCCCTATACACAGCATTATGCTCTCTTATACACAGTATAT
The DNA here is from genome assembly GCF_032444005.1 of Ranitomeya imitator. Lineage (NCBI taxonomy): Eukaryota > Metazoa > Chordata > Amphibia > Anura > Dendrobatidae > Ranitomeya > Ranitomeya imitator. The sequence goes on along the minus strand of NC_091290.1, from coordinate 59,309,177 downwards.
TGTCCCTTCACTGTATAGTACCACCCACACAGTATACTGACTCCTTAGTAGCCCCCAAACTGTTTGATGGCTCCGACAATGTATAATGACCCCCACACTGTAATCTCCATACTGTATGATGGCCCCCTAGATAGCCTCCATATACAGTAGCATAATGCACCAAATAATCCACAATATAGTATAATGCACTACCCATTGGCAGACTCTATAGCATACAGCAGCCCCCATAGGCAGTCCCTGTAATAAGGTAGCACCTCCATAGGCAGACCCTGTAATAAGGTAGCACCCACATAGGCAGACCCTGTAATAAGGCGGCAGATCCTGTAATATGGCAGCACCCCCATAGTCAGACCCTGTAATAAGGCAGCACCCCCATAGACAGACCCTGTTATAAGGCAGCCCCCTTAGTCAGACCCTGTAATAAGGCAGCACCCCCATAGTCAGACCCTGTAATAAGGCAGCCCCCATAGTCAGACCCTGTAATAAGGCAGCCCCCCATAGTCAGACCCTGTATTAAGGCAGCCCCCATAGTCAGACCCTGTAATAAGGCAGCCCCCCATAGGCAGACCCTGTAATAAGGCAGCACCCATAGTCAGACCCTGTAATAAGGCAGCCCCCTTAGTCAGACCCTGTAATAAGGAAGCACCCCCATAGTCAGACCCTGTAATAAGGCAGCCCCCTTAGTCGGACCCTGTAATAAGGCAGTACCCCATAGTCAGACCCTATAATGAGGCAGCCCCCTTAGTCAGACCCTGTAAAAAGGCAGCCCCCATAGTCAGACCCTGTAATAAGGCAGCACCCCCATAGTCAGACCCTGTAATAAGGCAGCACCCCCATAGGCAGACCCTGTAATAAGGCAGCCCCCCATAGTCAGACCCCATAGTCAGACCCTGTAATAAGGCAGCCCCCATAGTTAGACCCTGTAATAAGGCAGCCCCCCATAGTCAGACCCTGTATTAAGGCAGCCCCCATAGTCAGACCCTGTAATAAGGCAGCCCCCCATAGGCAGACCCTGTAATAAGGCAGCACCCATAGTCAGACCCTGTATTAAGGCAGCCCCCCATAGTCAGACCCTGTATTAAGGCAGCCCCCATAGTCAGACCCTGTAATAAGGCAGCCCCCCATAGGCAGACCCTGTAATAAGGCAGCCCCCCATAGGCAGACCCTGTAAAAAGGCAGCAGATGCCATAAAAAAATAAATACTCACCTCTCTTCTTCCTGGTTCCTGCGCTTCTCCCACTGATCTCCTGACAGCAGGCGCCGGGCAGTGACGTCATCGCGCCCGCTGTCAGTCTTGGTGACATCAGACACCGACACTGACAGGGGTATGATGGGAGAAGGAGCATAACGCTCCTTCTCCCATCAATGTGATCAGCTGTATCTGCTAAATGCCGGTACAGCTGATCTTCCGATGACAGCGGGGGGCCCAATGCTGGCACTGGGCCCCCTCGCCTGCTCAGGGGCCCCATAGCGGCCGGGCGGCAGAGCAGGGAGATCGATTCTCTCTGCTCTGCCGCAGAATGTAACTGTATACAGTTTCAGTAGCATAGATCCGGGTGGGGCCCCTCAGAGCACCGGGCCCACGGCGCCCATACCCTCTGCCCCCCCCGGTAGCTACGCTATATTACTATAGTACGCTATATTACTATAGTATATTACTTATAGTTGTCCTATGGACAGATTCTTTCACCTGATCTGTCGATCTCTGCAGCTTCTTCAGAATGAACATGGGCTTCTTGGCTGGTTCCCTATTTAGTTACTGCTGTCCTTGCTTGGAATGTCAATCTAGGTAGACAGCCATGACTTGGTAAGTTTACAGTTGTGCCATACTCCTGCTTTCCAAAGCGTGGGCTATATTTTTTTGGTACCTAACGCTGCTTCACTTTTCTCCACCACCTTATCCCTGACCTGTCTGGTGTGTTCCTTGGATTTTATGACGCTGTTTGATCTATAATTTTCCAAACAAACTTCTGAGGCCTTCACAGAAGAGCTGTAGTTATACTGAGAATAAATTACACATAGGTGGACTCAATTTACTAACTATGTGACTACTGGAGGCAATTGGTCTCACAGGATTTTATTTAGAGGTAACTGACTACAGGGGGTGCTGAATACAAATGCATGTCAGATTTATATTTTTTAAATAATTAGAAAACCATGTATTGTTTTCTTTAGACTTCACAAATAATTGCTACTTTGTGTTGGTATAGCACATAAAATCCTAATAAAATACATTTAGGTTTGTGGGTATAAGGTGAAAAAAAAGGAAAGCGTTCATGGGCTATGAATACTTTTTCAAGGCTCTGTGTATATATAGTTCACGTACAGATAGAAAAGTGTTGGCACAGGCGGTGCAGTGGCTGTTATCTCCACAATCCATGATATGTCAAGATACAATGTCACATTTATTTGCATTTGCTTTGATAGCGGAGTAATCAAGCAGTTTTATTGCTGTCATTTAACCAGTAAATTCTGTGTATCTGTAATCTAACTGTCTTCTCATGTTGACCTTATGATTAATTTTATCTTTGTGTATTTTAGACACCAACCACCAGTTTCTTCATAACCCATAGAGTGATCCGTCTTTTGTAAAAGTGGCTTACGGTGGTTTTCCCAATATGCTACTGTTCTTAAGGCCCCTTCACATTTAGCGACGCTGCAGCGATACCGACAACGATCCGAATCGCTGCAGCGTCGCTGTTTGGTCGCTGGAGAGCTGTCACACAGACCGCTCTCCAGCGACCAACGATGCCGGTAACCAGGGTAAACATCGGGTAACTAAGCGCAGGGCCGCGCTTAGTAACCCGATGTTTACCCTGGTTACCATGCTAAAAGTAAAAAAAAACAAACACTAGATACTTACCTACAGCCGTCTGTCCTCCAGCGCTGCGCTCTGCTTCTCTGCTCTCCTCCTGTACTGTCTGGGAGCCGGAAAGCAGAGCGGTGACGTCACCGCTCTGCTTTCCGGCTCACAGCCAGTACAGGAGGAGTGCAGAGCACAGCGCTGGAGGACAGACAACTGTAGGTAAGTATCTAGTGTTTGTTTTTTTTTACTTTTAGCATGGTAACCAGGGTAAACATCGGGTTACTAAGCGCGGCCCTGCGCTTAGTTACCCGATGTTTACCCTGGTTACCAGTGAAGACATCGCTGGATCGGTGTCACACACACCGATCCAGCGATGTCAGCAGGGAGTCCAGCGACGAAATAAAGTTCTGGACTTTATTCAGCGACCAACGATCTCCCAGCAGGGGCCTGATCGTTGGTCGCTGTCACACATAACGATTTCATTAACGATATCGTTGCTACGTCACAAATAGCAACGATATCGTTAACAATATCGTTATGTGTGAAGGTACCTTAAGATTGCTGCTGCTAGCAAGGAAGTGCATGAACCTCGGACAGGTACTCGAGACATAATCGGGGAAGATTAGATAAAGAAAATGACTTGTCATCCACAACTAAAGGACTGCCTGCAACGTTACCGATGCCTGGAAGGTTTATATATACTGTATATACATGTAATGACATGGAGGTGTCACAGGGGACCCCGACAGAGAATGGTCTCTTCTATTTCAGGGGTCAGAGGATTGCAGTGTTTGCTATGCGCACGCCTGCACTGGTTGGATCTTCTTTGCTTTCCAGTTAGCTGTGCAGATTTCCCTTCCTCTAGTGTTGCAATGATTAAGCTGTGCAGATTTCACTTTTTAGTTGGTTGCAAAGGTTAAGCATTTCCGTTGGACTCCTAAAGCCTTCTGTCCTGAGTTATCTCATCTGTTCTGCTTCTTTCCACTCCCTTCTGGTATAAATACTCTCCTCTTTGCTTGAGTAGTTGCCAGTGATAGCTTGCTATACCTTAGAGTTGGTTTGGAGCTGTGAGCCATGGCAAGAGAAGCCAACTAGGAGTCGTCTCTGGAGATTGGTGTTTGGAAGTTTGTCGGATGTCTTCCTTCTCTTTATCTGCCTTTTGGTTTGCCTCCGCCTTCTCTCTTTAGATACCATTCCTTAGTTAATGACAGGACCAGACATGGGTTAAGAACATGGAGCGTGGAATAGGATCATTGAACCAGTGCAGGAAAATATATGAAGACCAAGAAGAGAAAGTGTAAAGTGATGAATGAGAGCAAGCAGAGGGCATAGCGAGTAGCCTGCACACCTTGTACACAAGGGACATGGTTAGGACATGGAAGCTTGAACTGTCATGCTGTTGCAATGCAGGTAGGTGCAGGCTTTACTAGATGGCAGTAGAGAGGAAGCAGGTCTGCTCCTAAACAGAGCTGGCCTGCAGTGCAGCAGTGAGGCTACCACAGGTGGCAGCAGAATAGTCAACAAAACCCGGGTCAAATTCTAGACTGTAGCGCAGTACCAAAGGAATAAGCAAACTCACGGTCAGAGACAAGCCAGGGGGTCAGTAACGGTCAGAAGCCAATAAGCCAAAAGACAAAGGACAGAAACAGTCAGGATACAAGCCAAGTCAAACCAGGGAGTGTGCACATTAAAGGGAAACATGGAGTCAAGACAGGAACGGGATAACAGAGATACGGGTTCAGACAGCAAACACAGCAGGACAAATCAGAGCAATCAGAGTCAGCTACGGAAGCACTAGGCAGAAACTATAACTGACATGATCTGCAGGACACAGTGGGGATGAATAGCAAAACCTGAGACCAGACTGAGGCTGAGAAAAGTTAGCCCCTGACATGATCAGATCGGGAAAAGGGAAGACAGGACTCAAAACCCGGTCTGGATCATGACAGTATCCTCCTCTCAAGGGGGGCCACCGGACCCCCAGGTTTCCCAGGATATCGTATATCAAACGCCCAAACCACTTGATCAGCATGGACAAAACCTGCTGGGACCCAAGATCGATCCTCAGGACCATAACCCCTCCAATGGACCAAATACTGAAGTGAATTGCAGACCATGTGTGGCACCCCAGGAGTCCAGTTGCCACAGTGGCATTGCCTTCCTCAGGGGGGATGATGCCATGCCTGGAAGCAAGAGGAGTCCCCTGTCCAGGTAATTTCAGCATACAACACCTTTCCTGACTCCAGACCAGATGGATGGCTGTTATCGATAAGACTGTTCAGGGATATCTTCCCTGATAGTTCTTTGAGTCTTTGATGCCCGGTACCTCCCTGATGGCGCAAGACGGATACCGCCGTCATATTGTCCATCAGGATTTTGATGTGTCGACCCCTCAGCTGGGCCTGACTTTGTATTAGAGCTTCACATATGGCGTAAAGTTCCCTGTAATTGGAGGAGCTGGATTGTATGTTTACTGGCCACTCTCCTTCGAGAATTCTTCCCTCCAGGTGCGCCCCCCATCCCCACTTGCTGGCATCTGTGGTGATTGTGACGCATGGACAAGTAATCCAAGGAACACTCTCCTTTAGGTTCCTTAATTGAATCCACCATAGTTGGGACTTCTTGCCTGATGGGGATAAGAGCATTTTCTCATCGAGGGAGGATTGGCGATGATCAAAGACAGCCAGGATCTCCCTCTGTAAAACTCTCAAATGAAACTAGGCCCAAAACTCGCATCACGGTCCTGATAGAGATACAACCTTTTATAAGCTCCTTTACTCTGCTCCGCCCTGTCCTTTGTTTCTCCAGGGGCAAAAACGAATTTCTGCCACTGGAATCCAGCAGGACTCCCACGAAAACTTTCTTTCTTGTCGGAGTTAAATCTGATTTGTTTCTGTTTATGATCCATAACCGCAACGGATTTTTCTCTGTGTTGTTGGAGTTCTTCCGCGGAATTCGCCCCTAGAAGGAAATCGTCCAGGTATGGTATGATGATTATTCCCAGGTTTCTTAGAAAAGCTACCATCTCTGAGACTAGCTTGGTGAATACTCGAGGAGCTGATGCTAGGGCAAATGAAAGACACTGAAACTGAAAGTGGCAGGTCCGATCCGGCAGCCCCACCGCAAATCTCAGGAACCTTTGGGATGCCGGGTGGACAGGAACCTGATCTCAGGCATTTTTCAAGTCTATTGTACATATTAGGCAATTTTTGTTTATTAGGTGGACCATGGACCTGACCAACTCCATCCGGAATCTCTTGTAAGAGACCCAGGCGTTTAGGGTTTTTAAGTTTATAATTGTGCGAAACTCTCCTGATGGTTTTATGATGGAAAACAGAGAGGAGTAGTGCCCAAAGCCTATTTCTGCCCAGGGGACTGGCACTATAACTGCTGAGTTTGCTAGATCTACCCAGTCTGCCCATAATTGGGCAGGGGGGGAAGCAAATTCTATTTGATAGCTCTCTGATATGGTCTTTAAGACCCATTGATTCTAAGTGACCTGAGACCATATTTCTGAGAACTGCTTGTCGACCTCGATCCGGACAGCGTCATTGTTTCCTGGAACTTGTACCTCATCCAAACAGGGAACCTCTACTCTTTCCACCTCTAGAGTGGGAACTACTGTAAGGACTCCTATAAGACTTTTTCTGGTTCCTGTACTCTGTCTGTTTTTTATAGACGCCCGACCTATGAAAGGGGCTCCTTCTACCTTTGTCTTCCGGGAACCCCTTCTTTTTGTCGGCCGCCTTTTCTAGAATATCATCTATTGCAGGGCAGAATACTCTTAACCCTGAGAAAGGAAGAGAGCAGAGCTTGCTTTTTGAAGCACCATCCCCGTACCAGGTTTTCAACCAGATAGCTCTGCGAGCCTCGTTGTAAAGTAAGCTATTTCTGGCCGAGAATCTTATTGATTCAGCAGATGCATCAGCCAAAAAAGCTGTAGCCAACTTCATGAGAGGAATGGAAGCTAAGATATCCTCCCTTGGGGTTTTGTTGGACAAGTGCTCCTCCAGTTGTCCCATCCATAAAAAAAAATAGATCTAGCAACTGAAATAGCGGCTTTATTTGTCTTGATTAAGGCCGCTGATGACTCCCAGGCTCGTTTTAGCAGATTATCCACCTTCCTATCCATAGAGCCTTTTAAACTAGAAGAATCCTCAAAGGGAATGGAAGTCTTTTTGGCCACCTTAGCCACTGGTACATCAATCTTGGGCACCTATTCCCATATCTTAATGTCCTCTGGATCAAATGGCAGCCGCTTCTTAAAGTCCCAGGACATCAGAAGGAGCTTCTCAGCCTCTTCCCACTTTTCCAGGACCATAGCCTGCACGTGGTCGTTCACTGGGAACACCCGTTGCTTTTGTGCCCTAAGGCCCCCAAACATTAAGTCCTGTCTAAACAGTGGTTCTGGAGCCTCCTTGACCTGCATTGTGTTCCTTACTGCTTGGACTAGGTCGTCTGTATCTTCCGACAGGAACAAATATCTTCCACCTCGCTCCTGTTACTCTGAAATGATTTTTCCCTCCTCCTCTTCAAATCCCCGAAGATAGGAATCCTCATCTGAGCTTAGTTCCTTTTCCCACCTGGCTCCTTTAGCACTAGGACCAGGACTATAGGACTGTGGGCGGGACAGGATGGATATGGAAGCCTGACTTCTTCCCGAATCATAGACCTCATCTCTGATAGAAGGGATATGTCACAAAGAGTCTTGCTACATATATCATGTTGCTTTGAATGGCATAGAGGGCATCTCTTAGACTTTGCTGAAGCCTTTTCTGGTCACTTGGGCACGGGTAGGGGAGTCACGAGGGGTCCCTTTTACTGCATAATGAAAGAGAGGGAACAGTCAGGGTTTTGGACCGGGACAGCAGGTTGCGCACTTACCTCGTCCTGCTCAGTCCTGCCCATTCCTCCATCATCTGGTTCTGCCACTGGTGCCCTGAACATTGCAAGAACCAGGGAGAGCACTGCCGCCTGTTTCGCTGTCTCTGCGTTCCATCCTGGAAGGTACGCCGGCCTCTTACCTCCGGCGCCCCGACGTCACCGGAAGTGCCTCGGGATTCCCCCTGACTTCCGGGTCCCGCGCTGTATACCAGCCGGCGTCGGAGCCGAGAGCCTCCACTGCGGGATCAAGCAGCTATACCCAGGGGCATCGTCCGCACCCTGGTTTCTGCGGCTGAGGGACCCCCACCCAGGAGGGTTTCAGCCCAGGGCTTCTTGGCAGGGGGAAGGTTTGGACCAGCCGCTCCAATCTGGGTGGAGATTCAGCAGAGGCTGCAGCCGCAGCCCCAGCCCCCATGATGCAGCCAGATTCAGCAGCGGCCGCAGCCCCAATGATGCAGCCAGATTCAGCCACAGCTTCCATAATGCCGTTATCAATGCCATACATACCAGGAGCAGCCTGGTTACTGCAGTACTCAGGGGAGTCACACACCCTGAGTGATTTTAAGGTGACACTCTGCAGTTTGTTTGAAGTGTACCCCCTGTCTGAGAATCAAAAAGTCAGCGTCCTCATTAGCCAGTTAACTGGTGCAGCTCAGAGGGAGGTAAAGTCCTGACTGGACACCGATAAAGGAACTGTTAAACAAATCTTGGCCAGGCTGAAGGACACATTTGATACCTGCACTGCACCAGAGATTAAAGTGAGATTCTTTGGGTGCAAACAAAGGGTGCAGGACAGTATACGGGACTATGCTCTTAACCTTCAGGAAGCGCTATGGGCTGGAAAACAGGTTGACCCTGAAAGTGTGCAAGATGAAGATAAGTTGTTGACTGAGCAGTTTATAGAAGGACTCCTGTCTAACAATCAAAGGACACAGCTGCACATAATTTCCGTACAAAATTCTGACCTGGACTTTGCGCACTTTAAGGATAGGGCCTTCCGGGTGCTGCGTCAATCAAATCCTAGTGGCTCAGTGCCCTCTAGCGCCCAGCAATTACATTTTAGCAGTAGGCAGCATCCTTTCCCCGGATCCCCGTGGAAGCCGACATGCTAACCCAAGATAATGATTCTTCTGTAGACCTACTGTACGTTTCCAGGTCCAGGAGCTGACCAAAAGTATGGCTGCATTAACTAAAACCGTGCAGTCCCTGCAAGTGTCCCCAAAGGAGAAGATCCAGCTGGTCTCCAGTCCAGATGATGTCCCGTGGAGATGGCAGAAGAGGATTCCACCGACTAGAGAGAGAGACAACGACCATTACGACCAGAACGGGTGACCCATCTATCGCCGCTGCAGCAAGGAGGGGCACATTGCAAGATTCTGCAATTTCAAACAAGCAACCCCTGGGGCAGAGGACCAACCCCCAAGAGTAAGACATCCAGGCCAACAGAGCTGGCGAGACAAGTACGTGGGAGGACGGCTGGTCCTGCCCGCCATGATTGATGGCATCGCGATGGGCGCTTTTTTGGACAACGGCTCCCAGGTGACGACTATGCCATATATTCTTGACAAACAGTGCTAGGCTGACTCTGATATTACTCGTGTCCAAGATAATGATCTGACAATAGTCGCCAGCAATAGTCAGCCTTTGCCACAAGTAGGGTATAAAGAGGTGACCATTAAGATTGGCCGAGTATAATTGATTATAGTCGATATTGACAAACAAGAATGCCATCCTATGATAACTTTAGGTACCAATGTAATAGAACATTGTCTTGCAGACATTATTGTTTTGTTGCAACAGGTAGCTGAAAACTGCCAGTTCCAGTCAGCAGTGAGTCCTGCAAAAGGAGATCAAAGCACTGATGCAGAGACAACAGGTAGAATTGTCTGGTGGAGAAGTCGGCAGTGTCAGAGTGAGTGATCCATTCCCCATTGCCATGCCCCCAAGGAGTGAAATGTTAATTTGGTGTCGGGCAGCCATAGGCCTCATGGGTCAAGATTACCAGGTCCTGATAGAATGAGTGTACTCTGATAGTAGGCCCACTGTCCTGATAGCCAGGGGGTAGTCGATATCTGAAAGGAGAGGGCACCGATACGCATCCTGAATTGTGGGGAGAAAGAGGTCCATTTACCCCGATATAACACCCTTGCTAAGCTGTTCACTGTAAGTAACAATGCAATAGAGACAGCAAAACCCTTGCTTCCGTCTGACCAGGTGGAGGACAATGGCTCTGAGGGGCAGCTGGAGGATTAGTGTCAACAGCTACACGTAGGCACTGACTCCACTCCTTTGCACCAGAAGCATGGGGCTTACCGGGTGGCTCGAGAGTATGAGCGGGTCTTCAGCAAACATCCTCTAGACTTTGGGCAGGCAAAAGGGGTCCAACACTATATCCCCACTGGAGATCATCCGCCCATTAAAGAAAGATACCTGCCTGTACCTCCAGCACACTATCAACTTGCCAAGGATATGTTACAGGAGATGAAGGAGGCTGCGGTAATCAGAGATAGTTGTAACCCCTGGGCATCTCCATCAGTCCTCGCTAAAAAGAAAGATGGTACCATGAGAATGTGTGTTGATTACAGGCATATTAACAGCATTACACACAAGGACGTTATCTAGAATTGAGGAATCACTAGCTGCACTGAGATCTGCTATTTCTCCACCTTAGATCTCACCAGTGGGTACTGGCAGGTTCCTGTGGCAGAGGCAGATATAGAGAAGACAGCATTTATGACACCAATGGACCTCTGTGAGTTCAACTACATGTAATTTGGGCTTTGCAACGCATCGGGGACATTCCAAAGAATGATGGAGTGTTGCATCGGGGAACAAGAACTTTGAAACCGTTCTGTTGTACCTAGATGACATCATCGTCTTCTCCAAGACCTATGAAGACCACTTGAAGCACCTGGTCGAGGTGTTCGAAGCCCTGTCCAACTTTGGCCTGAAAGTGAAGCCATCCAAATGCCACCTGCTGAAGCCCAAGGTGCAGTACCAAGGTCATGTGGTAAGTGCCGAAGGTGTGGCACCAGACCCTGGCAAAGTCAAAGTTATCAGGGACTGGCCAAAACCCAGCAACATGCATGAAGTATGGCAGTTCCTCTGGTAGGCTACTACCGGAGATTCATCGTGGACTTTACCAAGATAGCCGAACCCCTGCAAGACCTCCTAGTGGACCAATCCAAGAAGGTCAAGAATAAGAATCCTCTGTTCGAGTGGAACAACAGACTAGAAGAATCCTTCAATTGGTTGAAGTTGGCTCTTACGCCAGACGAAGTCCTGGCCTATCTTGACTATGACCAACCATTTGTACATTACCCAGACGCCAGCAACGTGGGATTAGGTGCCATGCTGTCACAAATGCAGAAAGGCAGGGAGAGAGTGATAGCCTACCCCAGCAGGAAGCTTTGTCCCATTGAAAGGAACCCCGACAACTACAGTTCCTTTAAACTGGAGTTCCCCCCATAGCCTGGGCAGTAACGGAGTGCTTCAAGCAGTACCTTGCGTCAGCGAAGTTTACTATCTACACGGACAATAATCTGCCAACCCACCTTGAAACGGCATAGCTGGGTGCACTGGAGCAGTGATGGACAGCCCGGCTGTCCAACTACGAGTTTACCATCAAATACCGAGTGGGACATAAGAACGCTAATGCTGATGTGCTGTCCAGAAGGCCCAATTTACCAGACGAGGGAGAATATCCAGAAGCATTCGAAGAAATCGAGTTACCAGCCTTCCACCACCCAGTTGAGGCCCAACGCTCCCAGGGGTTGAGGAACAAGCACTGCATCGTGCAGGAGGCCACGTTAAACCCATTGCCCCACCATGAGTGGGCAGAGATGCAGGATAGCGATCCAGCAGTCCGCTTAGCAAAGGAGTTACTGACACAAGCTGACTCACACCCTGGTCCAGATGCTCCACAGGCAGTGCAGCAATTGTGGAAGGAAAAGGGCAAGCTGTTCATTTATGTGTGAGAGGAACATCAACTCACACACTTATGAACTGGTCTGGCAGGTGGTAGTCCCGAAGTGGGATGCACCAATGGTCTTGAAAGCGTACCACGATGGAGCAGGACATTTCGGATGAAAGAAATTGGAGGTCCTACTTCGTGAAAGATTCTACTTGGTTGGCATGAGAAGAGCCATTGAAAAGAGGTGCAGCCAGCGAGCCCAATTACAGACAATAATCACCAAACAACCGCTCAAACTGGTAGCCTTGGACCACGTGAAGCTGGCCCCAAGCCGGTCAGGCTATGTCTTCGCCCTCACCATAGTGGACCATTACTCAAGGTTCCTGTTAAAGACCAAACAGCAAGGACGGCAGCCAAAGTGTTCCAAGAACACTTTTGTTGAGTGCACGGTTACCCTGGACAAGTGCTCAGTGACCAAGGCCCAGCCTTTGAAGCCAAAGTGTTCCAGGAGTCCTGTAACCTGTATGGCTGCAAGAAAATCAGGGCAACGCCTGTTATGACCTGGTGGTTAGGACAATAATGGACCTGGTGGCTAAGAGCACACGGAATGACCTGATAGTTACTAATAATACAGGACAAGCTCTGGGACGTGGGAACTCTGCTGACCGCAATCCCTAATCCTCTCACACACACTAGAAATAGCCGTGGATTGCTCCTAACGCTCCCTATGCAACTCGTCACAGCCTAAGGAACTAGCTAGCCCTAAAGATAGAAAAATAAAGCCTACCTTGCCTCAGAGAAATTCCCCAAAGGAAAAGGCAGCCCCCCACATATAATGACTGTGAGTTAAGATGAAAATTACAGACACAGAGATGAAATAGATTTAGCAAAGAGAGGCCCGACTTACTGAACAGACAGAGGATAGGAAAGGTAACTTTGCGGTCAGCACAAAAACTACAAAAAGACCATGCAGAGGGCGCAAAAAGACCCTCCGCACCGACTCACGGTGCGGAGGCGCCCCTCTGCGTCCCAGAGCTTCCAGCAAGCAAGACAAAAATCAAAAATAGCAAGCTGGACAGAAAAACAGCAAACAAGAGAAAAACAAGCAGGAACTTAGCTTCTGCTGGGAAGACAGGTCACAAGAACGATCCAGGAGTGAACTAGACCAATACTGGAACATTGACAGGTGACATGGAGCAATGATCTAAGTGGAGTTAAATAGAGCAGCCAGCTAACGAATTAACCTCGTCACCTGTGGAAGGAAACTCAGAAGCCGCAGCCCCACTCACAACCACCAGAGGAAGCCCATGGACAGAACCAGCCGAAGTACCATTCCTGACCACAGGAGGGAGCTTGACAACAGAATTCACAACAGTACCCCCCCCCCCTTGAGGAGGGGTCACCGAACCCTCACCAGAGCCCCCAGGCCGACCAGGACGAGCCAAATGAAAGGCACGAACCAGATCGGCAGCATGAACATCTGAGGCAAAGACCCAGGAATTATCTTCCTGACCATAACCCTTCCACTTGACCAGGTACTGGAGTTTCCGTCTCGAAATACGAGAATCCAAAATCTTCTCAACCACATACTCCAACTCCCCCTCAACCAACATCGGGGCAGGAGGATCAACGGATGGAACCACAGGCGCCACGTATCTCCGCAATAACGACCTATGGAATACATTATGGATGGCAAAAGAAGCCGGAAGGGTCAATCGAAATGACACAGGATTGAGAACCTCAGAAATCTTATACGGACCAATGAAACGAGGCTTAAACTTAGGAGAGGAAACCTTCATAGGTACATAACGAGACGACAACCAAACCAAATCCCCAACACGAAGTCGGGGACCCACACAGCGCCGGCGGTTAGCGAAACGTTGAGCCTTCTCCTGGGACAATGTCAAATTGTCCACCACATGAGTCCAAATCTGCTGCAACCTATCCACCACAGTATCTACACCAGGACAGTCCGAAGACTCAACCTGCCCTGAAGAAAAACGAGGAAGGAAACCAGAATTGCAGAAAAACGGCGAAACCAAAGTAGCCGAGCTGGCCCGATTATTAAGGGCGAACTCAGCCAAAGGCAAAAAGTACACCCAATCATCCTGATCAGCAGAAACAAAGCATCTCAGATATGTTTCCAAAGTCTGATTAGTTCGTTCGGTTTGGCCATTTGTCTGAGGATGGAAAGCCGAGGAAAAAGACAAATCAATGCCCATCTTAGCACAAAAGGACCGCCAAAACCTCGAAACAAACTGGGAACCTCTGTCCGAGACGATGTTCTCCGGAATGCCATGTAAACGAACCACATGCTGGAAAAACAATGGCACCAAATCAGAGGAGGAAGGCAATTTAGACAAGGGTACCAAATGGACCATCTTAGAGAAGCGATCACAAACCACCCAAATGACCGACATCTTTTGAGAGACAGGGAGATCCGAAATAAAATCCATAGAAATATGCGTCCAGGGCCTCTTCGGGACCGGCAAGGGCAAAAGCAACCCACTGGCACGAGAACAGCAGGGCTTAGCCCGAGCACAAGTCCCACAGGACTGCACAAAAGAACGCACATCCCGTGACAAAGAAGGCCACCAAAAGGATCTAGCCACCAAATCTCTGGTACCAAAGAATCCAGGATGACCAGCCAACACCGAACAATGAACCTCAGAGATAACTCTACTAGTCCATTTATCAGGGACAAACAGTTTCTCCGCTGGGCAACGGTCAGGTCTATCGGCCTGAAATTTTTGCAGCACCCGCCGCAAATCAGGGGAGATGGCAGACCTAGCGAAACGCTTAGTGCGCTTAGGACAATCGGAGATAGCATGAGTGGAATCACCACAGTAAAAACACAGCCCATTCCGACGTCTGTGTTCTTGCCGTTCAGCTCTGGTCAAAGTCCTATCACATTGCATAGGCCCAGGTCTATGCTCAGATAATACCGCCAAATGGTGCACAGCTTTACGCTCACGCAAGCGTCGATCGATCTGAATGGCCAAAGACATAGACTCATTCAGACCAGCAGGTGTTATGAACAGGTAATTCAGAACCACAATGGACATTGAAGTTCAGAGCACACAAAGTGACCTGACAATTACCAAAAACAAAGGACGAGCTCTGAGACGTGGGAACTCTGCTGACCGCAATCCCTAATCCTAACCCACCACACTAGAGGTAGCCGTGGATTGCGCCTAACGCTCCCTATGCAACTCGGCACAGCCTGAGAAACTAACTAGCCCTGAAGATAGAAAAATAAGCCTACCTTGCCTCAGAGAAATTCCCCAAAGGAAAAGGCAGCCCCCCACATATAATGACTGTGAGTAAGATGAAAATACAAACACAGAGATGAAATAGATTTAGCAAAGTGAGGCCCGACTAACTGAATAGACCGAGGATAGGAAAGATAGCTTTGCGGTCAACACAAAAACCTACAAACAACCACGCAGAGGGGCAAAAAGACCCTCCGCACCGACTAACGGTACGGAGGTGCTCCCTCTGCGTCTCAGAGCTTCCAGCAAGCAAGAAAAACCAATAAAGCAAGCTGGACAGAAAAAATAGCAAGCAAAAATAACACAAGCAAAACTTAGCTTATGCAGGATAGAAAGGCCACAGGAACGATCCAGGAGGAAGCAAGACCAATACTAGAACATTGACTGGAGGCCAGGATCAAAGCACCAGGTGGAGTTAATTAGAGCAGCACCTAACGACTTAACCTCATCACCTGAGGAAGGAAACTCAGAAGCCGCAGTACCACTCTCATCCACCAAAGGAAGCTCATAGACAGAACCAGCCGAAGTACCACTCTCGACCACAGGAGGGAGCTTGGCCACAGAATTCACAACAAGCAGGCATGGGAAATCCCACCATGACATCCTTAAGGGCTTCAGAGAGACCCTTTCTGAAAATTGTTGCCAGGGCACATTCATTCCACTGAGTGAGTGCAGACCACTTCCTAAACTTCTGACATTATATCTCTACCTCATCCTGACCCTGACACAGAGCCAGCAAGATTTTCTCTGCCTGATCCACTGAATTTGGTTCATCATAAAGCAATCCAAGCGCCAGAAAAAGCGCATCAACATCACGCAATGCCGGATCTCCTGGCGCAAGGGAAAATGGCCAGTCTTGAGGGTCGCCACGTAACAAAGAAATAATAATTTTCACTTGTTGAACAGGGTCACCTGAGGAGCGAGGTTTCAAAGCAAGAAACAATTTACAATTATTTTTGAAATTCAGAAACTTAGATCTATCCCCAAAAAACAAATCAGGAATAGGAATCCTAGGCTCTGACATCGGATTCTGAACCACAAAATCTTGAATGTTTTGTACCCTTGCAGTGAGATTATCCATACAAGAGGACAGACCTTGAATGTCCATATCTACACCAGTATCCTGAACCACCCAGAGGTAAAGGGGAAAAGAGAGACAAAACACACTGCAAAGAAAAAAAAATGGTCTCAGAACTTCTCTTATCCCTCTATTGAGATGCATTAATACTTTGGGCCACCTGTACTGTTATGACCTGGTGGTTAGGACAATAATGGACCTGGTGGTTAAGAGCACACGGAATGACCTGATAGTTACTAATAATACAGGACAAGCTCTGGGACGTGGGAACTCTGCTGACCGCAATCCCTAATCCTCTCACACACACTAGAAATAGCCGTGGATTGCTCCTAACGCTCCCTATGCAACTCGTCACAGCCTAAGGAACTAGCTAGCCCTGAAGATAGAAAAATAAAGCCTACCTTGCCTCAGAGAAATTCCCCAAAGGAAAAGGCAGCCCCCCACATATAATGACTGTGAGTTAAGATGAAAATTACAGACACAGAGATGAAATAGATTTAGCAAAGAGAGGCCCGACTTACTGAACAGACAGATAGGAAAGGTAACTTTGCGGTCAGCACAAAAACTACAAAAAGACCACGCAGAGGGCGCAAAAAGACCCTCCGCACCGACTCACGGTGCGGAGGCGCCCCTCTGCGTCCCAGAGCCCCCAGCAAGCAAGACAAAAATCAAAAATAGCAAGCTGGACAGAAAAATAGCAAACAAGAGAAAAACAAGCAGGAACTTAGCTTCTGCTGGGAAGACAGGTCACAAGAATGATCCAGGAGTGAACTAGACCAATACTGGAACATTGACAGGTGGCATGGAGCAATGATCTAAGTGGAGTTAAATAGAGCAGCCAGCTAACGAATTAACCTCGTCACCTGTGGAAGGAAACTCAGAAGCCACAGCCCCACTCACAACCACCAGAGGAAGCCCATGGACAGAACCAGCCGAAGTACCATTCCTGACCACAGGAGGGAGCTTGACAACAGAATTCACAACAAACGCCGTACCATCCGCAGACAAATGGCATGTGTGAGAAAATGAACCAGGTGGTAATTGGCCTGTTGAAGACCTTGCCCCTGGAAGAGAGAAACCTGTGGCCAGAGAAGTTGCCGGACTTGGTAGATTTATACAACCATATCCCGGTGAACTCCACCAACTGCACTCCGGCCTACCTGATGAGAGCCATTGACTTGAACATGGGAGTCTTAATACCTGAGACTACATCACCAGATGCAGACTGGAATACAGAGCAGCAGCAGCAATACCGCAAAGTGCAAGAATGCGTGGAATGAAGTTTGTCCCAAGCAAGGCAGAGACAGGAAAAGAGCTACACCCAGCAAGCTCCAGCTACTCCTTTAGTACCTGGATAAAAGTTCTCAAAAGAAGGAGGAGGATGCACAAACTAGATGATCAGTGGGAGGCTGAACCATACACCGTCATGCCTCCAAACTTTGATAATACCAAGGTATGCATCATCAGTAAAGATGGAGGAGAAACCTCAGCAGCAGTGTCGAAAGATCATCTGAAGGTATGCCTTGACCAATTAAGAAACAAAGAAGAAGATCAAGATGTCCCCCAACCCACAGAAGAGGAGGAAGAGAAAATCCATACCGTTGTTGGAGACTTTCCCTAGTCATGGACACAGGTAAACTAAGCCATCGTAGTACCTGTCCTGACTCTACACCCAGCATCTCAAGCAGCAGATGCCACACCAGTAGCGGAGCAAGAGAACCTACCCTCTGCTAGTGGTGAATCTGTCAGACCCATGGTGAGTCTAAGAAGTCACAGACAGTTGTCCAGTTTACCATTACAATGCAGGCCTACAAGTAGCACAAACAGTAGTGGGTCCATAACAGCAGCAGCAGACACATCATACCCGGCTAGGTCATTAGAGACACCTGTACTGTGTAGATCCACCCGTAGTACCAGAGGTCAGATTCCTGCCTGATATAGGGACTAAAATGTTAATGTATTAATAATGTAAATAAGTTAATAATATGTATAATTGCAACCGTTAAGCATATGAACCTACAGAGACTCTGTAAGAACTTTTGAAGCACTCTATTTTACATGTTGAAGGACAATTGGGCCACAGGACTATGTGTGGTCAGGACCTTCATTGTATATAGTTCCCCGGCCTAACGTAAATATAAACCGTCGGCATGGCCGAAGAGACAGAAGAAGTCAGGTGACCAGGTCTAGAGTAGCCACACCCGGGAACGAAGCAAAGGTGGGTTGGGGCGGTTCCCACCGAGTAAACTCAAACGTCCGCAGGCTAACGCATATGGACCAGTGTTGCTTAATTGACAAATTCTTATCATTTACAAGGTTTTTGTAATTTTATCTTCTTGAAATCTTGTATAGTTCTAATTGTTAACCTGTTAACATGTTATTATGTTTCCTCAGTCTGGAAGTACTGAACTTCACTATGGGGGGAATGTGGCACCCAGGGGCGGATTATAATAGGGTCAATCTGGGCGGTAGCCCAGGGCCCAGTGGTGTGGGGGGGCCCTGGGCTACCACTCAGATTGCCCGCCGCCATTAGGGCATTACTGCCCTGACTGGCGTAGTATGGGCCCGGTGGGCAGCGCCGCCATTAGGGCATTACTGCCCTGACTGGCGTAGTATGGGCCCGGTGGGCAGAGGGGGCCCGCATCGGGCCCCTTCTCATCTGCTCACCGAGCCCCTACTGGCGCTGCGGCAGTTAAACGCTATTGATGTGCAGGCACGCACCCGCACATCAATAGTTAACAGCCGCCAGCCAATCTGAGGCTGACAGCTGACATCAGCCTCAGCACGCACGTCTCCGGCGTCTGATGTCATTGTCAGTCGCTGGCAAGTGCGCGTTTCAGCTGCGAGGAGAGGGCTTCCCCGAAGGAGCACGGACAGGTGAGGAGAACTTTTTTTTATGGCTAACGGGCGGCAATCCGGGTGGTCCGGGCCAGTAGGCTGGACACTGGGGGCAGAGATGCTGGACACACTGGGGGCAATATGCTGGACACAATGGAGGCAATATGCTGGAGACACTGGGGCAGAATGCTGGACACACTGGGGCAGATTGCTGGATACACTGGGGGAAATATGCTGGACACACTGGGGGCAGAATGCTGGAGACACTGGGGGCAATATGCTGGAGACACGGACAGAATGCTGGACACACTGGGGGCAATATGCTGGACACACTGGGGGGCAATATGCTGGAGACACTGGGGCAATATGCTGGAGACACTGGGGGCAGAATGCTGGACACACTGGGGCTGGGGGCAATATGCTGGACACACTGGGGACAGATTGCTGGACACACTGGAGGCAATATGCTGGACACATTGGGGGCAATATGCTGGAGACACTGGGGCAGAATCCTGGACACACTGGGGCAGAATGCTGGACACACTAGGGGCAATGTGCTGGAGACACTGGGGCAGAATGCTGGACACACTGGGGGCAATATGCTGGACACATTGGGGGCAATATGCTGGAGACACTGGGGGCAATATGCTGGAGACACTGGGGCAGAATGCTGGGCACAATGGGGCTGGGGCAATATGCTGGACACACTGGGGGCAGATTGCTGGACATACTGGGGGCAGAATGCTGGAGACACTGGGGCAGAATGCTGATCACACTGGGGGCAATATGCTGAAGACACTGGGTCAGAATGCTGGACACACTGGGGGCAATATGCTGGACACACTGGGGGCAGATTGCTGGACATACTGGGGGCAATATGCTGGAGACACTGGGGGCAATATGCTGGACACACTGGGGGCAATATGCTGGACACACTGGGGGCAATATGCTGGACACACTGGGGTAGATTGTTGGACACACTGGGGGCAATATACTGGACACACTGGGGGCAGGATGCTGGACACACTGGGGGCAATATGCTGGAGACACTGGGGCAGAATGCTGGACAAACTGTGGGCAATATGCTGGACACACTGGGGGCAATATGCTGGACACACTGGGGGCAATATGCTGGACACACTGGGGGGCAATATGCTGGACACACTGGGGGCAATATTCTGGACACACTGTGGGCAGGATGCTGGACACACTGAGGGCAATATGCTGGAGACACTGGGGCAGAATGCTGGACAAACTGGGAGCAATATGCTGGACACACTGGGGGCAATATGCTGGACACACTGGGGGCAATATGCTGGACACACTGGGGGCAGATTGCTGGACACACTGGGAGCAGGATGCTGGACACACTGGGGGCACGATGCTGGACAAATTGGGGCAGGATGCTGGACACACTGGGGGCAGGATGCTCAGGATGCTGGACACACTGGAGGCAGGATGCTAGACACACTGGGGGCAGAGATTCTGGACACACTGGGGGCAATATGCTGGGGACACTGGGGGCAATATGTTGGAGACACTGGGGCATATTGTTGGACAAACTGGGGGCAATATGCTGGACACACTGGGGGCAGGATGCTGGACACACTGGGGGCAATATGCTGGAGACACTGGGGCAGAATACTGGACAAACTGGGGGCAATATGCTGGACACACTGGGGGCAATATGCTGGACACACTGGGGGGCAATATGCTGGACACACTGGGGGGCAATATGCTGGACACACTGGGGGCAATATTCTGGACACACTGGGCAGGATGCTGGACACACTGAGGGCAATATGCTGGAGACACTGAGGCAGAATGCTGGACAAACTGGGGGCAATATGCTGGACACACTGGGGGCAATATGCTGGACACACTGGGGGCAATATGCTGGACACACTGGGGGCAGATTGCTGGACATACTGGGGGCACATTGCTGGACACACTGGGAGCAGGATGCTGGACACACTGGGGGCAGGATGCTGGACAAACTGGGGCAGGATGCTGGACACACTGGGGGCAGGATGGTCAGGATGCTGGACACACTGGAGGCAGGATGCTAGACACACTGGGGGCAGAGATTCTGGACACACTGGGGGCAATATGCTGGGGACACTGGGGGCAATATGCTGGACACACTGGGGGCAATATATTGGAGACACTGGGGCATATTGCTGGACACACTGGGGGCAATATGCTGGAGACACTGGGGGCAGGACTGGAGGAATGGGCAGAATGTAGATACGGGGCATGATTGGAGACACGGGGCAGAATGAAAGACATGGGGCAGGATTGGAGACAGATCGTGCAGGATCATGGGGCAGGATGGAGACAGATGGGGCAGGTTGGGGAGATCATATGTGGCACGATGGATACCCACGAGGGCTGGATGGTAGAACATATGGCTGGAGCCACGAATGAGATACACGGGGCCAGGATGGGGGATATTATTATTACCATAGTGCTAATTAAGGGATATTATTACTGCAGTGATGTATTTATTTTATTTTTTGAGGACACTGTTTTAAATGGGGGGGCGGTCCTGTTACTGTGTAGAGTGACACTATGTTGCCTCTTTTTCTCCATGTGGTGAAATGTAGAAGTTGGGAAAAATTAAGTAATGTGTTCTACAAACGGAGCTTGAGATAACTGTGTTATTTCCTGCAAAGACGAGTCCTGGCTGGATGAAGTGATGGTAGTCTGTGCTGGATGAAAGATGAAGGACTTCACATAGAGACGTCACTGGTGAGTCAGTGTTACCTATACACTGACACTATACACTGTATACTATATACTGAACTGAAGTGTAAATTGACTAGATCAATGGATGTTTGACAGGTTATAGTTTCACACAGCAACTATTTTTCTGGAATAATCTGGTTAAGGTATATGATGACCCCGTCGCATGATCCCGTCATATGACCCCATCACATGACCGGAGGCCCACAGTGTCTGAACAGCTCGGAGCCCTGGCTACCCTTAATCCACCCCTGGTGGCACCCCAGGAGTTCGGTTGCCACACTGGCATTCCCTTCCTTGGGGGGGTGATGTCATGCCTGGAAGCAAAAGGAGTCCCCTTTCCAGCTAATTTCAGCATACAACACCTTTCCTGACTCCAGACCAGAAGGGATAGCTCTAACACCTGTTTTAGGGGAACTTCCCTGTAAATTCTGGCCTGGAGGCGGGGTTAGTCAGTTCAGTGTGAGAGAGCAGACAGTGGAGGAGGAAGTGAGGAGAATCTGGGGAATAGGAGCTTTGACTGAGCTCACCCCAGGACTAACTGCAGTGCCCCAGAGTCCTGGTCATTGCAGTAATGTTACACACTTCACACTCCAGTCCGCCAGGGGGAGCTAAGCTTCTATCTATTAGGGCACTCCTCATACTTGGGTAAAACTGGTGGGTTGGTTAGGAAGTTAGACAGTGAGTCCCAACTGAGTTTGGCAGAGGCTGGTTGGAGTGGGTTCCAGCCAGCTCCAGACTGCGGCCTGCGGAAGACGAGGGTACACGGAGCTGCGCCTGCATCCCATGCAGCAGCATCCCAAAAAAGAGACATTGAAAGGAATTGTGTTGCAGTGAGTGAGAAACGAAGTCATAGCAAAAGGAGAGGAACATCAGCGGGAGACCAGCAAGAAGCAGGCTGCCTCCTTCTGAAGCGCAGTACCGGTAGCCAGAACACCGAGGGAGTAAAGATCTCTATGCTTTACTTCAGAGACTGGCAGGACAGTTGATTTCACGTTGGCTGCCCGACCATATACCCAGGAGGCATGGTGGCAACTTGTGGGGGCCAGGGCGTCTCTAGGGTCCCTATAAAAAGCCTCAGGCCACCAGTCATACGGGTTTGTCCTATCCGTCAGGGGGACAGAGGGGAAGAGACTTAACATCTGCAATAGTTGTGAGGACCTTACCGAGTTGTTCAGCAGGGAGGTACTACAACACTTAGGCGCTAGAGGAAGGCTATTGAATTCCACCTGGATAAGGGGACTCTGGATTTGCCTTCAGACCAGCCGGACTCTGCCTACCCTGTGGTCCCTACCCTGGACTGTGGATGCTGAAGCCTTCAGTAAAGGTAAAGAGACTGCAACCTTGTGTCCTCGTTATTCACTGCGCCTTACATCATCCACCATCCACCATCTATACTCTGGGAAGCCCTGGGGACATACTTCACCTGTGGGAAGGTATACCAACTAGCTGCCATAACATCACCCCAGTGGACTCCTAAGCAGTGTCGGTCACCCTGACCGAATACCACAGGTGGCGTCACGAACATTATCCCTTTAAGACCTTTCCCTATTTTACAACGGACGTACCCCTAGGGCCACGGACCGGGTCAGCCACCGTGACATCTCCGACGAGAACCAAAGGGCCCGGTACCGAGTAATCCCATTGCCCTAACGTGGGGGCGATCCATAAGCGCCGAAGACTGGACACCGGAGTCCATGTTTGCGTGAGAACTTCAGGCCCCGCAATCAAATCCGGAGAACAGAAGATTGCAGCTCTCCTGGCCCCAGCTGACACCCGAAGGCACAGCAGCATACTAGAGCCTGGAGTCACCACGAAGGAGTAACACCTGGAACAGGCTCAAGCTGCCTGCCATGCGGATAGTGTTTCATTTAGTGGACAGACTGAGAGAGAGACTTGAGGGGAACTAAAATCACCAAGCACCCAGAGAACAGCGCAGTAGGAAGGCCCCCAACCCTACCTGGCTAGGTGGACTCTGAATTGCTTCCAGGTTGCCCGGATCTCCATCACCAGCTGTGATTTGTGCCCCGGACTGCACCTTCAACCTGAGATTAAAGGTAAAAAACTACAGTCCGTGTGTCCTCTAGTTATTCCTGCACCCTCAGTCCTGCACTCCAACGTCCACAAGTCCCTTACCAAAACTGTACAGGTAGCCCTGGGGCCCCACTCCACCTGTGGGGAGCAGAACCATGCCAGCTGCATCACCATCGCCTCCAGCAGTCCCTTTAAGCAGCGCTGGCCACCCCTGGCCGAGTACCACAGGTGGAGTCACGAATAATCCCCTTTTCCTATATAAACTTTATTTCTTTCCATCATCCATCCCTTTTAATTGCGCACCCGGGGCCACGGATCGGGTCACCGCTGCCATGGCCACACCTTTAAGAGCTGTGCGACCCAGTTTCGAGTACCCTGCAGCCCTAGCGGGTGTTGCACATGCGAGAATCTACAATCTGTTCAACTTCATACTCAGTCTGGCCATCCACAGAGACAGGAGGCGGAGGGGATGGAGACCCAGCAGAGGAATGTACAAATGTCTTAAGAAGGGACTTATGAACACATTGGGGATCTGAAACGATGGAGGTACACATAAGCGAAAGGCAACTGGATTGACAACCTCAATGATCTCATAAGGAAGGACCAATAAACCTGGGCCCTAGCTTAGTAGAAGGAACTTTCAGATGAATGTTCTTGGTAGACAACCACACTTTATCTCCTACCAGAAATATAGGTCCTACCGACCGTCGCTTGTCAGCAAAATGTTTATGTTTGCCCTGAGCCACTCCAATGTTCTTCTGGACCTCCCTCCACACCTCCCCAACCGTTAAACTGCCATATCAGCCCGTTACAAAAGAACGGTGAGGTGCCAGTGGACTGGTTAATCTGATTGTTAAATGCAATCTCAGCCACTGGCAACGAAGAACACCAATCATCCTGCTGAGACGTACTAAGACACCGCACAATCTGTTCAAGTGACTGGTCCTCTCCGTCTGACTGTTGGTCTCAGGATGGAAGGCAGAGGAGAAGGTCAAGCAAATACCCAATTTTTTACAAAATGCCTTCCAAAATTTGGACACAAATTGTACCCCTCTATCAGAAACCACACTCAAAGGCACGCCATGCAACCGCACAACGTGCTCAACAAACAACTTGGATCGTGTTTCTCCATTAGGCAATCCTGCCAGAGGTACAAAATGTGCCTGTTTACTGAATGTGTCAACCACTACCCAGATTACAGTTTTGCCATTGGAAGGAGGGAGAACAGTGATAAAATCCATAGACAAATGAGTCCAAGGTCTATCCAGAATTGGCAATGGCACCAATTCCCCGGCTGGCCTGTTATGGGAGCTCTTAGCACGGGCGCAGGTATCACAAGCAGACACAAACACGGCAACATCAGAGGTCATGGAGGACCACCAAAACCGCCCAGCAATGGCTTTCTGGGTGGCTGAGATCCCTGGGTGTCCACTGAGAGCAGAATCATGGAATTCACAGAGAAACCTGAACCGGTACTGAACCGGGACAAAGAGCTTATTATCAGGCAAAGAGGAAGGAGCAAGAGACTGAACCTCCCGAATTTCAGGCTCCAATTCACATGATAACCCAGCCTCAACCACCCCATGCTGAAGAATGGAGGAAGGAGGTTCAGGGGGTGATTTCAGATCAAAACTTTGAGATAAGGCGTCTGCCTTAACATTCTTGGAACCAGGCCGAAAGGTGATAGAAAAATTAAAACGAGAAAAAACAGTGACCACCTCGCCTGCCTAAGAGTTAACCGCTTGGCAGACTCAATGTAAGACAGGTTCTTGTGGTCCGTAATCACCGTGATCCGATCAACTGCCCCCTCCAAAAAAGTACCTCCATTCTTCAAAAGCCAATTTTATGGTCAATAACTCCCGGTTACCAACATCATATTTCCTCTCCGCAGGAGAAAACTTCCTGGAGAAAAAGGCACATGGTCTTAAATTGGTCAAAGTAACGGATCCCTGAGACAACACCACCCCCACTCCCACCTCCGATGCATCCACCTCTACAATGAACGGTTCTGACGGATCGGGCTGAACCAATACAGGAGCAGAGATAAAACACTTCTTTAATGTAGAAAATGCTTCAACCGCCAAGGGTAACCAGACTTTGAGATCAGCCCCCTTGCGAGTGAGATCGGTGAGTGGCTTGACCACGTGAGAAAACCCCTTGATAAATTTTCGATAATAATTGGCAAAACCCAGAAAGCGCTGCAGACCCTTGAGGTCTCTGGGCTGCACCCAATCAACAATGGCCTGTACCTTCCCGGGATCCATCCGAAACCCATTGGCAGAAAGGATGATCTCCAGGAAGGAAAGCTCCTGGACACAAAACAAACATTTCTCGGGTTTAGTGAACAGAGAATTTCCCCGTAACCTATGAAGAACAGCACGTACAGTAAATGACTAATGTGGGATTCCTTGTCAGGTGAGAAAACAAGGATATCATCCAGGTATACAACCATAAAATGCCTGATAAAATCAGAAAAAACATCATTCATGAAGTTCTGAAATACCGCGGGTGCATTCGTGAGACCGAAGGGCATGACCAAATTTTCAAACAGACCCTGGGATGTGAGAAATGCCATTTTCTACTCATACTCTTCCCGAATGAGGATAAGGTTATATGCTCCCCTGAGATCGAGTTGGTAAAACCACTTAGCCCCAGACAATTGGTTATAAAGATCTGGAATGAGTGGGAGCGGGTAGGTATTTCTCACCATAATTTTATTTAGTTCCCAGAAATCGAGGCACGGGCGTAAACCACCATCTTTTTTCTTAACAAGAAAGAATCCAGTGGCCACAGGTGAAACAGAAGGACGGATGTGATGCATATACTATCAGAGATATAGTTTTTCATAGTGGTACGTTTCGGGCCAGAAAGATTGTACAAACAAGCTTTGGGCAATTTAGAACCTGGAATAAGATTAATTGTACAATCATACGGACGATGTGCTGACAAGACTTCATCCTCTTTTTTGGAGAACACGCCCCCAAAATCCTTCAGGTACTCTTGGAACAATTAGGACTCCATTTAACAATATCACAAGATCCCCAGTCTATAACAGGATTATGTCTCTGTAACCAGGGGAACCCCAACACCAGTCCTGCAGGAAGATTATTCATAACATAACATGAGAATTCTTCCTGGTGCAAGGAACCCACCTTGAGGAGGAACTCCTCAGAGACAAACTTAATATTTTGAGCCAACGGTGTCTTATCAATGGCAATGATATGGATGGGAGTCTCTAGCCTAACTGTCCCTAACTTTAACTTGGACACCAGACTAGAGTGAATGAAGCTCATGGAAGATCCACAGTCCACAAAAGCTGAAGTGAATATGTAACCACCTCCATAACACTGTTCCACCTCTAACAAAACTTTTTGAAATGATGAAAATGGTACCTGAGAGTCTGAGTGACCTCCTCGACAATCACCCAGACTCGGAAACGTGTTAATCGATGGACAAGAGGCAGTGGCGTAGGAAGGGGGGTGCGGGGGGGGCGGTCCGCCCCTGGCGGCACAATGCTGGGGGCGGCCGGCGCTGCAGAAGAAGATAAAAAAAAAAAAAAAAAGACGCCCCTTTAAATCTTCGGGCGGCGCCGTCCGCCGCCACGACCAGGGCCAGCTCCCCCCGCCCCCGCCCCCCGCTCTATACTCACCTCTCCTGGTTCCTGCGGCGCCGGCAGCTGCAGCCTCCTCTGACTCTGCGACGTCTCAGAGCAGAGGGCGCGATGACGTCACTACTGTGCGCGCCGCTCTGCCTCTCTGTCCTGAGCGTCGCAGAGCCGGAGAGACGCTGACTGCACCGGACCTGCGCTGGGAACGGGAGAGGTGAGGATTTTACTTTTTTTTTTTTTTCTTTATTTCTGACTGTCTGGGGCTGGGGCAATGCTGGAGACCATGGGGCAGAATGCTGGACACACTGGGGCAATACAGGAGACCATGGGGCAGATTGCTGGACACACTGGGGCAATACAGGAGACTATGGGGCAGATTGCTGGACACACTGGGGCAATACAGGAGACCATGGGGCAGATTGCTGGACACTGGGGCAATACAGGAGACCATGGGGCAGATTGCTGGACACACTGGGGCAATACAGGAGACTATGGGGCAGATTGCTGGACACACTGGGGCAATACAGGAGACCATGGGGCAGATTGCTGGACACACTGGGGCAATACAGGAGACCATGGGGCAGATTGCTGGACACTGGGGCAATACTGGAGACCATGGGGCAGAATGCTGGACACACTGGGGCAATACTGGAGACCATGGGGCAGAATGCTGGACACACTGGGGCAGTACAGGAGACTATGGGGCAGAATGCTGGACACTCTGAATACTGGAGACCATGGGGCAGAATGCTGGACACATTGAGGCAATGCTGGAGACCCTGGGGCAGACTTCTGGACATACTGGGGCAATACTGGAGACCATGGGGCAGATTGCTGGACACACCGGGGCAATACTGGAGACCATGGGGCAGAATGCTGGACACACTGGGGCAATACAGGAGACCATGGGGCAGATTGCTGGACACACTGGGGCAATACTGGAGACCATGGGGCAGAATGCTGGACACACTGGGGCAGTACAGGAGACTATGGGGCAGAATGCTGGACACACTGGGGCAATACTGGAGACCCTGGGGCAGATTGCTGGACACACTGGGGCAATACTGGAGACCCTGGGGCAGATTTCTGGACACATTGAGGCAATGCTGGAGACCCTGGGGCAGACTTCTGGACACACTGGGGCAATGCTGGACACTGGGGCAGATTGCTGGACACACTGTGGGTAATATACTGGACACACTGGGGCAATGCTGGACACTGGGGGTAATATGCTGGACACACTGGGGCAGACTGCTGGACACACTGGGGAAAGGCTGGACACTGGGGCAGATTGCTGGACACACTGAGGGCAGATTGCTGGACACACTGGGGGTAATATGCTGGACATACTGGGGCAGATTGCTGGACACACTGGGGGTAATATGCTGGACACATTGGGGCAGATTGCTGGACAACATGGGGGTAATATGCTGGACACACTGGGGGCAGGACTTGAGGCATGGGCAGAATGTAGATACGGGGCATGATTGGAGACACGGGGCAGGATTGGATCATGGGGCAGGACGGATACGATGGAGGCTGGTGGGGCAGGATGGGGAGATCATATGGGGTAGAATGGATACTCATGAGGGCAGGATACGACAACATATGGCTGGAGCCAGGAATGAGATAAACGGGGCCAGGGTGGGGAATATTATTACCATAGGGGATAATTAAGGGATATTGTTACTGCAGTGATGTATTTATTTTATTTTTTGAGTATACTGTTTTAAATGGGGGGGCGGTCCTGTTACTGTGCAGAGTGACACTATATCACCTTTTTTTCTTCATGTGGTGTAATGTAGAAGTTGTGAAAAATTAAGTAATGTGTTCTGCAAGCGGAGCTCGAGATAACTGTGTTATTTCCTGCAGAAACGAGTCCTGGCTGGAAGGAATGATGGCGGTCTGTGCTGGATAAAAGATGAAGGACTTCACCTAGAGACGTCACTGGTGAGTCAGTGTTACCTATACACTGACACTATACACTGTATACTATATAGAGGTCCTGTGTATAATGTCACCAGTGATCTCTGTATTACCTCTACACAGACACTGCATACTAAGTACAGATCTCCTGTGAATACTGGCACTTATGGTGATAGTATTGTGGGTTTTTTTTTTATTACTGATCAGTATTGTAGTATTCAGTCACTATGTGGTGGTAATATGTGGTCTGGAAATGGTGCGGTGGTATTTGTCCCTTGTATGTAGTATTATTCGGTCACTATGTGGCCTGGTCATGGTGTGGTGGTATTAAGTCACAGGTGTGGCATGTGGGGGTGACACCATTAGGCCCAGTTTAAGTTCTACAAAACAGGAAAACCATTTTTAGTAACCTTTGTGTGTATTGAGCTGGGGGGGGGGGGGGGGCGCCAAACTCGGGAACAGCCCCGGGCGGCAAAAGCTCTAGCTACGCCTCTGACAAGAGGGGCAGTCGTTCTTCCAATGTCCCGAATCTCCAAAATAAAAACAATTTTCCATCACGTCGTCACTTCCTCTCCTTCTCCTTGGAGTTGGTGGCCCCACCTCCATAGGTTCAGACAGTGGCAAAACAACAGGATTAGCAGGGAGCAACCTAACACCTCTTTAACACAGCCTCCGATAGCCTGAGTCATAGCCTCCTCCAATGAGCTGGGTGGTGGATGGAGAGCCAGAGCGTCCTTCAGGTGATCCGACCGTCCTCTCCTGAACTGACATCTTAGCACAGAGTCATCCCAGGACACCTCAGTGGACCATCGAGGGTATTCGGAGCTATACCATTCATGATAGCTTACCCTGAAAGAGACTCATGATTGTATTCTCTGCCACTCTGACCCGGTCAGGCTCATCAAAAATAAGTCCTAAGGCCTCAAAGAACTTATCAACAGACATACATTCAGGGGCATTAGCAGGTAAAGAGAAAGCCCACGATTGAGGTCCCTCCCGAAGTAAGGAAATTATTATCCCTGAAAAGATCTTACTGTGTCAGAAAGCTCTCTTTGCAGGTGGTAATGAGATGTGGCCAAGGCCCTATGTTCCACAGACAGATCCAGCATCATTTGTGTTAAACTAGCCATTTGATCCGCCAAGGTATGGAGTGGATCCATAGAAAGCAGAGCAGAGAAAAAAAAACTCTGTTTATGGTCAGTTATAATGTCACTAGATGGTGGCCCGATTGTAATGCATCGGGTAATCTAAAATATGTATTTATGTATGTATATAGCAGCCACATAGTATATAGCACAGGCCACGTAGTATATAGTAGCCATGTAGTATATAGCAGACAAATACTACGTGGCCTGTGCTATATACTATGTGGCTGCTATATACATACATATTGTAGAATACCTGATGCGTTAATACAAGCCACGCAATATATAACAGTGGCCATGCAGTATATAATAGCCATGTACTATATAACACAGCCCACGCAGTATATAGCAGCCACACAGTATATAACACAGGCGACGTAGTATATAACACAGGCCACGCAGTATATAACACTGGCCATGTAATATATAGCACAGCCCATGCAGTATATAGCAGCCACGTAGTGTATAACACTGGCCACGCAGTTTATAACAGTGGCCACATAATATATAGCACAGCCCACGCAGTATATAGCAGCCACGTAGTATATAACACTGCCCACGCAGTATATAACAGTGGCCACGTAATATATAGCACAGCCCACGCAGTATATAGCAGCCACGTAGTGTATAACACTGGCCACGCAGTATATAACACTGGCCACGTAATATATAGCACAGCCCACGCAGTATATAGCAGCCACGTAGTATATAACACTGCCCACACAGTATATAGCAGCCACGTAGTATATAACACTGCCCACGCAGTATATAACAGTGGCCATGTAATATATAGCACAGCCCACACAGTATATAGCACAGCCCATGGAGTATATCACACAGCCCACATAGTATATAACACTGCCTATGTAGTATATAGCAGCCGCGCGGTATCTAACACAGCCCACGTAGTATACAGCAGTGTGGGCACCATATCCCTGTTAAAAAAATAATTAAAATAAAAAATAGTTATATACTCACCCCCTGGAATCCACCGAAGCTCCGGCGATACGCGCGCGGCTGTCGCCATCTTCCGTTCCCAGGATGCATTGCGAAATTACCCAGATGACTTAGCGGTCTCGCCCTTAGACAATTATATACTGTAGTAGATGCTGCTGCAATGCAGGTAGGTGCAGGCTTCACTAGATGGCAGTAGAGAGGAACCAAGTCTGCACCTAAACAGAACTAACCTGCAGTGCAGCAGTGAGGCTACCACATAGTCAAAACAAGCCGGGTCAAATCCTAGACTATAGCCCAGTACCAAAGAAATAAGCAAACTCGCCATCTAAGACAAGCCAGGGGGTCAGTAACAGGCAGGAGCTGATAAGACAAAAGACAAAGGACAGAAACAGGTCAGGATACAAGCCAAGTTAAACCAGGGAGTTTGCACATTAAAGGGAAAAACTGAGTCAAGACGGGAACAGTGGAAAACAGACACGTGTTCAGACAGCAAACGCAGCAGGACAAATCGGAGCACTCAGAGTCAGCTACAGCAGCACTAAGCAGAAACTGTGACTGATATGATCTGCAGGACACAGAGGGCTAAATAGCAAACCTGAGACCAGACTGAGGCTGAGAAAAGTTAACCCCTGAGATGATCAGACCGGAAAAAGGGAAGACAGGACTCAAAACCCGGTCTGGATCATGACATGAACTATGGACAATGCCAGAAGCTTTGTGTGGCACAGCCATTACACCCTACTGGCTTGTTACGATCACAGTCTACTCTCTCTTCTAGACTTGGATGGACCTGCCCTTTTTCAAGCCTTATTGCAGCCAGTCTTACTAGTCAATGGTTCCCAATTTTTGTAAGTTTCCCCAGTAGCTCACCAACTGGTCTCACAGTGGACCCGGACTTTGGTCATCGTCGTTTACGATCCCAATGTGTCTACTTTGTGCCCACCAGTTTGTCTTGCCCTCGCTGTTCAGCCTACACTCAGGTTATCACTCTCTCTGCCTTCAGTGCCCAGCTTATCTCATGGCTGTACTTACACATCGCTGCTCAATGTATTCCACAACCAGCAAACATGGGCAACACTGCAATATCGGTACGCCAACCCTCGGAAACAACTGGCATTCATGCGAAATAGGACCTAGCAAATAGGAAAATAATTAATCATCTAAAGGGTAAAACGCATTTAGCACCAGTTATAGAGGGAAGTCCGAGGCTTTACCCTCCCTTTAAACTAGTTTTTGTAAAGGAATATTAATAATATTTTGCCGATACCAGGAGTGGCCCTACCAGAAGGAACGGTAGGAAACATACATTTGTTCCATGCTATTGTCCTTTTCTTCAAAGGGAACCTGTCAGCAAGACAGAGACCTAGTAATCAATGCTGGGAACATGGTTGGATTAGTATGCATGAAGGCAGCTTGTCCTGTAGTGATAATCTCCTACTGAGAAAACACTGATCATATTGAAAGAGTGAAACACAGACTAGTAAGTGACACATCACTAGGATCAGGCTTTCTTCTACTACATTATGGTGCTCTCAAATTGCATAGCAAAAACTTGCTGACAGATTCCCTTTAAAATCTTGGAATGAATAGTAATTAGAGTAAACCGCTTGAAGTGATCCCGAGGAATATAAATGTCAGATATGGCCAGAACACGATTCCTTTTAATCACCACAGTGACCAGATTCTATATTTGTGGGAACCTGATATTTTGTTTTTATTTTTGTGTGTTTTTATAGTTTATTCTTTTATTTTGACATGTTTATTCATGTACAAATAGGAAATATTGCCGTGTTCAGACTGCTGACTTGTCACAGATAGACAGCCTCTGCAACTTTCAGGGAAATTGACTGTTACTGCCTCATTATAGCAGAGGATTAATGTCAGAATGACTCGTCTATTGTATTGTCTAGGAGAAGAAGCAAAAGGAGCCATGCTGTCGGCTGACAGCAGAAGACGAGAGAGGTATGTGGGAAGTGATAGCAAAGTTTCTGTTGCAGAGTGCGTCTTCTTGCAGTCACCGCTGTACTTAGGAGAGCTTCAATCAGCAAGATATCTTGAGTAAACAGTATTTACTTCATACTGGATAAGCATGAGATACAATTCAGTGTCACACAGTCCGTGCACTGAAGACAACACATTCATGAAGAAAAGCAAAACCGAAAGTAAGAAAACAACAAACCACTGAGAGCTTCCCTCCCCACATTACAGCAAGTATATGACTTTACACACTATCGCCATCTGCTGTCTGGTTAGTATAAAGTCCTCCTTTCACTTATAATAAGTCCCAATCTGTTGCATATGCCAACACCCATTCTCAACAGTAAGGACTTATTCAATCAAACCCAACTTTTTTATTAGTCTCTGATGTTTATCAGCATTCAACGCCTTCGTGAAAATGTCTGCTGTCATTTCTTCAGTAGGACAGTACTCTAACTTCAAGACTCCTTGTTCCTGATGATCTCTCAAGAAATGATATTTCACATCAATATGTTTGGTTCTTGGATTGACTCTTTCCATCTGAGCAAGAACAATACATTTTTGATTGTCCTTTTTCAGTTTTGTTGGTGCCAACTGTGGTAGTCCTAATTCTGTCAACAATTGTCTTAACCACAGTACTTCTTGACTCGCGTGTGCTGCGGCAACATATTCTGCTTCTGTTGAAGATAGTGTGTTTGACAACTGGAGCAAATGTCTCATCATAGTCTTCTCCAACAGGCAGTTTAGATATTTCTTCCCAAGAAGTAGGCTCATAGATTTTTCTTGTGCTTGTCTTGTATGAGAGATGTTTTGGTGGTTTTCCTTTGTTCTCTCTCATTGAATGTCTTGGTTCTGTGTCTGTTTGTAGTTGTGATTCTTCACTTTCAGTATTTTGTTCTTCATTAACTTCTGCTTCTTTCTCATCAGATATTTCTTCAGTTGTGTCATTATTGGTTTTCTCATTTTTAGTTTCAACTGAAATCATAATATCTTCATTCAAATCTTCAATGAATGTCACACTGTTACTCACCGTAACTCTGTCTGTTTTGGGATCTAGGATTCTGTATCCTTTGCAATTTTCACTATATCCAACAAATATTCCTTCCATTGATCTGTTTTGAAGTTTGGAACGTTTTTCTGTTGGAATGAATATGAAAACTTTACATCCAAAAACTTTTAAATGATTGACACTTGGTTTCATACCTTGCCACAGTTCATATGGAGTTTTCGTCAGTTTTCTGCAAAAAAGTCGGTTCTGTAGATAAGTAGCTGTCATTGCTGCCTCACCCCAATATTTCTCTGGTAGTTTGGAATCAGTCAGCATACATCTTATCATCTCTGTTAGAGTTCTGTTTTTTCTTTCTGCTACTCCATTTTGTTCAGGTGTGTATGGAACCGTTTTTTGGTGTTCTATCCCATTTTGTCTTAAGTAGTCTTCTATTCTGTGACCTGTAAATTCACCTCCATTATCACTTCTGATGACAATTGGCTTCCTTTGAAATTTGTTACTTGATCTTGTTACATAGTCTACAAGTTTATCAAAAACTTCACTTTTGTTTTTAATTAAGTATGTGACTGTGTATCTTGAGTAATCGTCTATAAAAGTCAACATGTATCTATTGCCTCCTGATGTAGTCACTTTCATGGGTCCACATACGTCAGTATGCACCAAATCAAGTGGTCTTTCGCTTTTTATCTCACTTTCTTTTGGAATAGATATCCTTGTGGCTTTGGATTTTATACAACAATCACATCTTATGGTAATTGAGCAATCTGATATCTTTAAATCTTTTGTCAATTCTTTTCTCTGTAGTTCCCTTATACTGTCAGGGTGTCTATGTCCTAGACGTCTATGCCACATGTGAATACAGTTTTTGTGATCATGTGTACATACCTTCATCTGTTCCTTTGGTGTGTCAAAATGATATAATTGTTCATCTGCCTTGACTTTGGTTATCACCTTGTTTCCTGCAATAATTGCACACTCATTGTCTTTGAATTTCACTGTAAGTCCTTTTGCTGTTAAACGTTTCACAGATAATAATCCGCCTTCCAATTTTGGAACATACAACACATCTTGTATAAGTATCTTTGAATCTTGCCCGAACTTGTTTGAACAATTTAGCGTACCTTGTCCGATACCTTCTGTGGTTATTTTGCTTCCATCTGCGAGATAAATGGCTTCTTTCTTATCTAAATCAAGATCAGTAAAGAAATTCTTGTCACTTGTCATATGACTCGTTGCTCCTGAATCAATAAACCAACCAAGTGATGATTTCTTGACTGTTACTTTAAATGTGCCATTCCAATTATTCTCACATGAATCGGAAATTGTGTTTTTTACTTTCTCTGTATGCTTTTTATGTTGTAATTTTTGTTGTTCTGCTTTCCATATGGTACAGTCTTTCTTTAAATGACCTTTTTTCTTACATCTGAAGCATTCTCTTGTCTCTTTATTATAGGGTTTTTGGAATTCTGTAGCTTTAAGAGCGTTTTCACTGTCCTTTTCAGTAGAAGAATCATTTCTTTGTTCTTTTCTTCTCTGATATTCATCTATTAGTCTTGTTTTCACAAAATCTAATGTAATGTCAGTTTCTGGTCTCGTCTCAAGGGCATTTATCAAGGCTGTATATGAATCTGGTAAACTGCACAACAATATAGCTGCTACATGACTTTCTTTAATATCTTCACCAATAGATCTTAGCTGTGATATCACTTCCATCATTGAGAATATGTGCTTCTGCATATCGTCATTTGCACTCAATCTCATACTGTACAGCTTTCTTAATAAAAATAACTTGTGATTCAAGCTAGGTCTTTCATACAGTTTTCTTAATGCTTCCCACATTCCCTTAGCTGTTTCTTCATTTCTTATATGTATTAATTGAGCATCATCCACTAATAAGCTAATGGTGGCTCTCGCTTGTATATCCTTATCCCATGTCTGATTATCTTGATCTGGTCTTGCTGTAACAATTACTTCCCATAGATCATCCTTAGATAACAACATCTCTATGTTGAATTTCCATAACTGATAATTTTCACTATTCAGTTTAGCTACTGTAAATTTCAGTTCTGTGTTACTCATCATCTTTATATAGTCTTACTTGTTTAGAGAGTTGTACTGAAGATATTCTCCTGTATGTCCTGTGAATTCTCTGCAATTATATCCAGCTCCTGGGATGCTGAATTCCTCTGTCACTCTGTATCTGGATTTAGTTCCTTCTGTTTACAGAGCTTATCTGTGTGCTCCGTTATCTGGGCTATAAACCAGGATCCTTCTGCCTGAGCTTGTAGTGCAGACCTGTAGTGTCTGGGGTGCCTGGGTTGCCTGGGTTGCCTGGGGTGTCTGGGGTTATCTGGGGTGCCTGGGATGCCTGGGCCCATAGCCTGTTGCAGAGTGCGTCTTCTTGCAGTCACCGCTGTACTTAGGAGAGCTTCAATCAGCAAGATATCTTGAGTAAACAGTATTTACTTCATACTGGATAAACATGAGATACAATTCAGTGTCACACAGTCCATGCACTGAAGACAACACATTCATGAAGAAAAGCAAAACCGAAAGTAAGAAAACAACCAACCACTGAGAGCTTCCCTCCCCACATTACAGCAAGTATATGACTTTACACACTATCGCCATCTGCTGTCTGGTTAGTATAAAGTCCTCCTTTCACTTATAATAAGTCCCAATCTGTTGCATATGCCAACAGTTTCACACTCAGTTCATTAGACCATAAAACTGACCTCAAACATTATATAGATATATATATATATATATATATATATATATAGTCCAATGTTTTACATTTTTCCCGTAATTTTTCATTTTGATTTGTCCATGTTATTTCAAACATATGCAATCATTTTGTGTCTGCAGCTGCTATGCAGAACAATACACTTCTTTGGCAACGACTGCGATGCTCGGACTGGCCATAGGTCTACTGACCTGAACTTGAGAGGCTCATATTACCAACGCGGCTGTCGATTTCGGGTCAAGTGACCCATGTTCAGTTCATGTATTGCAGTCCTTACTCAGACAGCAACATGCGGATGTGTGAATGAAGCCTAATCCGGTGCATAGTTGAGTTCATCCTTCATGATTACCCTTTGATCTGCTTCTTTGACTATTGTCTGTGAGATAGCAAATAGTGATGATAATATTTGTACATATGTTGGTGCTACATAAACAAATGAGTATAAATAAAGAGAAGGGGAAGAGAGTTGATTTATACATGCCTGCAGGACAGGATTACAGGGTATATTGTCTGTAATGTTGGTGACACCTAGGTCTATAGGGAAGCTGCATAAACAAAATGGGAGGACATTTTTTATTAACCCAATGTGTATTTGTTGGGTTTTTTTTATTTATTTTTAGTTTGGATTCATTGAAGGAATGCAAAAATTTATTCCAAAGGTGGACATGTTATTTTAAGAGGAAGTGTGAGTATATCAAGCCAGGATTATATGTGCTATTAGGGTTTATGGACTCCTCCTTTTGTGAACCCTTTTCCTAAGCAAAAACAAAAAGCTCTTATAAGTGTCTCCCCTCGAGGTCATTTATCTAAATTTCCACCATGTAACACTTTCATTTTCCCTGCAATGGCTGCGTGGCAGATCTATGGCTGGTCGCCGCTTCCTTCTTCACAATCATCTATTTGATGGGGGTACCGAAAACAGGGTCCGTAAGAATCAGCTGATTACCCCAGCGATTGCTTTTTGAAATGGGTTATCCCTGATGAGACATCCCTTTTAAGGTCTGCAATATATAAATGCTGCATTAAAACAAAATATAATATAGGATAATAAAATGATATAAAATCATATACTAGCAACATTTTATCCTCCCTAAAATAAATGTTGGTATTAGTGTCCCTTTAAAAAACTTACTTTAGAGCTCGCAGCATTTTTCTACCAGTGGCATTTTTCCCATCGACCTTAATGTGGTGTTATAATTTAGTTTTTAATAGAAGGTCCAATATGAACGTTTCTCACACCCTTTAAAAAGGTAGCATAAAGCAAGTTATTGAGGAATCTGAGAATAGGACATCGATAAGGTCCAGAAAATTAAAATTTTAAAATGCAGATTTTTGCATGAGAGATGCTTTGCAGTGATGGACTCGGGCTTCGAGGAATCATGCGTTCTCTTTGAGTATGAGATGCAGACAGGTCTCTGCGTGGGAGTCAGTCAGCTGAAGGCCACACAATTCATCTGACAAGGTTTCCCAAGGTAAAATCACAAAGCTTGGAAATGAGAATGAAATAATGGAGATATATTATTACCGATGAATCTATTCACTTACCGCTTATGTACAGTGCAGTACCCTGATGTTCAGTACAAGCTGCAAAAAGCTTCATAAATAGAGACTTTGATATTCAATTCAGAAATTATGCATTTATCATGAAAAAATAAGAACATTTTTCCATAAAATAAAAAAGGCAGTAAATCGATGGAGATTTTAAATATAGTCTTTATTTCTCATTTTTCCTTTTTTTATTAAATGTGTTTCTAGAAAGCTGGGTGACTGACAACTGCAATTACAGCACATCGTCATCCAGATTTTCCAGGGGATGCAATTGATCTGAAGGTAAGTGCATCCCCTCCTCCCACCGAATAATATCTCTCTCAGATCTGACCCTAGATCAAACCCTAACAGAGCCTTTCCAATTGTCTGCACATGATCAGAAATCAGAGACTGGAGCTTTGACCTTTTGTTTAGTCCATTTTGGAAATTGTCCAGAGTCACACTTAACGTATGAAAATTTGGTCCGTGTCTCCCTGCCAAGAGTCGCACAAGTGTCATGTGAGTGTAAGAGGAGGAACCAAACCAGGGTTATCTCTTTGGCGCCGATACTGGAAAAGTCGGGACTGTCACCATTGTTGCACTGGGGAAAGCTTCCTAGACCGTACCGACGTTTGCACTTGTCGGTAGAGGGTGGGTCAGGTATAAAAAGGGCGGCGCACGGGAAAGAGCGAGCAGTTTTGGTGGGAAGACAGTGTGCAGCGGGGTGAGGTGCAAGCCCGGAGAGCACAGCATCTCGTGAGTAAAGGCCCACCTCTAGACATCCCAGTAGTCACGTCTCCTGTACCCGGATGAGAGACTTTGACTTGCCCGACGTTCCCCGTGCCAGGAGGTGAATCATATGAAATCCCCGTTACTGCTACGTGCACGCGCCTTAGTTCAGCACCAGAGACTGAGTTAGATCTTACCAACCTTTTACCCGCTGACACCGCAGAGCAAATCCATGCTCCAGCGAAACCGCATAGAGAACTGACATTAGGACTGAGCCCAGTATCCAGGAACCACGGGTGGGAGTACCTGACTTGTGTGACAATGATGCTTTGCTCTCATTGAGGTACCGGACCTCCGTCTACTCAGGAAAATTCCAGACATCACATGCCACTGTTGTCGGTGCCATCAT
The DNA here is from genome assembly GCF_032444005.1 of Ranitomeya imitator. NCBI lineage: Eukaryota > Metazoa > Chordata > Amphibia > Anura > Dendrobatidae > Ranitomeya > Ranitomeya imitator. The sequence goes on along the minus strand of NC_091290.1, from coordinate 59,269,575 downwards.
TGGAGACCAAGGAGCTACAATCAAGAAGTCGACAGACTGATAAGTTTATTCTTCCATTCTGTTTGCGATCATTCTCCCTATACCTGTTTTCCCTGTTGTCCCTTTCCAGTACCCTATCCTCTCATAACAAGAGGCGGACTGGGCCAGGTGGCAAAGATGCAAATGCCCCCCGGGCCGCTCCCCCAGCAGCTGCTCAGGGCCGGCTGCCTGGTGGTGGCTGTACAGCCGCACATAAAATTGTGTGCGGCCGTGTGCGCTGCACTGTGACGCGGCCGCTGCACTGTGACGCGGCCGGCAGCAGTCACAGTCGGCACACATGTCCACGCCGGGTCCGGGAGCTGTGTGTGCGGCTGTCAGCTTGACGGCTGCACAGCTCCTGCTCCCTCCATGATATCTCTCTATGATTCCGGGTCAGGTGTCAGGCGTGTGCGATGACATCATCACACATGCGCCACCATGTCCTGACCAGGACACTAGAAGCAGAGAGGCGCTGCAAGGGAGCGAGTGGTGATGTAAGTATAAAAAAAACTTTTTTTTTTTCTTAATTAAATGGTGGGTAACTGCAAATGAAGAAGTGAGGAGGGGTGAAAGGAGGCTGCACATGATAGAATTTGGGGGGTTAAAGGAGGCTGCACATGATGGAATTTGGGGGGTTAAAGGAGGCTGCACATGATAGAATTTGGGGGGTTAAAGGAGGCTGCACATGATGGAATTTGGGGGGTTAAAGGAGCCTGCACATGATGGAATTTGGGGGGTTAAAGGAGGCTGCACATGATGGAATTTGGGGGGTTAAACGAGGCTGCACATGATGGAATTTGGGGGTTAAAGAAGGCTGCACATGATGGAATTTGGGGGTTAAAGGAGGCTGCACATGAAGGAATTTGGGGGTTAAGGAGGCTGCACATGATGGAATTTGGGGGGTAAAGGAGGCTGCACATGATGGAATTTGGGGGTTAAAGGAGGCTGCACATGATGGAATTTGGGGGGTTAAAGGAGACTGCACATGATGGAATTTGGGGGGTTAAAGGAGGCTGCACATGATTGAATTTGGGGGGTTAAAGGAGGCTGCACATGATGGAATTTGGGGGGTAAAGGAGGCTGCACATGATGGAATTTGGGGGGTAAAGGAGGCGGCACGTGATGGAATTTGGGGGGTTAAAGGAGGCTGCACATGATGGAATTTGGGGGGTAAAAGAGGCTGCATATGATGGAATTTGGGGGGTTAAAGGAGGCTGCACATGATGGAATTAGGAGGCTGCACATGATGGAATTTGAGGGGGTAAAGGAGGCTGCACATGATGGAATTTAGGGGGTTAAATGAGGCTGCACATGATGGAATTTGGGGGGTAAAGGAGGTTGCCCATGATGGAATTTGGGGGGTTAAAGGAGGCTGCACATGATGGAATTTGAGGGTTATGGAGACTGCACATGATGAAGAGGAGTGGGGCCGCACATGATGGAATTAGGGGATAAAAGGAGGCTGCACATGATGAGGGGAGTGGGACCGCACATGATGGAATTTGGGGGTTAAGGTGACTGCACATGATGAAGGGAATTGGGGCCAAAGATGATGGAATTTGGGGGTTAAGGAGGACTGCACATGATGAAGGGAATTGGGGCCAAAGATGATGGAATTTGGGGGTTAAGGAGAATGCACATGATGAAGGGGAGTGGGGCCGCACATGATGGAGTTTGGGGGTTAAATGAGGCTGCACATGATGAAGGGGGAGTGGGGCCAAACATGATGGAGTTTGGGGGTTAAGGAGACTGCACATGATGAGGTGAGTGGGGCCGCACATGATGGAATTTGGGGGTTAAGGAGGACTGCACATGATCAAGGAGGACTTGGGCTGCACATGATGAATTGGGGGGAGTTGGGCTGCACATGACGAAGTGGGGGTAAGGGGGACTGCACATGAAGTGGGAGGTAAGGGGGACTGCACATGATGGGGGACTCGTAAGCTTGCAATCTATGAGGTTGCATAATAACCAATTATATATTGATTGTGGGTGGACCTCTGTATTCAGATGTGTAGTGTAGAAGAAAGGGAAAAAGTGGGGAATGTGCTCTAGAAGAGGTGCTCTAGGTAACTGTGTTATTTTATGCAGAGGCGAGTCCTGGCTGGAGAAAGCGACGGTGGTCTGTGCTGCATGAATAAGAAAAGCAAAGATGAAGGACTTCAGCTAGAGACGTCACTGGTGAGTCAGTGCATTACCTGTACACTGACACTATACACTGTATACCATATACAGAGCTCCTGTGTATAATGTCACTGGCAGTGGTGATCACTGTATTACCTGTACCCTGGCACTTTTTACAAAGCACCTGTGTATAATGTCACTGGTGATCCCTGTATTACCTGTACACTGAAACTATATACAGAGCTCCTGTGTATAATGTCACCAGTGATCACTGTATCACCTGTACACTGACAGTAAATACAAAGTTCCTGTATACAATAACACTTAGTATTGTGTTTTTTTTTTTAAATTAATGATCAGTATTGTAGTATTCAGTCACTCTGTGGTGGTAATATGTGGTCTGGTCATGGTGTGGCGATATTTGTTTCTTGTATGTGGTATTATTGGTCATCATGTGGTGGTAATATGTGGTCTGGACATGGTGTGTTGGTATTTGTTTAGTGATGAGCGAATATACTCGTTACTCGAGATTTCCCAAGCACGCTCGGGTGACCTTCGAGTATTTTTTAGTGCTCGGAGATTTAGTTTTCAGCGCCACAGCTGAATGATTTACATCTGTTAGCCAGCATAAATACATGTGGGGATTCCCTAGCAACCAGGCAACCCCCACATGTACTTATGCTGGCTAACAGATGTAAATCATTCAGCTGCGGCGCTGAAAACTAAATCTCCGAGCACTAAAAAATACTCAGAGGAAACCCGAACGTGCTCGGGAAATCTAGAGTAACAAGTATATTCGCTCATCACTATATTTGTTCCTTGTAAGTGGTATTATTCAGTCACTATGTGGTGGTAATATGTGGTCTGGTCATGGTGTGGCGGTATTTGTATCTTGTATGTGGTATTATTGGGTCACTGTGGTGGTAATATGTGGTCTGGTCATGGTGTGACGATATTTGTCCCTTGTACTGTATGTGGTATTTATGGTTGTTTAAAACAAAATGTAAATGTATGTCACTCATTCCCTTAAAGAAAAATCCATAAAAATATATTTATTTTTAATTGTTTAGAGTAGAGTAGGGCCCGGCCGAAAGAGGCTACCGTGTCATGGTGTCAACTTAAAAATTCTTTTGGCCAGAACAAAACCTGCTGGTTATGAATGTGATCTGGTGTTTGATGGGAACTGTTAATATCTGATCGGTGAGGATGTGGTGGAGAAGTTGAGTTTTTCCAAGAATGAGCAGTGGGACGGTGGAGGTGGAGCTGGTGTGGAGCCTGGGCGGAGTCTCAAGGGAACCCGAAAATGTTGCCAGTTTAGGGCCCTGAAACTCCTAGTGGAAACCCTGGTCTGTCTCATAAGCTGCAGACCGCAGCTTCCTGAGACTTCAGTGTGCTCACTCAGGCGGCACGATGGCATTATTGCCTCATGCCGCTCTGTGGACCAGAAAAAAAAAATATGGGGGAGAACTGGGGCCATCCTACCATATATATGGGGAGAACTGGGGTCATCATTCTAGATATTTGGGGAGAAATGGGGCCATCATTTTATATATATAAAGTCATGGCCAAAAGTATTAACACCCCTGCAATTCTGTCAGATAATACCCAGTTTCTTCCTGAAAATGATTGCAATCACAAATTCTTTGGTATTATTATCTTCATTTAAGTTGTCTTAAATGAAAAAACACAAAAGAGAATGAAGCAAAAAGCAAAACATTGATCTTTTCACACAAAACTCCAAAAATGGGCCAGACAAAAGTATTGGCACCCTCAGCCTAATACTTGGTTGCACAACCTTTAGCCAAAATAACTGCGACCAACTGCTTCCGGTAACCATCAATGAGTTTCTTACAATGCTCTGCTGGAATTTTAGACCATTCTTCTTTGGCAAACTGCCCCAGGACCCTGTTATTTGAAGGGTGCCTTCTCCAAACTGCCATTTTTAGATCTCTCCACAGGTGTTCTATGGGATTCAGGTCTGAACTCATTGCTGGCCACCTTAGAAGTCTCCAGTGCTTTCTCTCAAACCATTTTCTAGTGCTTTTTGAAGTGTGTTTTGGGTCATTGTCCTGCTGGAAGACCCATGACCTCTGAGGGAGACCCAGCTTTCTAACACTGGGCCCTACATTATGCTGCAAAATTTGTTGGTAGTCTTCAGACTTCATAATGCCATGCACACGATCAAGCAGTCCAGTGCCAGAGGCAGCAAAGCAACCCCAAAACATCAGGGAACCTCCGCCATGTTTGACTGTAGGGACCGTGTTCTTTTCTTTGAATGCCTCTTTTTTTCTCCTGTAAACTCTATGTTGATGGCTTTGCCCAAAAAGCTCTACTTTTGTCTCATCTGACCAGAGAACATTCTTCCAAAACATTTTAGGCTTTTTCGGGTAAGTTTTGGCAAACTCCAGCCTTGCTTTTTTATGTCTCGGGGTAAGAAGAGGGGTCTTCCTGAGTCTCCTACCATACAGTCTCTTTTCATTCAGACACCGACGGATAGTACGGGTTGACACTGTTGTACCCTCGGACTGCAGGGCAGCTTGAACTTGTTTGGATGTTAGTCGAGGTTCTTTATCCAACATCCGCACAATCTTGCGTTGAAATCTATTGTCAATTTTTCTTTTCCATCCACATCTAGGGAGGTTATCCACAGTGCCATGGACTTTAAACTTCTTGATGACACTGCGCACGGTAGACACAGGAACATTCAGGTCTTTGGAGATGGACTTGTAGCCTTGAGATTACTCATGCTTCCTCACAATTTGGTTTCTCAAGTCCTCAGACAGTTCTTTGGTCTTCTTTCTTTTCTCCATGCTCAATGTGGTACACACAAGGACACAGGACAGAGGTTGAGTCAACTTTAATCCATGTCAACTGGCTGCAAGTGTGATTTAGTTATTGCCAACACCTGTTAGGTGCCACAGGTAAGTTACAGGTGCTGTTAATTACACAAATTAGAGAAGCATCACATGATTTTTCGAACAGTGCCAATACGTTTGTCCACTCCCTTTTTTATGTTTGGTGTGGAATTATATCCAATTTGGCTTTAGGACAATTCTTTTTGTGTTTTTTCATTTAAGACAAATTAAATGAAGATAATAATACCAAAGAATTTGTGATTGCAATCATTTTCAGGAAGAAACTGAGTATTATCTGACAGAATTGCAGGGGTGTTAATACTTTTGGCCATGACTGTATATATACTGTATATATATATATATATATATATATATATATATATACACACACAACTTGTGCCATCGTCCTATATTTATGGTGGGAACTGGGGCCATCACACTACATATACTATATATATGGGGCTGTGGGGACCATCATGCTATATATGTGGGGCTGTGGGGACCTTCATACTATATATATCATCATACATCATATGGGGCTGTGGGGCCACCATATTCCATATAAGGGGCTGTAGGGACATGATACTATATATAGAGGGGATACGGGATCATCATACTATATATAGAAAGCTGTGAGGTGCATAATATCGCAATTAGAGAGCTGTAGGGGACCATCATACTATATATAGGGGGTTTTGGTGACATAAAATTTGTGGGGAGTTATAGTATATATAGGAAACTTTAAAGTCTCATACTATATATAGGAGGCAGTTGGGACATCATAATGTATACAGTGGGGCAAAAAAGTATTTAGTCAGTCAGCAATAGTGCAAGTTCCACCATTTAAAAAGATGAGAGGCGTCTGTAATTTACATCATAGGTAGACCTCAACTATGGGAGACAAACTGAGAAAAAAAAGTCCAGAAAATCACATTGTCTGTTTTTTTAACATTTTATTTGCATATTATGGTGGAAAATAAGTATTTGGTCAGAAACAAAATTTCATCTCAATACTTTGTAATATATCCTTTGTTGGCAATGACAGAGGTCAAACATTTTCTGTAAGTCTTCACAAGGTTGCCACACACTGTTGTTGGTATGTTGGCCCATTCCTCCATGCAGATCTCCTCTAGAGCAGTGATGTTTTTGGCTTTTCGCTTGGCAACACGGACTTTCAACTCCCTCCAAAGGTTTTCTATAGGGTTGAGATCTGGAGACTGGCTAGGCCACTCCAGGACCTTGAAATGCTTCTTACGAAGCCACTCCTTCGTTGCCCTGGCGGTGTGCTTTGGATCATTGTCATTTTGAAAGACCCATCCACGTTTCATCTTCAATGCCCTTGCTGATGGAAGGAGGTTTGCACTAAAAATCTCACGATACATGGCCCCATTCATTCTTTCATGTACCCGGATCAGTCGTCCTGGCCCCTTTGCAGAGAAACAGCCCCAAAGCATGATGTTTCCACCACCATGCTTTACAGTAGGTATGGTGTTTGATGGATGCAACTCAGTATTCTTTTTCCTCCAAACACGACAAGTTGTGTTTCTACCAAACAGTTCCAGTTTGGTTTCATCAGACCATAGGACATTCTCCCAAAACTCCTCTGGATCATCCAAATGCTCTCTAGCAAACTTCAGACGGGCCCGGACATGTACTGGCTTAAGCACTGGGACACGTCTGGCACTGCAGGATCTGAGTCCATGGTGGCGTAGTGTGTTACTTATGGTAGGCCTTGTTACATTGGTCCCAGCTCTCTGCAGTTCATTCACTAGGTCCCCCCGCGTGGTTCTGGGATTTTTGCTCACCGTTCTTGTGATCATTCTGACCCCACGGGGTGGGATTTTGCGTGGAGCCCCAGATCGAGGGAGATTATCAGTGGTCTTGTATGTCTTCCATTTTCTAATTATTGCTCCCACTGTTGATTTCTTCACTCCAAGCTGGTTGGCTATTGCAGATTCAGTCTTCCCAGCCTGGTGCAGGGCTACAATTTTGTTTCTGGTTTCCTTTGACAGCTCTTTGGTCTTCACCATAGTGGAGTTTGGAGTCAGACTGTTTGAGGGTGTGCACAGGTGTCTTTTTATACTGATAACAAGTTTAAACAGGTGCCATTACTACAGGTAATGAGTGGAGGAAAGAGGAGACTCTTAAAGAAGAAGTTACAGGTCTGTGACAGCCAGAAGTCTTGATTGTTTGTTTCTGACCAAATACTTATTTTCCACCATAATATGCAAATAAAATGTTAAAAAAAACAGACAATGTGATTTTCTGGATTTTTTTTTCTCAGTTTGTCTCCCATAGTTGAGGTCTACCTATGATGTAAATTACAGACGCCTCTCATCTTTTTAAGTGGTGAAACTTGCACTATTGCTGACTGACTAAATACTTTTTTGCCCCACTGTATAGGGGGCTATTTTACTATATATAGGGAGTTTTGGAGTCCTCAATGTATAATAAAGGGGTATTGGGGGCTGTAGGACCATCATTCTGTATATAGAGAGAGGACATTATTTGTTATGAATGGGCACATTATTAGTTTTGATAGGGGCACTCGGAATCCTTTTTTTTTTTTGGGGGGGGGGGACAGTGTTACTTTAAGTGAGCACTCAAGGGTATTTGTTGCTGGAAGGGGGCATTTGGGATATTATATCCTTCAAAGGCCCATACATGTCGTTGCACAGTAAGGGCATTACTACTTTCTGTGGGATACTTTAATTTTTTTGGGGGGAGGTGGGGGGGTGGGAGTAATCCTAGTAATGACACAATTGATTAAATATTGGGGTCAGTGGTCCACACTGCAGGTGCACACAGAGTGGGGAGTTTTTGTAGGCTGGGAATAGATGGAGACGGTGCAGGAAATGTGAGAAGTCAAATGTGCCTTTGTTGTAATCTGTGCAGATGAGCCCTGGCTGGAGAAGTTGTCATGTCGGTCTGGGCCAGATAGAAATGTGAACGATCCGAATCACAAAGAACGTCATGTGTAATTTACTATATATAACTGTACTGTAATTACTTGCTCTGCGGAACTGGTATCTACCAATATACGGTTACTGTTAGGTTGTAATATTGCTCTTCTTAAATTAAATTTAAATTTAGTAGCAGCTAAATGTAATTCAGTCATAGTAAAGGGTGTATGGTGGTATCATTGGTCTTTGTATAGAATGTAGTTTCATATAGAGGTAATGGTGATATTATAATATTATGTATTCGCTGTGTAGTGGTGACAGTAGTAGGCACTGTGTAGCCGTATTGTATGTATGTTTGTAAGTAAGCTCCGTTATGGCACCATATCTAAGCAGTAAGCTTGGTTCTAGTACTGTGTCAATGTAGTAATCTTGATTATGGTACCGTATGTATGCCGTAATCTCGGTTCTGCTCCAGTTTCTATGTAGCAGGCTTGGTTCCATGTAGCAGACTTATTAAGCTCTGTTCTGCTCCCATATCTCTGTAGTAAACTCTGTTCTGCTCCCATATCTCTGTAATAAGCTCCGTTCTGCTCCCATATCTCTGTAGTAAGCTCGGTGCTGCTCCTCTATCTCTGTAGTAAGCTCCGTTCTGCTCCCATATCTCTGTAGTAAGCTCGGTGCTGCTCCTCTATCTCTGTAGTAAGCTCCGTTCTGCTCCCATATCTCTGTAGTAAGCTTGGTTCTGCTCCCATATCTCTGTAGTAAGCTCTGTTCTGTTCCCATATCTCTGTAGTAAGCTCGGTTCTGCTCCTCTATCTCTGTAGTAAGCTCCGTTCTGCTCCCATATGTCTGTAGTAAGCTTGGTTCTGCTCCCATATCTCTGTAGTAAGCTCTGTTTTGCTCCCATATCTCTGTAGTAAGCTCTGTTCTGCTCCCATATCTCTGTAGTAAGCTCTATTTTGCTCCTATATCTCTGTAGTAAGCTCTGTTTTGCTCCCATATCTCTGTAGTAAGCTCGGTCCTGCTCCCATATCTCTGTAGTAAGCTTGGTTCTGCTCCCATATCTCTGTAGTAAGCTCCGCTCTGCTCCCATATGTCTGTAGTAAGCTTGGTTCTGCTCCCTTGTCTCTGTAGTAAGCTCTGTTTTGCTCCCATATCTCTGTAGTAAGCTCCGTTCTGCTCCCATATCTCCGGAGTAAGCTTGGTTCTGCTCCCATATCTCTGTAGTAAGCTCCGCTCTGCTCCCATATGTCTGTAGTAAGCTTGGTTCTGCTCCCTTATCTCTGTAGTAAGCTCTGTTTTGCTCCCATATCTCTGTAGTAAGCTCCGTTCTGCTCCCATATCTCCGGAGTAAGCTCGGTTCTGCTCCCATATTTCTGTAGTAAGTTCAGTTCTGCTCCCATATCTCTGGAGTAAGCTCGGTTCTGCTCCCATATCTCTGGAGTAAGCTTGGTTCTGCTACCATATCTATGCAGAAAGCTCCGTTCTGTTCCCTATCTGTGAACCAGCCTGTTTTTAAAGCCTGTTATCTCTGCTACTTTTATGCAGTGGCCAGAGATTATTAGGGAAAAGGAGGGCCACCACAACTGAAGGGCCACTGCCTTGTGATTGCCCCCAGGATGAAAATTGCCAGCCAGCCCCTGCTCATAACCATTCCTTCCCTGCGTGGAGTTAGATTTGTTAATAAATTTTGTTCACCCTTGATCTGCCTCTGGTCCATGACGACACCCCGACTCCTGCGTTATTTCAGGAGTACAATCCGAATTTTCACACCTAGCATCGATTTACATCCGATTGCAATGCGACTTTAATATGAGCTTCTACATAGAGGATTCCTCTATGTCATTTACACATTGTTTTCAAGGGAAATATTCTTCAAAACACACACGCACACATATATACACTGTATATCTACTATATAATTGTCTAAGGGTCACTTCTGTCTGTCTGTCTGTCATGGATATTCATTGGTCGTGGCAAAACGCCCACGACCATTGCCACGACCAATCAGCGACGGGCACAGTCTGGCGGCAAAATGGCCTCTCCTTCCTCCCCGCAGTCAGTGCCCGCTCCATACTTCCCTCCAGTCAGCCTTCACACAGGGTTAATGGCAGCGTTAATGGACAGCGTTATGCCGCGGTGTAGCGCACTCCATTAACGCAGCTATTAACCCTGTGTGACCAACTTTTTACTATTGATGCTGTATATGCAGCATCAATAGTAAAAAGATCTAATGTTACAAATAATAATAATTTAAAAAAAAAAGGTTAAAAAGGTTATTCTCACCATCTGACGTCGCGTTGTCCTCGGCAGTGCAAGCGGCAGGTTCCGGTGCCAAGGATACTATACGAGAAGGACCTTCCATGACGTGACGGTCATGTGACCGTGACGTCATCACAGGTCCTGCGCTCATACTAACCCTGGGACCGCACGCTGCCGCGTGCACCGCACACAGGTGCCAGGACTACAATTGGCCTTCAGAAGGTGAGTATATGTTTATTTTTTATTTTAAGTCTTTTTTAACCACACATATAGTGCCCACATTGCTATATACTACGTGGGCCATGTTACATACTGCGTGGGCTGCATTATATACTACATGGCTGCTATGTACTTCGTTGGCAGTATTATATACTATGTGGGCAATGTTATATACTGCGTGGGCTGCGTTATATACTACATGGCTGCTATATACTATGTGGGCAGTGTTATATACTATGTGGGCAATGTTATATATTACGTGGGCTGCGTTATATACTACATGGCTGCTATATACTACGTGGGCAGTGTTATATACTGTGTGGGCTGCGTTATATACTACATGGCTGCTATATACTATGTGGGCAGTGTTATATACTATGTGGGCAGTGTTATATACTGTGTGGGCTGCGTTATATACTGCATGGCTGCTATATACTACATGGCCAGTGTTATATACTATGTGGCAATGTTATATACTGTGTGGGCTGTGTTATATACTGTTTGGCCTGTGTTATATACTGCGTGACCACTGTTATGTACTGCGTGGCCACTTTTATATACTGCGTGGCCTGTATTAACGCATCGGGTATTCAAGAATATGTTGAGGCCTGTGCTATATACTATGTGGCTGCTATATACATACATTCTAGAATACCGATGCGTTAGAATCAGGCCACCATCTAGTATATAATGAAAGCCGGCAATTCATATGCCGCGTACAGTAAAATCTCAGCGTGACAGGTTATATTAAATAGAATAGTTATATACACATAGAATACATATATATATATGCACTATATACATATGTATATATATACACTGCTCAAAAAAAATAAGGGGAACACTAAAATTAAGTTACAGGCTGACTCAACTTCAGTGGAAATGCCTCAAGACAAGGAAATGATACTCAGTAGTGTGTATGGCCTCCACGTGCCTGTATGACCTCCCTACAATGCCTGGGCATGCTCCTGATGAGGCTGGGGATGGTCTCCTGAGGGGTCTCCTCCCAGACCTGGAATAAAGCATCCGCCAACTCCTGAACAGTCTGTTGTGCAATGTGACATTGGTGGATGGTGCGAGACATGATGTCCCAGATGTGTTCAATCATATTCAGGTCTGGGGAAAGGGCACGCTAGTCCATAGCTTCAATGCCTTCATCTTGCAGGAACTGCTGACACACTCCAGCCACATGAGGTCTGGCATTATCCTGCATTAGAAGTAACCCAGGTCCAATCGCACCAGCATATGGTCTCACAAGGGGTCTGAGGATCTCATCTCGGTACCTAATGGCAGTCAGGCTACCTCTGGCGAGCACAAGAGGGCTGTGCGGCCCTCAAAAGAAATGCCACCCCAAACCATTACTGACCCACTGCCAAACCAGTCATGCTGAAGGATGTTGCAAGCAGCAGATTGCTCTCCACAGCGTCTCCAGACTCTGTCACGTCTGTTACATGTGCTCAGGGCGCCAGTGGTGAATTTTCCAATCCTGGTGTTCTATGGCAAATGCCTAGTGTCCTGCATGGTGTTGGGCTGTGAGCACAACCCCCATCTGTGGATGTCGGGCCCTCAGACCATCCTCATGGAGTCGATTTCTAACTGTTTGTGCAGACACATGCACATTTGTGGCCTGCTGGAGGTCATTTTGCAGGGCTCTGGCAGTGCTCCTCCTGCTCCTCCTTGCACAAAGGCTGAGGTAGCGGTCCTGCTTCTGGTTTGTTGCCCTCCTATGACCCCCTCCACATCTCCTAGTGTACTGGCCTGTCTCCTGGTAGCGCCTCCAGCCTCTGGACACTACGCTGACAGACACAGCAAACCTTCTTGCCACAGCTCGCATTGATGTGCCATCCTGGATGAGCTGCACTACCTGAACCACTTGTGTGGGTCGTAGAGTCCGTCTCATGCTACCACGAGTGTGAAAGCACAAACAACATTCAAAAGTAACCAAAGAATCAGCCAGAAAGCATTGGTACTCAGATGTGTTATGTGGTCCCCACCTGCAGAACCACTCCTTTATTGAGTATGTCTTGATAATTGCCAATAATTTCCATCTATTGTCTATTCCATTTGCACAACAGCATGTGAAATTGATTCAGTGTTGCTTCCTAAGTGTACAGTTTGATTTCATAGAAGTTTGAATTACTTGGAGTTATATTCTGTTGTTTAAGTGTTCCCTTTATTTTTTGAGCAGTGTATATACATACAGTATATATATATATATATATATGTGTGTGCCACTGACATCTATATATTCTATGTGTATACAGTTGTGCTCGAAAGTTTACATACCATGGCAGAATTTTTGCTTTCTTGGCCTTTTTTCAGAGAATATAAATGATAACACGGTGCAGCACGGTGGCTCAGTGGTTAGCACTGCAGCCTAGCATCTGGAGTCCTGGGTTCAAATCCCACCAAGGACTACATCTGCAAGGAGTTTGTATGTTCCCCCCGTGTTTGTGTGCATTTCCTCCGGTTTCCTCCCACATTCCAAAGACATAGGGAATTTAGATTGTGAGCCCCATCCGGGACAGTGATGATAATGTGTGCAAACTGTAAAGCGCTGCAGAATATGTTAGCGCTATATAAAAAAATTAAGATTATTATTATTATAACACCAAAGCTTTTTCTCCACTCATGGTTAGTGGTTGGGTTAAGCCATTTATTGTTAAACTACTGTGTTTTCTCTTTTTAAATCATAAAGACAACCCAAAACATCCAAATGAACCTGATCAAAATTTCACATACCCTGGTGATTTTGGCCTGATAACATGCACAGAAGTTAACACAAATGGGATTGAATGGCTACTAAAGGTAACATCCTCACCTGTGACCTGTTTGCTTGTAATCAGTGTGTGTGCATAAAAGCTGAGTGAATTTCTGGGATCCAGACAGGCTCCTGCATCTTTCATCCAGCCACTGACATTTCTGAATTGTGAGTCATGGAGAAATCAAAAGAATTGTCAATGGGAAAAGATAGTTGAACTGTATAAAACAGGAAAGGGATCCAAAAAGATATCCAAGGAATTGATAATGCCAGTCAGCAGCACTCAAACTGTGATTAACAAATGGAAAATCAAGGGCACTGTAAAAATAAAACCACGGTCAGATAGACAAACAAAAATTATGCATACAGATAATCGGAGGTAACAAATTTGATGGCGGAGACAGAACACTCCCCGTCTGGCATCAACGGATGTCACTACTCCTTTCTTCCAAAGACAACAATAGGACCAGTTCAGATACCGGTCTGAAAAATGTCTTAGGTTCATTCCCTTTGGTCATCCTTAGTTCAACTTTGCGGACGTTGCCATCCTTGCTCGGGAATGTTGCGGAAACTAGACCAAGTGGCCACTGGTTCCGGTGAATCTGACAGTCTTTCACAAGAACAAGGTCACATATGCTCAGATTAGGCTTAGTAGATTGCCACTTCGTCCGTGGCTGCAGGGTAGACAAATATTGTTTGCACCACCTGTCGCAGAAAGTATTTGCAAGACTTTGTACCTGTCTCCATTGGCGCTTGTATAGGTCCTTAGCGTCGAATCCTCCTGGAGGGGCACTGGACAGTCCCGTTTTCTGGGTAAGTAGAGTAGCTGGAGTCAATAACAAGGGCTCCTCAGGGTCGTTAGGAACTGGAGCCAAGGGTCTTGCGTTGATTAGAGCTGCAGCTTCTGCCATGAAGGTGATTAGGCTTTCGGGGGTAAGCCTCGCTGCTCCTTCTTGAAGAAGAGTGGAGTCAAGAATTCTCCATACTAGACCAATCCTTCGTTCCCAAGATCCTCCCATATGTGAAGAGAGAGGTGGGTTGAATGACCATGTGCAACTTTGGTCACTGAGGAACCTCTCAAGAGTCTTATAGTCTAGATTTGAAGGTATTCCTAAGTCCTTTACTGCACCGACAAAGTTAGTACCTCTGTCTGAACGTATGTGCTTGATAGGACCACGGATGGCAATAAAATGTCTTAAGGCATTGATGAAGCTTGACGTGTCAAGGGACTCGATGACCTCTATGTGGACGGCTCTGATTGACATGCAAGTGAACATGACTGCCCAAAGTTTCCTATTAGCTTGGCTGCCTCTAGTATGATGTGTAACAACTGACCAAGGCCCAAACACATTGAGACCAACGCTGGTAAATGGAGGGTCTGGGCTGAGTCTATCTGCTGGTAGGTCAGCCATCTTTTGGGTTTGAGTCGAACCACGGAGCTTACGACAGGTAATACATTTGTGGATGACACTACTGATGAGTTTCTTTGCACCGACAATCCACATGCCAGCAGTACTGATGGCTCCTTCAGTAAATAGTCTTCCTTGGTGCTTGACCAGATTGTGGTAGTGTTGTACAGGTAGGCAACATGACATTTTCCGGGAAGTATAAGAGAGAATTTCTCAACAAACTCCATTTCAGCTTCTTTGAGTCTGCCTCCTACTCTCAGCAGGCCGTTGTTGTCAATGAATGGGTCGAGTTTTCTCAATACGCTGCTCACTGGTATTGGAGCTTTGTTAATAAGACATTGGATTTCTGCAAAGTAGGTTTCTCTTTGAACAGTGAGGATGATGTGATATCTAGAGAATTCTAAGTCGGAAGTAACATAGGTATTCTTGCAAAGATGCCAACTAGGGTTGAGTGACATTTCATTTTTTGAGGTCGAGTCGGGTTTCGCGAAACCCAACTTTCTCAAAAGTCGGGTCGAGTGAAATCGGCCGATCTTATTGAAAAGTCGGGGTCGGGGATCGGCCGAAACACGAAACCCAATGCAAAGTCAATGGGAATTTTTTTTTATTTATATTTACTTCAGCGCGATATAGCAGAAAAGCCAGTAATTCAATTGCCGACTTTTCATTTCTCCTGCCTAAACCCGACATGATATGAGACATGGTTTACATACAGTAAACCATGTCATATCCCCTTTTTTTTGCATATTACACACTACTAATGTTAGTAGTATGTATGTGCAAAATTTCAGCGCTCTAGCTATTAAATTTAAGGGTTAAATCGTGGAAAAAATTGGCGTGGGCTCCCGCACAATTTTCTCCGCCAGAGTAGTAAAGCCAGTGACTGAGGGCAGATATTAATAGCCTGGAGAGGGTCCATGGTTATTGCCCCCCCCCCCTGGCTAAAAACATCTGCCCCCAGCCACCCCAGAAAAGGCACATCTGGAAGATGCGCCTATTCTGGCACTTGGCCACTCTCTTCCCATTCCCGTGTAGCGGTGGGATATGGGGTAATGAAGTGCCAGAATAGGCGCATCTTCCAGATGTGCCTTTTCTGGGGTAGCTGGGGGCAGATGTTTTTAGCTGGGGGGGGGGGCAATAACCATGGACCTTCTCCAGGCTATTAATAGCTGCCCTCAGTCACTGGCTTTACTACTCTGGCGGAGAAAATTGCGCGGGAGCCCACGACAATTTTTTCCGCGACTTAACCCTTAAATTTAATAGCTACAGCGCCCAAATTTTGCACATACACACTACTAACAGTAGTGTGGAATATGCAAAAAAATGGGGATATGACATGGTTTACTGTATGTAAACCATGTCTCATCATGTCGGGTTTAGGCAGGAGAAATGAAAAGCCGGCAATTGAATTACCGGCTTTTCAACATTATCGCGCTGAAGTAAATATAAATATATATATATATATACAGTATATATATATATATATATACATACATGTGTCTCTATGACATATATATATATATATATATATATATACAGTATAGACCAAAAGTTTGGACACACCTCATTTAAAGATTTTTCTGTATTTTCATGACTATGAAAATTGTACATTCACATTGAAGGCATCAAAACTATGAATTAACCCATGTGGAATGATATACTTAACAAAAAAGTGTGAAACAACTGAAATTATATCTTATATTCTAGGTTCTTCAAAGTAGCCACCTTTTGCTTTGATGACTGCTTTGCACACTCTTGGCATTCTCTTGATGAGCTTCAAGAGGTAGTCACTGGGAATGGTTTTCAAATCACAGGTGTGCCCTGTCAGGTTTAATAAATGGGATTTCTTGCCTTATAAATGGGGTTGGGACCATCAGTTGTCTTGTGCAGAAGTCTGGTGGATACACAGCTGATAGTCCTACTGAATAGAATGTTAAAATTTGTATTATGGCAATAAAAAAGTAGCTAAGTAAAGAAAAATGAGTGGCCATCATTACTTTAAGAAATGAAGGTCAGTCAGTCCGAAAAATTGGGAAAACTTTGAAAGTGTCCCCAAGTGCAGTTGCAAAAACCATCAAGCGCTACAAAGAAACTGGCTCACATGAGGCCTGCCCCAGGAAAGGAAGACCAAGAGTCACCTCTGCTTCTGAGGATAAGTTTATCCAAGCCACCAGCCTCAGAAATCGCAGGTTAACAGCAGCTCAGATTAGAGACCAGGTCAATACCACACAGAGTTCTAGCAGCAGACACATCTCTACAACAACTGTTAAGAGGAGACTTTGTGCAGCAGGCCTTCATGGTAAAACAGCTGCTAGGAAACCACTGCTAAGTACAGGCAACAAGCAGAAGAGACTTGTTTGGGCTAAAGAACACAAGGAATGGACATTAGACCAGTGGAAATCTGTGCTTTGGTCTGATGAGTCCAAATTTGAGAACTTTGGTTCCAACCACCGTGTCTTTGTGAGACGCAGAAAAGGTGAACGGATGGACTGTACATGCCTGGTTCCTAAAGTGAAGCATGGAGGAGGAGGTATGATGGTGTGGGGGTGCTTTGCTGGTGACACTGTTGGGGATTTATTCAAAATTGAAGGCATACGGAACCAGCATGGCTACCACAGCATCTTGCAGCAGCATGGTATTCCATCCGGTTTGCGTTTAGTTGGACCATCATTTATTTTTCAACAGGACAATGACCTCAAACACACTTCCAGGCTGTGTAAGGGCTATTTGACCAAGAAGGAGAGTGATGGGGTGCTACGCCAGATGACGTGGCCTCCAAAGTCATCAGACCTGAACCCAATCGAGATGGTTTGGGGTGAGCCGGACTACAGAGTGAAGACAAAAGGGCCAAGTGCTAAGCATCTCTGGGAACTCCTTCAAGATTATTGGAAGAGCATTCCCGGTGACTACCTCTTGAAGCTCATTAAGAGAATTCCAAGAATGTGCAAAGCAGTCATCAAAGCAGAAGGTGGCTACTTTGAAGAACGTAGAATATAAGACATAATTTCGGTTGTTTCACACTTTTTTGTTAAGTATAAAATTCCACATGTGTTAATTCATAGTTTTGATGCCTTCAGTGTGAATGTACAATTTTCATAGTCATGAAAATACACAAAAATCTTGAAATGAGAAGGTGTGTCCAAACTTTTGGTCTGTACTGTATATATAAACGAAACCCGACTTTGGAGAAAAGATCTCCGACCGCCGACCCGATCCCACAGTGGGATCGGGTCGGGTTTCACGAAACCCGACTTTGCTAAAAGTCGGCGACTTTTGAAATTTGCCGATCTGTTTCGCTCAACCCTAATGCCAACCTTTACATTTTTCTGTGCCACAAGTTCTGGTGGCCCTGAATGAGCGAGCTATATGAGTCAGGCAGGGAATGGCTCGAGTAAGTGACTTCCAACTTGAGAATCTGAGGAACCTGCAAGATCCAAGCTGGATAACAGAGGTCATTGTATGAAATGTAGACACCTGAGGGCGGATTTCGGCATCTGAGTCCTCTCCTACTAGTTTAAAGGTGTCTGGAAAACATTCCTCAATGTACAATAGTTTTAGTCCTGAGAGCCATGTTGTGCTTCCTAGTTGACTTGCGTCAACTGCTCTAGTTGCATGATCTGCGGGATTCTGGTCCGTGGGTATGTAATGCCACTGCTTTGGATGAACTGATCTCCTGATACGTAGCACTCTGTTATCGACATAAACGTAGAATCGCCTGGTTTCGTTGTGGATATATCCCAGGACTATTTTGCTGTCTGAGTAGAACTTGGCCTGTGTCAAGTTGATATCCATTTCGGATGTGATGAACTCCGCTAACTCAACAGCTAGGACTGCGGCACAAAGCTCTAACCTGGGTATCGTGTGCTCTGGTTGTGGTGCGAGTTTGGCCTTTCCCATAATGAAACCAATGTGGCACTGACATTTGGAGTCTACAGTTTTGAGATGGGCAACAGCGGTAATTGCCTTGACAGAAGCATCTGCAAATACGTACAGTCTTTGGCTTTGTATTTCAGTAGATGGCACAGGGGCGTATGGTCTTGGCACGTTCAGGTTGGAGAGTGCTGCTAACGAGTTCTTCCATCCTTCCCACTGGATCCTCTTATTAGGTGGCAGAGGTGCATCTCAGTCAGATGTTTCCCTAGTTAAGTCTTTTAGATGGGCCTTGCCTTGTATAGTAACAGGAGCTGCAAATCCCAAGGGATTATACAGACTGTTGATGGTAGACAGGACACCTCTACGTGTGAAAGGCCTTTCTTCCTGGCTGACCTGAAAGGTGAAAGTGTCTGACTGTAGATTCCAGAGAAGCCTGAGGCTGCGTTGCATTGGTGCGGGGTCTGACCCCAGGTCCAGGTCTCTGAAACCGTTACATAAGTTCTGAGAAGGGAATGCTTCCATGAGTTCTTGGCTGTTTGAGGCTATTTTATGAAGCCTAAGGTTCGAGCAGGCAAGCATGTCCTGGGCTCTCCTGAGAAGACTGATGGCAGTCTCATTTGAAGGCATGGCTTTTAGACCGTCGTCGACATAAAAGTCCTTTTCTATGAATTATCTGACATCTGCTCCGTATTCTGCTTCTCCTTCCTGAGCCGACCTTTTGAGTCCGTAAATGGCGACTGCAGGTGAAGGACTCTTACCAAAGATGTGCTCTCTCATGCGATACTCTGTGACTTCTTTAGTAGGATCATTGTCTCTGTACCAGAAGAATCTTAGGAAGTTCCTGTCTCTCTCTCTCACAAGGAAACAATGGAACATTTGCTGAATGTCAGCGATGAAGGCAATGGAATCCTTACGGAAGCGCATAAGTACTCCCAGCAGTTTGTTATTGAGGTCTGGTCCTGTCAGTAGAACGTCATTCAGGGAGACATCATTAAACTTAGCACTGGAATCGAACACGACTCTAATCTGGCCTGGTTTCTTAGGGTGGTATACTCCAAACATGGGTAGGAAACAGCATTCTTCAGAGTCTTTGAGAGTGGGAGCTAGTTCTGCATGATAGTTTTCGAAAATCTTTGACATGAAGGGGAAAAAGTGATCTTTCATCTCTGGTTTCTTTTCTTTCTCCAATGTATTTGTCAGCATGCTTGTCACAGAAGATGGGGCGTGCATGCGTCCCAAGCATACATTGCCAATTATGACCCATCCTAGGTCTAGCTTTTGGGCATAGGGAGCATTGTGGAGTCCATTGATATGACGTCTCACTTTATGAACCTGCAGGATATCTCTCCCCAACAGCAGAATTATCTGGGCCTGATGGTCGAGTTCCGGTATAAGGTGTGCTATTTTAAGTGAGCGTGATGGATTGCTACATCTGGAGTAGGGATTTCAGGTCTGTTGTTTGGGATCTGGTTACATTCTATGATCGTAGGTAGTGGTAGGCAGAATTGACTGTCTAAAGACTCGATTTGGTAGTCAGTACCTGCACACGTCTTTATGGAGTAGGGAGTACTTGGCCCTTTGATGTTGAATAGGTCAAAGAATGTTGATCTTGCCAAGGATCGATTACTTTGATCATCCAAGATAGCATACAGTCTTACAGCTTGGTCTCTATGGCCCTTCGGGTATACTCTGACAAGGCATATTTTTGAACAGGACCTACTGTCTATTGTCCCTTTGCAGACTTCTGTACATTGTGAAATGATCTCTGGTGTAGCTGTATCAGTGATCCTTTCCTCCCCGCCATGCTCACTGTCAGCTGGCGTGTTTTGTGTACTCCATGGAGCTGGGCCAGGGTGTAGAGCAGTGTTATGGTCTGTGGTGCCACATTCTGTGCATTTTACACTGACCTTGCAATCCTTGGTGAGATGAGTTGTGGATGAGCAGCACTTGTAGCAGATACCGTTTTCTTTCAGGAAGCTTCTGTGATCTGGCATAGATTTTCCTCTGAAGGCTCCGCATTTCAGGAGAGGATGAGGCTTCTGATGAAGTGGGCACTGCTTTTCAGGGTCCTGCACCTTTGTCTCTGATTGGGAGCAGCCAGCAGACCTGTAATTAGAACCTGGAGAAGAAACATAAGTCTTGTGTACTGCTACAGATGTTCTGCGTGGATTTGCAGGTGGTGATGGTGTGGCACATGGCATTGCAAAGTCAAAGCTGGGATCGTTTCTAATTCTCGCTTGCTGGTGTATAAAGTCTACAAAAACGGAGAAGGGAGGGAATGGAACACTGTGTTTGTATTTGTATGTGGAACCATGTGTGAGCCACCTCTCCTGTAGATTGTAGGGCAACTTCTGGACTATTGGGTTAACCCCTCTGGCTGTGTCAAGAAATGCAAGTTCCTGTAGGTCGTCCTCGTATTTGGCAACTTGGACTTCCTTTAGTAGGTCGCTTACTTCTCTAAGTTTCTGGAGACCTTTGTTAGAAATTTTAGGGAAGTAATCGATTCTTTTGAACAAGGCTCTTTCTATTACCTCTGCTCCTATTGTGAGTTAGAAGCTGTGTTAAGTTAATTGTTTGTTGCCTTTCTTTCTGTGTTGCAAGGCCTGATCCGATGCTCATCTGGATCATGGGGCATTCGTTTGTTGTATGGGCTGCGTTGCGTGCTGCGGTTCGTCCGGATGGTCGTCAGTTGGGTCTTTCTCGAGAGACAGTGACTTTACGATGGATCGGTAAAAGGGGGATGGTGTGGAAGGAATGGTTACCTGAATTTCATCGTTTTGTTAGACTGGATAGAGTGCCGGAGATCGTGGTGATACATTTAGGGGGGAATGATTTGGCTAAACGGTCTTGTAGGGAGCTGATTAAGGATATTAAATTCGATATCCTGAGGTTCTGGGTCATGTTTCCAAAAGTGTTGTTGGTGTGGTCCGACATCATTCCCCATAAAAGATGGAGAGGTGCTAGATCACACGAGGGGGTGAACAGGGCCCGGATCAAAATAAACAGGGCCATATCTCGGTTTATGGTGAGGAATGGCGCGTTGGCCGTGAGACATGTGGACTTGGAATCGGGTCAAGGAGCTTACTGGAGAGCTGATGGCGTGCACCTGAACGCGGTGGGAAATGATATGTGGTGTTTGGCTATCCGTAGTGGCATTGAATTAAGCTTAAAGGTGTGGAGGGACATGAATGGCTAAGGTGTCAGGCCATTCGTGTTCGTGGCGGGGGTGGAGGTCCTCGAAGTCGGTGGAAATGGTAAATCGTGGTTCAATGGGGTGGGGATCTTGAGAGGTCCTGGACACCCCATGAGAGAATTTAACAAGGCGCGGTACGGTTATCCCGCGTGAGGTGGATTTATGGGCCCCTGGCATGGGGGTGGGTTCGGTGGACCAGGATTGGTTGTTATCTATCCCTGAGCTGGTGCTTTATGGCTGGGGGTAAGACTCATCCTGGGCTGAACATTGTGGAGTTTTTGGGATACTGAGTTTTATAACTTTGGGGCTTCGAGGACCGCCCCTCCTATTCTGGGTTGTCATAAAAGGTCTGTTATCTTTTATTTAATAAAATGGCTGCTGTGGCCAATTAAATCCAACATATGTCTCCGTCTGCTGTTTTGAGAACGTTAGAAGTTTATTCTTTAGATTGTTAAGAGGCCTGTTTAAGGGGGTTGGGGTAATTTTTCCAGGTCACGGAACTCACGTATACCCTATGTCAAGAAAGGCCGTACTGGGGGCCCACGGCACGAAAGGGGAGGCCGCCATGACGGGGTTACGTGGGACCTGGGGAGCTGGAGCAGTTAGAAGGGATACGGTTGTAAGGGGTTAACTGGGAACTCGAGGGGTGGCTTTAGGGGCATTTTTTGAAATTAAGGGGTGGAACTAGGGGACTGCGGGGAGGGGGCACTTAAAAAGGGGCACGCTCCTCAAACAGGCATCCATTTTAGGTGCCTGCGTGACAAGTGAGGAATCTCCCGCCCACCCTCCCTTTTTTGGTTAGGGTAATGGGGGGGTGAAGTCGGCATATGTGGGCTTTTGGAGTATTGTTTTAAGAGGTGTCTAAATGTATTTATTTTGTTATGTGAATGCTGTCAGGGTATTGTCACGGCAGTTGGCGGGGGTGGAGGTCCTCGAAGTCGGTGGAAATGGTAAATCGTGGTTCAATGGGGTGGGGATCTTGAGAGATCCTGGACACCCCATGAGAGAATTTAACAAGGCGCGGTACGGTTATCCCGCGTGAGGTGGATTTATGGGCCCCTGGCATGGGGGTGGGTTCGGTGGACCAGGATTGGTTGTTATCTATCCCTGAGCTGGTGCTTTACGGCTGGGGGTAAGACTCATCCTGGGCTGAACATTGTGGAGTTTTTGGGATACTGAGTTTTATAACCTTGGGGCTTCGAGGACCGCCCCTCCTATTCTGGGTTGTCATAAAAGTTCTGTTATCTTTTATTTAATAAAATGGCTGCTGTGGCCAATTAAATCCAACATATGTCTCCACCTGCTGTTTTGAGAACGTTAGAAGTTTATTCTTTAGATTGTTAAGAGGCCTGTTTAAGGGGGTTGGGGTAATTTTTCCAGGTCACGGAACTCACGTATACCCTATGTCATGCGGCAGCTTCCCTTTTTGCCGCTAGACTTTCTAAGGCGACATCCACGCGTGCCTTCTCTAATTTAAGTTGCATCTCTTGGTCAGCAAAGCTCACTCGCATTTTGGCGGCTTCAGCATTTGAGCGGGCAATGGCGACCACGCTGCTGATAGATGTTGTCTTTGAGAAGACGGAAGTAACAGATCTTGTCCTGTGTGATTTGTGAGACATGGTGTCTTGGGAAAGTGCTTGGCTGTGCAGAGATGCTGAAGCTGTATTTAGTCTCTGTGTAGCCGGTGACTTGAATCCCACTAGTTGGATGGCTGCTGTTTCACTGTTCTGTCCTCACTAAATAAGGCAGGCTCACATAGCTATACAGGCAGCTAAACCGCTATACCGGAGTCCAATAAGGAGACTGTGGTTGAGTCTGTGCTTTATTAAATGTAGTGGTATATTGATGCGGTGAAACTGTAAACAATGATATACATAGAATCAGTGCATGGTATAGAAGAAATACATACTACACATGATGTACATTATGCATAACATTTAGAAAGCTAGTAACTGAACTAGGAGTACAACTGGCTAGGCTAGGCTAATGCAGCGCCCCAGAGATCTGGTCGTTGCAGTATGACACTCTGCCGCTAAGGGGAGTGATGGTACGTCTGATGGCACTGAAGGAATTCTACTGACCAGGTATCACCAGCACACATTACACTTCACACTCTGGCCACTAGGGGGAGAAAAAGGCTTTATTTATTGGGCCACTCCTCACACTGGTAAAACTAGGGGTTGGGTAGGAAGTTAGTTAGAAGCTGACTGGGTTGGATTCAGGCAACATCCCGTGGCAGGGGGTGTTGCAGGGAGAAGGCACAGGGGGGTCCCTGTCGGGCGTGGGAACCTGGCAGGTACCTAGCGAACAGAGCAGAACATTACGGAACCGCGCCTGCACTACCTTGTGGCGGTATCCTAAGAAAGAGGCACGAAGCGAAGGGTATTGTGGAACAGTGAGAAACGAGATCAAGCACAAAGGAGAGCCAGTAGGAGTTGTGCCGTGAGACCGAGGCAACATCCTACTGAGGCGTGTAGCCGGTGGCCGGAACACCGCTGAAGTAACTGACTCCATGCCTTACTTCGAACTCCGCAGGACAGTTAATTATAGGTTGGCTGTCTACCTTAAATTTCCTATGAAGACATAGGGGGCAACGCGTGGAGAGGGGCGTCTCTAGGGTCCCGGAAGAGCTCCGAGCCTTCCCGTCATACGGGTGCGTCCTAGCCATAATATATCTGAGGGACGAGAAACTAGTAACATCTGGAACAAGAGAGTGAGAGAAAGAATTAGAAAGAACTAGAACGAACGAACGAGAACAGAAGTTGTGAGGACTATTCCGAATGCTCAGCAGGGTAGCACTACAACACACAGGCGCTAGTGGTAGGCACTGATTTCCACTTGCAAAGGGAACTCTGGATGTGCCCATCGGACTGGCCGGTCTCAGAAAGCCCTGTTAAACGTGCTCTGGATTGCGGATCCTGAAGTCTTCAGTAAAGAGGTAAAGAGACTGCAACCTTGTGTCCTCGTTATTGTCTGCACCTCACACCATCGCCATCTACATCACTGGGAAGCCCTGGGGACATACTTCACCTGTGGGAAGGTATACCATCTAGCTGCCATTCTATCACCCCAGCGGACCCCAAGCAGCGTCGGTCATCCTGACCGAACACCACAGGTGGCGTCACGAAACCTTGACAGACTCCTATCACCTTTTATTGGACGCCCCTTAGCAGGGTCACGGACCGGGTCCAGCCACCGTGACAATCCCAGAACTGTGACAGAAAGGACCGGTACCGAGTATCCTGTGGCCCTGTGTCTGGGGGCGATCCAACTTGGCGTCACAAACAGGATCGTACTTAAGCCTGAGAAGCAGGTCATGTGTGCCTTGGAACTGTGATTGAATTGTGCTTGAGCCGTGATTTATTGCAAGGACTGTGTATTGCTGATTGTCACATGATTCCCGCCAAAACCGCCGCCATTGCTGTGCCACGAGGAGCGCAGGAGAAGAAGGAGGGCGTGACATGGGAGGAGATCGCGAAAGCGGCGCGAAAAGTAGCGACCACCCCCTCCGACTATGGCTGCTGGATGACGAGCTCAGGAATGGAGGAGCTCAAACCCCAGAAAATGGCGGAGCCTCGTGTGTGTGCCGCTGCAGACCAAGGAGCAGAGCTGACGACCAGCGGGTACCTGAACGACGACGAAGTGACCCGGGATCACCGCAGCCCAGCGGAGCCGAACCAGGGCTTGCCGCCACAGGGGAACCCGGATCCCCTGGAATTGCCGGAGGAGGCATCGGACCACCCGACTCCAGACGGGGGGTCGGCGACAGCGAGGAAATGGAAGTCGGAGCTGTGCTGGAAGATCGCCCAGGGGGAGCCGTGGTCAGGGCCGCAGCGGACTCCAGCGTCCTCGTCAGCGGAGCCGACCGACATCGGTGGAACCATATCAGATGCAGGTACCAAAAGCGACCCTGCCCCACCGACCGATCCGGCTCCAGTGACCGCTCCCCAGCCCATTGATGACTAGTCTCCCGCTACCGAGATTGTGGTGGCGACCCTTTACGCCATGAAGGGAATACTGCCCCCGCTGCCGACACCTCTGGGTAAACCGATAGACGTGAGTCCCAGGGGGGTGGTCTTTGAATGGGATGCTCCCCGGTTCCAACGAGACTGGTCCCGACAGGAGGGCTCCTACGTCATCAGGCTCACCTGGGATCAGTATAGACGAAGCTTTATTTCACAATGGGAAGACCGGGAACGAATGGAACAGACTGTCCGACCAGAGGAACGGGTGTTCCTCGTCAATTGCTGCCCTGAGAGTTTGGTGAAACGGGATTGTGCTGGCCTTCCACCGGGGGAGGGGTTGCGGCTTCATATTGGAGCCAGGGCTGCTGACTGAAGTCTTTGTGACTGGCTGCAATGTGGAACCCCAGTCCTGCAGTGTACCTCCTCTCCGAAACTTGTACAGAGGGGACCATTTGACCTACACCCGCCACTGGAGTGAGCGAGGGTGGTTTGCCAAGAGAGTCAAACGCTGCCCTCGTGGTCGCGCCATCTACGATCCCGACCGAAACTGGTGGTGGAACTCCATTGACCCCTGACCCCACAGGACCCAGCACTACCACCCCCTGTGCGTGTGGTGTCCTGCTTGCGGAGCCACAACCACCAACATCAAAGAAATAAACCTTGAAAACCTGAAAATGTACATAGTTAACTCTTTATCTTCAAACTGCTACTTTAAACCCGTCCAGGGTTATTTCTTAAAGGGATCCCTTTGTTGACCTGGGATCCCTATTGTTTTACATTTCTTTTTCTACTTTGCACAAGTTATCATTGTTTCCAAAGACTGTCGGATCATGAACAGTGAATGATTCCAAAACTGTTTTGTACATAAAAATAGGAGAAATACCTGCCTAATTATATGGCAATGCTCCAAATTGGAATAAACATCAAAGAAGGCAATATAGAAGCAATATAGCCATAAAAAAGTCAAATTTTATTAGAACACATATATACACAAAATATTTAAACGAATAAAAAGTGGGGCAGAAGAATATGCAAATGGAATAACCACCGCTAGGCAGAACGTACTGTATAAATGCTAATTATGCCATATGGAAAAAGTGATAAATAAGTTAAATACTTTCAATCTAAATATAGTAATTAATGCGCAGTATAGAACAAAAAAATAGTAAAAGGAGTCACAGAGGACTTCTATAAATAACATACAAGTGTAGTATATATTGCGCATAAATTATAACAGTAGACAGGCATATCATATAGCTCTACTGAATGATATCCTCATAGATCATATAGAGTATAATCAAAACAAGGTGAAGATCCTCCAAAATAGACCATAAAGGGATGAATAAAGCGCTGCAAGAAAAATTGTATACTAGGGCAAAGAAGTCCTTAGCCAAATAATAGCCTTGTTATAAATAGCTTATGCAGTCCGAAAAAAGTCCTGCAACAAACAATGTGTGTGCAAAAAAATACACATGGTACCAATTCCGTGTCTACAAATGACCTAGAGGATACATATAGCTCAGCAGATAGAAAACCTATCTAAATATAAACTCATATATATATAAGCCCATAATATAGTAGGTGCGAGGATATCAGTCAGGAGAATTACCTGGCGGTAGTAGCAGCAACCCGACGCGCGTTTCGCGTGTGGCTTCGTCCGGGGATGAATGCGTAATGAGTGTGTGTTGCCAGATGCTTAAGTAGTAAAGGTTAGAGCAGGATTGGGCGCAGTTAAATGACGGCGCTTCCGTGAGCGCTCCTGTATGCCGCCGCTGCTGATCGGCGTCACGTGACTCCTGACCACTCCCCCCGCCCGACGCGTCAGAGCGGGGGGCAGATCAGGCGCCAGCTGAGACACGTCTCCACAGCGACAACACAACACAGGGAGCCCGCGCAAGCGCACACTGCGCTAGAGTAAACCGAGGCATGAATGTCAGCTAAGACGCGCCTCCATAGTCAGGGAGCTCGCGCCTGCGCACATCGCGCTATGGATAGAAAAAGTATAAAAAATGCCAGGAGCCCGATTAAACAAGGACCGCCCTATAGGATGATACCAAGGGATAGCAAACA
Organism: Ranitomeya imitator; assembly: GCF_032444005.1. Classification (NCBI taxonomy): domain Eukaryota; kingdom Metazoa; phylum Chordata; class Amphibia; order Anura; family Dendrobatidae; genus Ranitomeya; species Ranitomeya imitator. Next base: position 59,241,923 of record NC_091290.1, on the reverse strand, counting down.
CTATCCATGAAAGTCATAGATAGATGGCCGCAGAGAGGATTTCACCAAAAAGGTAAAGAAATAAAACAAAAAAACAAAAAAACCCGAAAAAGGTGAGATATAGGAGTGCTAATCCAGATTAAAAATAGAGATAATACACCCCTACAAATTATAACGAGCATAAAAAATGCTCCACATTATCTAAGTGCACTCATAGAGAATTATGACCTTATACACTACAAAGAGAGAAGGTTATACAATACACATAAAAAACACACATAGGGTATAAATATATTGGTGTCAAAGCGATGCAATGACATAAAGCGTTAGGGCAAAAAGTGCTTGTGCATTATCTAAATAACCATAATGACTATATACAAAAAAATGAAGAAGAGCATATAAACATATGCAACAGATAACCAAAAAGAAATTGTCCATAAGGTGGTGCTTTGATTGGTGAAGAATTCTTCCTTCTTAATGCGGTAATCCTGACTCTACTGTTTCCATATGATAAATCAGGCTGGAGCAGTGTAGAAATATTCATAGCGACGACAGACCTCGTGGAGATGGATAGAACAATCATCATTAAACCCGTACTTCACAGCGTTTGTCAACTAACTAGAGAAAATAAAGACCAAGAGTTAAAAATAAATACTAAATAAGCAATAAAAGCATACTTAAAAACTATAACAAAAAAAAAGGGTTAAAAGAGATGCAGAAAGTCTTTATAGGAAGGGGGCAAAACTAAGAACTTCATTTAAACCTGCCGGCTGAATGGAACCCATCTTAAAGATCCACTGGGCCTCTAACTGCGCTAATGTCTTCCTCCAATTACCTCCTCGGGTGTCAACATATACCTTATCGATACCAGTAACAGACAAGAGTGTGGCATCACAGTTGTGAAATTTACTGAAGTGCCTAGGAATGGGCTTTAATAATGAGGTGTCATCTATCTTAGATGCATTAATGATGTCTCGATAGTGTTCTCTTGCCCTGGTTTTAAGCGACCTAGAGGTAAGTCCCACATACACTTTAGGGCAAGTGCAGGTTGCTATATATACCACTCCAGTGGTATTACAAGTAATGTGTTGCGTGATGGTGAATGTATTCTTACCGTCACATGATTTAAACTCAGTTGCACGGAGCATATTGGGACAAGCAATACATTCTCCACAGGGATAAAATCCCCATTTTGGGCCTCTAGAGGTGAAACTCTTCTCTATTTGTGGTCCGCGGTAGTAGCTATGAACAAGCTGATCTTTAAGATTTGGGGATCGACGATATGTGATAGCTGGATCCTGCGGCAAGCATTTGGCAAGAGTGCGGTCAGTCAATAGAATCGGCCAGTATTTTTTCAAAGCCTCCCTCATTTGGAACCATTTGCCGTTATATGTAGAGATAAAGCGCACTATTGGCTCGGCCGCGGTTTTATCATTGTTATGGGGTTGTAATAGACTCAAGCGACTCGCATCTTTGGCTTTTTTATAGCCCTTCTTAATGCTTCTGTTTGAATAGCCTCGGTCTTTAAATCTTGCCGTGAGTGCATTGGCTTGCTCTTTGAACGTCACATCATTCGAGCAGATTCGTCTTGCCCTCAAAAATTGCCCCGTAGGAATACTGTCAAAGAGCAAGCCAATGCACTCACGGCAAGATTTAAAGACCGAGGCTATTCAAACAGAAGCATTAAGAAGGGCTATAAAAAAGCCAAAGATGCGAGTCGCTTGAGTCTATTACAACCCCATAACAATGATAAAACCGCGGCCGAGCCAATAGTGCGCTTTATCTCTACATATAACGGCAAATGGTTCCAAATGAGGGAGGCTTTGAAAAAATACTGGCCGATTCTATTGACTGACCGCACTCTTGCCAAATGCTTGCCGCAGGATCCAGCTATCACATATCGTCGATCCCCAAATCTTAAAGATCAGCTTGTTCATAGCTACTACCGCGGACCACAAATAGAGAAGAGTTTCACCTCTAGAGGCCCAAAATGGGGATTTTATCCCTGTGGAGAATGTATTGCTTGTCCCAATATGCTCCGTGCAACTGAGTTTAAATCATGTGACGGTAAGAATACATTCACCATCACGCAACACATTACTTGTAATACCACTGGAGTGGTATATATAGCAACCTGCACTTGCCCTAAAGTGTATGTGGGACTTACCTCTAGGTCGCTTAAAACCAGGGCAAGAGAACACTATCGAGACATCATTAATGCATCTAAGATAGATGACACCTCATTATTAAAGCCCATTCCTAGGCACTTCAGTAAATTTCACAACTGTGATGCCACACTCTTGTCTGTTACTGGTATCGATAAGGTATATGTTGACACCCGAGGAGGTAATTGGAGGAAGACATTAGCGCAGTTAGAGGCCCAGTGGATCTTTAAGATGGGTTCCATTCAGCCGGCAGGTTTAAATGAAGTTCTTAGTTTTGCCCCCTTCCTATAAAGACTTTCTGCATCTCTTTTAACCCTTTTTTTTGTTATAGTTTTTAAGTATGCTTTTATTGCTTATTTAGTATTTATTTTTAACTCTTGGTCTTTATTTTCTCTAGTTAGTTGACAAACGCTGTGAAGTACGGGTTTAATGATGATTGTTCTATCCATCTCCACGAGGTCTGTCGTCGCTATGAATATTTCTACACTGCTCCAGCCTGATTTATCATATGGAAACAGTAGAGTCAGGATTACCGCATTAAGAAGGAAGAATTCTTCACCAATCAAAGCACCACCTTATGGACAATTTCTTTTTGGTTATCTGTTGCATATGTTTATATGCTCTTCTTCATTTTTTTGTATATAGTCATTATGGTTATTTAGATAATGCACAAGCACTTTTTGCCCTAACGCTTTATGTCATTGCATCGCTTTGACACCAATATATTTATACCCTATGTGTGTTTTTTATGTGTATTGTATAACCTTCTCTCTTTGTAGTGTATAAGGTCATAATTCTCTATGAGTGCACTTAGATAATGTGGAGCATTTTTTATGCTCGTTATAATTTGTAGGGGTGTATTATCTCTATTTTTAATCTGGATTAGCACTCCTATATCTCCCCTTTTTCGGGTTTTTTTGTTTTTTTGTTTTATTTCTTTACCTTTTTGGTGAAATCCTCTCTGCGGCCATCTATCTATGACTTTCATGGATAGTGTTTGCTATCCCTTGGTATCATCCTATAGGGCGGTCCTTGTTTAATCGGGCTCCTGGCATTTTTTATACTTTTTCTATCCATAGCGCGATGTGCGCAGGCGCGAGCTCCCTGACTATGGAGGCGCGTCTTAGCTGACATTCATGCCTCGGTTTACTCTAGCGCAGTGTGCGCTTGCGCGGGCTCCCTGTGTTGTGTTGTCGCTGTGGAGACGTGTCTCAGCTGGCGCCTGATCTGCCCCCCGCTCTGACGCGTCGGGCGGGGGGAGTGGTCAGGAGTCACGTGACGCCGATCAGCAGCGGCGGCATACAGGAGCGCTCACGGAAGCGCCGTCATTTAACTGCGCCCAATCCTGCTCTAACCTTTACTACTTAAGCATCTGGCAACACACACTCATTACGCATTCATCCCCGGACGAAGCCACACGCGAAACGCGCGTCGGGTTGCTGCTACTACCGCCAGGTAATTCTCCTGACTGATATCCTCGCACCTACTATATTATGGGCTTATATATATATGAGTTTATATTTAGATAGGTTTTCTATCTGCTGAGCTATATGTATCCTCTAGGTCATTTGTAGACACGGAATTGGTACCATGTGTATTTTTTTGCACACACATTGTTTGTTGCAGGACTTTTTTCGGACTGCATAAGCTATTTATAACAAGGCTATTATTTGGCTAAGGACTTCTTTGCCCTAGTATACAATTTTTCTTGCAGCGCTTTATTCATCCCTTTATGGTCTATTTTGGAGGATCTTCACCTTGTTTTGATTATACTCTATATGATCTATGAGGATATCATTCAGTAGAGCTATATGATATGCCTGTCTACTGTTATAATTTATGCGCAATATATACTACACTTGTATGTTATTTATAGAAGTCCTCTGTGACTCCTTTTACTATTTTTTTGTTCTATATTGCGCATTAATTACTATATTTAGATTGAAAGTATTTAACTTATTTATCACTTTTTCCATATGGCATAATTAGCATTTATACAGTACGTTTTGCCTAGCGGTGGTTATTCCATTTGCATATTCTTCTGCCCCACTTTTTATTCGTTTAAATATTTTGTGTATATATGTGTTCTAATAAAATTTGACTTTTTTATGGCTATATTGCTTCTATATTGCCTTCTTTGATGTTTTGTACATAGTTTGCACCTTCTTAAAGGTGCTCCCTACTGCTTTAACATCGAAAGAAGACTTTGCGAAGATACTGTTTTTGGAAGTGACGCAGAGGGTCTAGCTTTCGTTGGACTTGCAGACGGAGAGAATCATCTGCACTACCTCAGAGAGACTTGGTTCCCTCTTAAAGGGAATGTTCGCATGTTGCCTTAAGAAAAGTTAAAATGTTAATAATGTTGTGATTCAGAAAAGTTTGATAATGTTGCTAGAGATTGAGGACAGGAAAGGTCGACAGTGAACCCGTGGGGGTTAGAGAGAGAGTCCTCCTGAGAACTGTAGAACGATAGTTGGTTGCTGAAAGAGAGACAATGACAGTAGGCCCAGCCGAGGAGCTAGGCGGTCCTGCATTGGTGACGCTAGAAAGAAGAGAAAGAAAAAAGTTGAGTTATTTTATAGTATTTTATAGTAGGCATTTAGTGGGTTTAGCTTATACGCCCTTAAAGGAAAAGTTAAATTATTGTTCAGAATTTGCACTTAGTAGAATACCCGGCAGGGTACTAGAAGTTATTTATAGTCAGAATGTTATTTAAAAATATTTAACCTTGTTTTTGTTTGTAACGTTCAAGTGTCCTCACCTCCCATAAAGGGAAGCTTTGTTATATTTACTCGTTTCAAGCATTTCAAAATCTTGTATGTCTTTTGCTGATATGTATTGTTGTTCTTCTTCCCAATCCAGGAGTACTGGATTTAACCGGGGGGGAGTGCAGCGCCCCAGAGATCTGGTCGTTGCAGTATGACACTCTGCCTCTAAGGGGAGTGATGGTACGTCTGATGGCACTGAAGGAATTCTACTGACCAGGTATCACCAGCACACATTACACTTCACACTCCGGCCACTAGGGGGAGAAAAAGGCTTTATTTATTGGGCCACTCCTCACACTGGTAAAGCTAGGGGTTGGGTAGGAAGTTAGTTAGAAGCTGATTGGGTTGGATTCAGGCAACATCCCGTGGCAGGGGGTGTTGCAGGGAGAAGACACGGGGGGGTCCCTGTTGGGCGTGGGAACCTGGCAGGTACCTAGCGAACAGAGCAGAATGTTACGGAACCGCGCCTGCACTACCTTGCGGCGGTATCCTAAGAAAGAGACACGAAGCGAAGGGTATTGTGGAACAGTGAGAAACGAGATCAAGCACAAAGGAGAGCCAGTAGGAGTCGTGCCGTGAGACCGAGGCAACATCCTACTGAGGCGCGTAGCCGGTGGCCGGAACACCGCTGAAGTAACTGACTCCATGCCTTACTTCGAACTCCGCAGGACAGTTAATTATAGGTTGGCTGTTTACCTTAAATTTCCTATGAAGACATAGGGGGCAACGCGTGGAGAGGGGCGTCTCTAGGGTCCCGGAAGAGCTCCGAGCCTTCCCGTCATACGGGTGCGTCCTAGCCATAATATATCTGGGGGACGAGAAACTAGTAACATCTGGAACAAGAGAGAGAGAATTAGAAAGAACTAGAAAGAACGAACGAACGAGAACAGAAGTTGTGAGGACTATTCCGAATGCTCAGCAGGGTAGCACTACAACACACAGGCGCTAGTGGTAGGCACTGATTTCCACCTGCAAAGGGAACTCTGGATGTGCCCATCGGACCGGCTGGTCTCAGAAAGCCCTGTTAAACGTGCTCTGGATTGCGGATCCTGAAGTCTTCAGTAAAGAGACTGCAACCTTGTGTCTTCGTTATTGTCTGCACCTCACACCATCGCCATCTACATCACTGGGAAGCCCTGGGGACATACTTCACCTGTGGGAAGGTATACCATCTAGCTGCCATTCCATCATCCCAGCGGACCCCACAGCAGCGTCGGTCATCCTGACCGAACACCACAGGTGGCGTCACGAAACCTTGACAGACTCCTATCACCTTTTATTGGACGCCCCTTAGCAGGGTCACGGACCAGGTCCAGCCACCGTGACAATCCCAGAACTGAGACAGAAAGGAACGGTACCGAGTATCCTGTGGCCCTGTGTCTGGGGGCGATTCACTAATATAGAGCAGGAATTATCTAGAGAAAGCATAAAGACATACCGGCAATGCAATCGCAAGGGGGATGAAGTACAAGCGTCTTTCCTTGAAAGCAGACTGAAGGAAGTGAAGAGAAAATGGAGGGAGATGGTGTGAAGACTAGGATACATCGGGGGCTTATCTATTCCGGAATGCTGTAGATAAGCTCTTCAGGACTTTCCAGCACAGACCATTCAGGTCCACACTCAGAGACCATGTGACCAAACCTCAGTCACATTATATGGTTGTAACCACTCCCCTAGATGGGAGTGTGTGTGGCTAGTTTGACCCTCCCATCTCTCAGAACTAGCCCTGCTAGCCTCCTTAGTTGAACATCATAATTTACTTGTAGGACTACAGGTCCCAGAACATCCTTACTTCAGGCTGACAGTGTAGAGTGTCTTCCTCTGTGACACACCGGCCATTCACAATAATGCTGGACTTTGACTCATCACCACAGTTATATCTGCAATTGCCATGCATTCCTATGACCTCAATACGCCTCCATGCGCACTCCGGGAAGCCCATACAGCGCCCCCTACCTGTAACAGAAGTCACTACACCACATATTCCCCCCCTCTGTTTAAACCTGTGGGGTTGAATACTTGTCACACACCATGGAACTCAAGACTGGGTACCCAAGTCAGCTTGTCCTACCAGTCGAGAGGACAGTCTCAGTCAGATTTGAGCATCCTAAATCATCACACCCGTTAGGTTTTCCCTGCCCCCAGCGGTCAACATGTAGGCCTTGAGCTTCAGCCCTCAAGTCACCATCTGTCTGTGTCAACAGATCTTTAGTCACCACATTGTTGCTACAAGGTCTTCCACCTATGTTACTCATCCCTGAGTCAACTGAGGTGACACTACTTCTTTCATTAGGCTGGGTACTTCCACCCCTACGTGACCGCTGTGCTCTGCTTTACGGCCGGCCGGTGCTGACACAGTGCAGGGAAGCTGACGCCAGGGGACAGACACCGGAATGTAAGTACGTACTGTTTTTTTTAACTTTTCCAACGGTAACCAGGGTAAACATCGGGTTACTAAGCGCGGCCCTGCGCTTAGTAACCCGATGTTTACTCTGGTTACTAAGCGCGGCCCTGCGCTTAGTAACCCGATGTTTACTCTGGTTACCAGTGAACACATCGCTGGATCGGCGTCACACACGCCGATTCAGCGATGACAGCGGGTGATCAGCGACCAAATAAAGGTCCTGATCATTCCCCAACAACCAACGATCTCCCAGCAGGGGCCTGATCGTTGGTTGCTGTCACGCATAACGATTTAGTTAACGATATCGTTGCTATGTCACAAAAAGCAACGATATCGTTAACGAAATCGTTATGTGTGAAGGTACCTTAAGTTGGGACCGTCCACCATTTTCCTTGGCCACGCATAACTTAGGACTGTCAACTATAGGGGGTGCATTCTCTGCATTAATTTTCATACACATTAATTCCACAGACACTTTCCCTTTTATCCACCAGTCCCACAGGGTTTCCAAGTCTCACCCTATTACCATAGAGTACAGTAAGTCCGGGACTACCCTTACATCGTGGTACGTGGACTCCTCTGTCATGTCAATGTAGAGGCAGACTGTGAAATGTCCTTTAACGTCCCCACCTGTGTCATTCACTCTTGCCCCTAACCCAGGTGACACAGTGCATTCAGAAGGGGTTTTCAGCAAAGTCGCTTTACTCTCTGGGTCTATCAGTCCCATCACACATTCTCCTTCCAACGAAAAGGAGCACTGTCGTGATAAACCATTAGCTGAACAATTCACAGTATAGCATGAACCTGCATAGCTCAATTGCCCCTGGGGACCAGCGGTCTGCGCCACCCGTTTACCTTCAGGAGGCTCCGCCTTTTTTGGAAACCGGCATTCCCTGGGTCTCAACACCCTATTGGGCCACTATCCTTGTTCGGGTAACTGCCCCCTTTTGAGATTCCACCCCCTTTAGGGTCTCCACCCCTTCTTGGGCAACTACTACCTTTTGGGATGCCGCCCCCTTTTGGGACTCCACCCCTTTTTTGGAAACCATCCCTGTTTGGGTTTTGCGCCCCATTTTTTGTTTTTGGGACATTACCCTTCTAGGGACACCACCCCTTCCCTGGGGTACCCAACGTGGACTCCCCACGGTACTCTCCAGCTCCAATTCACACAGCACAGGAAAAAAATGTCTCTTTGGGTCACACTGGCCCTTTAAGAGTCTGCACGAAATGTTTTTTTTTTTCTCAACACCTCACCAGCTCCTGGTGGCATTGCCACAGCTCCTGCTGTAGTCACAAACCACCAGCACCTCTGGCTGCCGATCACAAGCTGCTGCTGAACCTCTTGCTGCAACTGCAGCTGCACTCCACAATGCTCTATACGGCTCCACCGCAGACTTCGTGGACCCGCTGATCCACAGCAAGACACTTGTCACTTTCGTGAACCCGCCGATCCTCAGTGAGACACTTGTCACCTTCGTAACCCTACTGAGTTACAGGCATAACAGCACAAACATAGTTTCTCACTGCACATGAGCTTCTTGGACCGTTTCCTGCATCCTCCATCAATTGTAGCGTTTCCCCTACTTCGTGCCTTGGGGGACACTCGCTTGGCACGGGAATAATGCATACAGGCACGGTCTTCTTACAAGACACAGTCTTTTAGGTTTATTTCACAACACTATAAACCACATCCTCAGAAACTTGATAACAGCTTGAACACCGTCTGCACATATTCAGCTTTACCACAGTTCCTCACTGACCCCGGTCAGCACTACACACAGACCTCGTCCGTTACCTGTTGGCGACCTTCACAGGTTCCTGGACACCTCTTGGCCTCAGAGGTACCCCATACACAATGTCTCTCTCCTCTGACCCCGGTCAGCATAACATGGATCCCTTTCCTTTACCTGTTGGTGCTGCACGGGTTCTCGGATACCTCTCCTCCACAGAGGTATCCGTCAGAAGTTCTCACTGACCCCGGTCAGTATTACCCACGGTTATCAGACCATTCCACACACTGGCATGTGCCAGGTCCAGAACCCCGCCATGTGCCCTTCAGGGAGACGACACTCCCAACACATGGGCTCTTCAGGACCTTCCAGCACAGACCATTCAGGTCCACACTCAGAGACCATGTGACCAGACCTCAGTCACATTATATAGTTGTAACCCCTCCCCTAGATGGGAGTATGTTTGGCTAGTTTGACCCTCCCATCTCTCAGAACTAGCCCTGCCAGCCTCCCTAGTTAAACAGCACAATTTACATGTAGGACTACAGGTCCCAGAACATCCTTACTTCAGGCTGACAGTGCAGAGTGTCTTCCTCTGCGACACACATACCGGCCATTCACAATAATGCCGGACTTTGACTCATCACCACAGTTATATCTGCGATTGCCATGCATTCCTATGACCTCATTACGCCTCCATGCGCACTCCGGGAAGCCCATACAGCGCCCCCTACCTGTAACAGAGGTCACTACACCACAATACCTATAAGTCATCTCCTCCTGTATATAGTATATACCTGTGTGTCATCTCCTCCTGTATATAGTATATACCTGTATGTCATCTCCTCTTATATATAGTGTATACCTGTAAGTCATCTCCTCCTGTATATAGTATATACCTGTGTGTCATCTGCTCCTGTATATAGTATATACCGTTGTGTCATATCCCCTGTTTATAGTATGTACCTGTATGTCATCTCCTCCTGTATATAGTATATATCTGTGTGTCATCTCCTCCTGTATTAAACTGCGTTTACACGTTATTTGGTCAGTATTTTTACCTCAGTATTTGTAAGCTAAAGTGGCAGCCTGATAAATCCCCAGCCAACAGGAAGCCCTCCCCCCTGGCAGTATATATTAGCTCACACATACACACAATAGACAGGTCATGTGACTGACAGCTGCCGTAGTTCCTATATGGTACATTTGTTGCTCTTGTAGTTTGTCTGCTTATTAATCAGATTTTTATTTTTGAAGGATAATACCAGAGTTTCATGTGTCAAGTTGTGTGTGTTGAGTTGCATGTGGCGACATGCGTGTAGCAAATTTTGTGAGATAATTTTGTGTGGCGACATGCGTGTTGCAACTTTTTGTGTGTCGAGTTGCATGTGACAGGTTAGTGTAGCAAGATGTGTGCAGCAAGTTTTGTGCATGGCGAGCTTTGCGCGTGGCGAGTTTTATGTGTGATGCATTTTGAGTAGGTGCAAGTTTTGTGTGAGGCAACTTTTGCATGTGTTGCAACTTTTAGAATAAATAAAGATTATTATTATTTTGTGCATGTGGCAATTTTTTCACGTGTGTAAGTTTTGCATGTGGCGAGTTTTCCATGAGGTGAGTTTAGCTCGTGTGGCGAGTTTTGCGTGAGCCTAGTTTTGCATGTGGCGAATTTTGCGCATGACGTGTTTTGAATGGCGACTTTTGTGTTTCGACTTTTATGTGGCGAGGTTGGTGTATATGTGGTGAAATGTGTGCTGAGGGTGGTATATGTGTTCAAGCACATGGTAGTGTGTGGCGCATTTTGTGTGTGTGTTCATATCCCCTTGTGTGGTGAGTATCCCATCTCGGGGCCCCACCTTAGCAACTGTATGGTATATACTCTTTGGCACCATCACCCTCATTCTTTAAGTCCCCCTTGTTCACATCTGGCAGCTGTCAATTTGCCTCCAACACTTTTCCTTTCACTTTTTCCCCATTATGTAGATAGGGGCAAAATTGTTTGGTGAATTGAAACGTGCAGGGTTAAAATTTCGCCTCACAACATAGCCTATGACGCTGTCGGAGTCTACACGTGACTGTGCAAAATTTTGTGGCTGTAGCTGCGACGGAGCAGATGCCAATCCCAGACATACACACACACACACACACACATTCAGCATTATATATTAGATTTTTTGAGTAAAATGTAAATTGTTTGTTTAGTCTATAAACTTCTGACAACATCTCTCCGAATTTCCAAGAAATAATTTTTATATTGTTTTTCTGACAAAGAAAAATGGTCAAAATTAAAAAAAAAACTGTGCTTTCAGGCCTCAAATAATGCAAAGTATGCAAGCTCATAATCATTTAGAAAGAACAATACTAATGTTTTAACTCAGGAAGAGTTCAGAAATCAATATTTTGTGGAATAACCATGATTTTTAATCACAGCTTTCATACGTCTTGGAATGCTTTCCACCAGTCTTTCACACTTCTTCTGGCGCAAAAATTTAAGCAGTTCTTCTTTGGTGATTGCTTGTGACTTTCCATCATCCTCTTGATTACATTCCAGAGGTTTTCAATGGGGTTCAGGTCTGGAGATTGGGCTGCCCATGACAGGGTTTTGATGTGGTGGGGTCTTATTTTTTGCCAGAGCTGTATGTCAACCACTGATTTGTAACACTCCATTTGGCTTACTGTTTCCTTACTTCATATTTACCTCATATTTATGTCTGGACTATGTGTCACTTTCTTGTCGCATTTCATTGTTAATCATTAGCTATAGTTTTACCTTGTGAACTTTGTATTTTTCTCAGGGCTGCCACTAGGAATTTGGGGGCCCCATACTGGCAAACTATTCGGGGCCCACTTGAGAGTCTACCCAGGCTCCACCCCAGCTCCGCTTCCACCCCACGAATCGTCCACAGTCACCACACCATGACCAGATTACCACAACATATTGACCAAATACTACAAACTGATCATTAATAAAAAACACAATACTAATATCACCTTAAGTGCCATTATACACAGGAGATCTGTAGTTCGTATACAGTGTTCATGTACAGGTAATACAGTGATCACCGGTGACATTTTACACCGGAGCTCTGTATATAGTGTATAGTGTACAGTGATCACCAGTGACATTATACACAGTTGATCTGTATATAGTTTCTCTACAGGTAATATCAGGATCACCAGTGACATTATGCACAAGAGCTCTGTATATAGTGTCAGCGTATAGGTGATATACAGTGATCACCAGTGACATTATACACAGGAGCTCTGTACATAGTATACAGTGTATAGTGTCAGTACAGGTAACACACACTGACTCACCAGTGACGTCTCTAGTTGAAGTCCTTCATCTTCGCTTTTCATCTTCATCCAGTGCACACCGCCATCACTTCTTCCAGCCAGCACTTGTCTCTGCAAAAAATAAGACAGTTATCTAGAGCACATTTCCCAATTTTTCCCCAACTTCTACATTACATCAGATGAAGAAAAAAGTGACCATGTCTCCCTGCAAAGTAACAGGACCTCTCCTCCCCAACACTGAAAACAGTATCCACAAAAATATCGTTTAATTAGCCCCTACATTAATAATATCCCACATTTTGGACCCCATGTGTTCTCCCATTCTTGACCCATGTGTCCTCCCATTGTGCCTCATTTCTCTCCATACTTCCCCCATGTCTCTGCATATTGCCCCCATATTCATCCATAACAATATAATGTACCCCATAGTCATGTATAGCAGTATTATTCACCCCCATAGTAGTATAATGCACTCCAAAGTCATATATAGTACAATGCACGCACATAGTAGTATAATGCACCTACATTGCAGTATAATGCACCCCCATAGCAGTATAATGCACCCACATAGTGGTATAATGTAGCTCCATAGTGGTATAATACACCCCCATAGTGGTATAATGCACCCCCATAGTGGTATAATGCAGCAGTCATGATCCAGTTCGGGGTTTGTTTTCTGCTATCATCTCTCTGGACTGGTCATGCGGGGGTTAATCCCATCAGCCTCATTTTGGAGCTGGCTGGGCTTTTTAAAGCCTCTGCAGTTTGCTGTTCAGCGTCAGGGATAGTTCATGCTTCCAGGCTAGAGCAGCTGACCCGTATACCCTGGTGATCCTTCTGCCTCTGACTTCCTGTATTTGTATTAGACCCTATCCCAGATTTAGTGTTCCTCTGATTGTTTCCATACAGTGTATGACTCAGCCTGATCTTTGAACCCCGCCTCTTGTTTTCCGTCTCTGATAACATGTTTCCCGACTGGCTTTGACTCTCTGGCTTGAACCCCGACTTCGTCTTACGTCTCACATTTTGGATACCGTGCCCCCTTTTGGCTCTGACTTCTGGCTTGTGCCTCTGACTACGTATATTGCAGCTACTTCTGGTACTTCTGCTCCTGACAGATTCTGACTCAGCTTGTCTGACCCCTCTCTCGTTACCTGTGACACCTGTGCAGCTGCTCAGTGCATGTGAGTATGCGGTCTCTCTTCCCTCGACAGCCCCCTGGTGGAAGTTGCGCTACACTGTACTGCAGCCACAATACAGCAGCCCCATACAAGTATAACGCAGCCCCATGGTAGTATAATGCACCCCCATAGTGGTATAATGCACCGCCATAGTATTATAATGCAGCCACATAGTGATATGATGCAGTTCCATATTAGTATAATACAGCCCAATAGTGGTATAATGTGGAACCATTGTAGTATAATGCACCCCCATTGCAGTATAATGCACCCCCATTGAAGTATAATGCAGCTCCATAGTAGTATAATGCACCTCCATAGTGGTATAATGCAGCCCTATAGTAGCATAATACACCACCATAGCACTATAATGCACCCTCATTGTATTATAATGCAGCCCCATTGTAGTATAATGCAGCCCCTTAACGGTATAATGCAGTCCCATAGTGGTATAATGCAGCCCCATAGTAGTATAATACAGCCCCATTTCAGTATAATGCACCCCATTTCAGTATAATGCAGCCCCATAGCAGTATAATGTTCCTCCATAGCAGTACAATGCACCCCCATAGTATAATGCACCTCCATTGCAGTATTACTGCACCCCATAATATAATGCACCCCCATAGCAGTGTAATGCACCCATAGTATAATGCACCCCCATAGTAGTATAATGCAGCACCCCATAGCAGTGTAATGCAGCCCATAGTATAATGCACCCCATAGTAGTATAATGCACCCCATAGTATAATGCACACCATAGTATAATGCACCCCATTGTAGTATAATGCACCCCCATAGCAGTATAATGCACCCCCATAGCTGTATAATGCACCCATAGTATGATGCACCTCCATAGCAGTATAATACACCCCATAGTAACTGTCACGCCGTTCTGTCTGTATCTGGTTTTCGGAGTGACAATGCATGTCTTTGCTTTAACCCTTTTCTCCTTTTCCCCCTAAGTGAGCTGGGATACTGTTGGCTGTTACCTGTATAGAGCCTTCTCAGTTCCCTGCTTTGCTGTGTAGCCGTACATGGCTGGTTAGGTCTTTGCTCTGCTGCATGACCATCCGCTTGTGTGGTCCCTGGTTGCCACTGTGGAAGCTGTCTGCGGGTTGCGAGGTCATTTGCAGCTGGTGCATTACTTTCCACGTGTGTCAGGGCGTGCAGTCACAGCCAGTTGCCCTGAGCCTCAGTTCCTGCGCTGATTGTGCTGCAAGGGTTTCTGTTTGTGCTAAGAGCGTGTGCGGCCACACCTCCCCTGCTTTTATCAGGGTTAGTGTGTGTACATGAAATGCTGTTCCCAGCCAATTGCTGAAGGGCAGCGCCTATATAAAGTTTCCCTGTCCTGTGGGCAGGGCCTGATCTACTCACAAAGCTCCTGAACTTTGTTATGTGTGTTTGTGTTCCTGCACCTCTCCTGTCTATGTTTTGGTACCAAAGTCCTTGCTTTGATTCCTGTTTTGTCTTGTTCTGGTGCCTGTCCTGGAGGCGGTATATCCAGGCCCGAATCCTTGATCCTGTACCTCAACCTGTCTGTACCCTGATGTCCTGCCTGCTTCCTGATGACCTTGTGTTCCCTGATGTCCTGATGTCCTTCCTGTGTCCGATGTCCTGATGTAACTGATGCCCTGGGCTGCCACGCCACTGTCCCAGCCGACGACCTGGGCTGCCACGTCAGTGTCCCAGATGTCTATCCGGTATTCCTGATGTCCTGATGCCGTGCCTGTGTCCTGATGTCCTTCCTGTGGCCAGATGTCCTGATGTCCTGTCTGCACCCTGAGGTCTTGCCTGCGTCCTGATAACCTTGTGTACCTTGATATCCTGCCTGTGTCCTGATGTCCCGCCTATGTGTGCCTCAGTGATCCGTTGGTGCCTTGGGGTCCACTGGGTGGTACCCTTCTGGAGGTGTGGAATCGGGAGCCTGACATAGTCATGTTTGGTTTACGTATTGTGTGACTTTACTTTAGTAAACTTTACTTTCTCTATACCTGAAGTTGTGCGGTGTAATCAAGTCCTACGTGTCTCTTTCCTTGTCCACATGCTCAGATGCCACAGAACCCCGGTCTCTGCCCTTCTCTAGTTCAGGTAGGCCCGGGTCCCCCTCTGCGGTATAAAGGGGACGCGCGCCCCTCGCCTTCTGAGGTCAGTCGGCTTGGCGGCGTCTATGGGCTGGGCCGCATCAGCGGCTGCAGCTGACCATGACAGTAACTGAATGCTACATTTTTCTTTAAGCTGTAGAACAGTGTTTCTCAACTCCAGTCCTCAAGACCCCACAACAGGTCATGTTTTCAGGATTTCCTTAGTATTGCACAGGTGATAATTTCATCACCTGCTCAAGCATTAATTCCAGCACCCGTGCAATACCAAGGAAATCCTGAAAACATGACCTGTTGTGGGGTCTTGAGGACTGGAGTGGAGAAACACTGCTGTAGAATGTTCCATTTTGTCTTTTTTATGGTTTATCCTATTTACTCTACTGAGAAAAATAGTAACATGAAAAAAACAACATGAAAGCCATGATGTTTAGTACATGTGGTTGGACAACACAGTTTCTCATAGATGTCGTTTTTGGCCTGATTTTTGGAATGCAGAAGTGGTTTATGTGAAGGGATCCTAAAATTATCACAAAAGGAGCTGTTACATTTCACTTTTTATGTCTTAAACCGCCTCTCGTATTAAGAGCACAGCCTGAAGTCCATGGAGTCAGAAGGAAAGCAAATATCAATAGTTTCAGGCTTCTTTCAAAAAAGGCCAGCCTGAAATACCAGTGACTATTATCCACCACTGGAATAAGGGAATATAAGTACAAAGTGACGAGTCTAGTGGGACAAAATTTTATCTATACAATATAAGTCTCCTAACATAGACGGCCCAGAAAACAAGTGAATGAGTCTGACAATGAGGCCGCCATCACACATGCGAGTTTTACGGACGTAAGAGCGCAGAATCTACGTCCGTAAAACTCGCAAAAAATACGGCACAATTATTCTCTATGCCCCTGCTCCTATTTGCCGTATTTTACTGATCAGTATTATACGGCTTTCTACGGCCGTACAAAATCGCAGCATGCTGCGTTTGTCACCGTACTGCGCAAGAAATACGCCAATGAAAGTCTATGGAAGCGTGAAAAATACGGATTACACACGGACAAGCAGTGTGACTTGCGAGAAATACGCAGCGCTGTTAGAGAGAAAAGCCGGTAATTCAGTGCGGTGTACAGTAAAATCACACTGACAGCTTACAGTAGAATAGGTAGAATAAATGTGTACACATAGAATAGGTATATATATATATATATATGTCAGTGAGACACATATATGTATATATATTAATATTTATTCCAGCGCTAGACAGCTTGAAAGCCGGTAATTCAATTACCGGCTTTTTCCTTCTCCTTCCTAAAACCCGACATGATTTGAGACATGGTTTACATACAGTAAACCATGTCTTCTCTCCATTTTTTTTGCAGATTCCACACTACTAATGTCAGTAGTGTGTATCTGCAAAATTTGGCCGTTCTAGCTCTTAAAATAAAGGGTTAAATGGCGGAAAAAATTGGCGTGGGCTCCCGCGCAATTTTCTCCGCCAGAGTAGTAAAGCCAGTGACTGAGGGCAGATATTAATAGCCTGGAGAGGGTCCACGGTTATTGGCCCCCCCCTGGCTAAAAATATCTGCCCCCAGCCACCCCAGAAAAGGCACATCTGGAAGATGCGCCTATTCTGGCACTTGGCCACTCTCTTCCCATTCCCGTGTAGCGGTGGGATATGGGGTAATGAAAGGTTAATGCCACCTTGCTATTGTAAGGTGACATTAAGCCTAATTAATAATGGAGAGGCGTCAATTATGACACCTATCCATTATTAATCCAATTGTAGTGAAGGGTTAAATAAAACACAAACACATTATTTAAAATTATTTTAATGAAATAAAAACAATGGTTGTTGCAGTATTTTATTCAACGCCCAATCCAGTCACTGAAGACCCTCGTTCTGTGAGTAAAAAAACATAATAAACCAACAATATACTTACCCTCCGCAGATCTGTAACGTCCAACGATGTAAATCCTTCTGAAGGGGTTAAAACATTTTGCAGCAAGGAGCTGTGCTAATGCAGGCTGCTCCTCGCTGCAAAACCCCAGGGAATGAGGCTAAAAATAGATCAATGATCTATATTTAGCTTCATTTGCGGTGAGGCGCCCTCTGCTGGCTGTTCATAGATCGTGGGAAATTACCTAGAAAGCTCCCTGGCTTAGATCATTGATTGATTGATTGATAGATCATTGATCTATTTTTAGCCTCATTCCCTGGGGTTTTGCAGCGAGGAGCAGCCTGCATTAGCACAGCTCCTTGCTGCAAAATGTTTTAACCCCTTCAGAAGGATTTACATCGTTGGACGTTACAGATCTGCGGAGGGTAAGTATATTGTTGGTTTATTATGTTTTTTTACTCACAGAACGAGGGTCTTCAGTGACTGGATTGGGCGTTGAATAAAATACTGCAACAACCATTGTTTTTATTTCATTAAAATAATTTTAAATAATGTGTTTGTGTTTTATTTAACCCTTCACTACAATTGGATTAATAATGGATAGGTGTCATAATTGACGCCTCTCCATTATTAATTAGGCTTAATGTCACCTTACAATAGCAAGGTGGCATTAACCCTTCATTACCCCATATCCCACCGCTACACGGGAATGGGAAGAGAGTGGCCAAGTGCCAGAATAGGCGCATCTTCCAGATGTGCCTTTTCTGGGGTGGCTGGGGGCAGATATTTTTAGCCAGGGGGGGGCCAATAACCGTGGACCCTCTCCAGGCTATTAATATCTGCCCTCAGTCACTGGCTTTACTACTCTGGCGGAGAAAATTGCGCGGGAGCCCACGCCAATTTTTTCCGCCATTTAACCCTTTATTTTAAGAGCTAGAACGGCCAAATTTTGCAGATACACACTACTGACATTAGTAGTGTGGAATCTGCAAAAAAAATGGAGAGAAGACATGGTTTACTGTATGTAAACCATGTCTCAAATCATGTCGGGTTTTAGGAAGGAGAAGGAAAAAGCCGGTAATTGAATTACCGGCTTTCAAGCTGTCTAGCGCTGGAATAAATATTAATATATATACATATATGTGTCTCACTGACATATATATATATATACCTATTCTATGTGTACACATTTATTCTACCTATTCTACTGTAAGCTGTCAGTGTGATTTTACTGTACACCGCACTGAATTACCGGCTTTTCTCTCTAATATATGTGTCTACTGACACATACATATATATATATATATATATATATATATACAGTGGGGCAAAAAAGTATTTAGTCAGTCAGCAATAGTGCAAGTTCCACCACTTAAAAAGATGAGAGGCGTCTGTAATTTACATCATAGGTAGACCTCAACTATGGGAGACAAACTGAGAAAAAAAAAATCCAGAAAATCACATTGTCTGTTTTTTTATCATTTTAATTGCATATTATGGTGGAAAATAAGTATTTGGTCAGAAACAAAATTTCATCTCAATACTTTGTAATATATCATTTGTTGGCAATGACAGAGGTCAAACGTTTTCTGTAAGTCTTCACAAAGTTGCCACACACTGTTGTTGGTATGTTGGCCCATTCCTCCATGCAGATCTCCTCTAGAGCAGTGATGTTTTTGGCTTTTCGCTTGGCAACACGGACTTTCAACTCCCTCCAAAGGTTTTCTATAGGGTTGAGATCTGGAGACTGGCTAGGCCACTCCAGGACCTTGAAATGCTTCTTACGAAGCCACTCCTTCGTTGCGCTGGCGGTGTGCTTTGGATCATTGTCATGTTGAAAGACCCAGCCACATTTCATCTTCAATGCCCTTGCTGATGGAAGGAGGTTTGCACTCAAAATCTCACGATACATGGCCCCATTCATTCTTTCATGTACCCGGATCAGTCGTCCTGGCCCCTTTGCAGAGAAACAGCCCCAAAGCATAATGTTTCCACCACCATGCTTTACAGTAGGTATGGTGTTTGATGGATGCAACTCAGTATTCTTTTTCCTCCAAACACGACAAGTTGTGTTTCTACCAAACAGTTCCAGTTTGGTTTCATCAGACCATAGGACATTCTCCCAAAACTCCTCTGGATCATCCAAATGCTCTCTAGCAAACTTCAGATGGGCCCGGACATGTACTGGCTTAAGCAGTGGGACACGTTTGGCACTGCAGGATCTGAGTCCATGGTGGCGTAGTGTGTTACTTATGGTAGGCCTTGTTACATTGGTCCCAGCTCTCTGCAGTTCATTCACTAGGTCCCCCCGTGGTTCTGGGATTTTTGCTCACCATTCTTGTGATCATTCTGACCCCACGGGGTGGGATTTTGCGTGGAGCCCCAGATCGAGGGAGATTATCAGTGGTCTTGTATGTCTTCCATTTTCTAATTATTGCTTCCACTGTTGATTTCTTCACTCCAAGCTGGTTGGCTATTGCAGTTTCAGTCTTCCCAGCCTGGTGCAGGGCTACAATTTTGTTTCTGGTGTCCTTTGACAGCTCTTTGGTCTTCACCATAGTGGAGTTTGGAGTCAGACTGTTTGAGGGTGTGCACAGGTGTCTTTTTATACTGATAACAAGTTTAAACAGGTGCCATTACTACAGGTAATGACTGGAGGAAAGAGGAGACTCTTAAAGAAGAAGTTACAGGTCTGTGAGAGCCAGAAATCTTGATTGTTTGTTTCTGACCAAATACTTATTTTCCACCATAATATGCAAATAAAATGATAAAAAAACAGACAATGTGATTTTCTGGATTTTTTTTTCTCAGTTTGTCTCCCATAGTTGAGGTCTACCTATGATGTAAATTACAGACGCCTCTCATCTTTTTAAGTGGTGGAACTTGCACTATTGCTGACTGACTAAATACTTTTTTGCCCCACTGTATATATATATATATAGACAGTATATATATATTTTCTTTTCTTTTTGGGACACATGGATCACTTCTATAGCGGTATGTTGGTTTTGCTAGCCTGCGAGAAAACCACGCAGTACGGATGCCATACGGATTACATACGGAGGATGCCATGCGCAAAAAACGCTGACACACCCTGCCTACGGAGGAGCTACGGACCACTTTTTTCGGGACTTTTCAGCGTATTACGGCCGTAATATACGGACCGTATTGTTTTACGCTGTGTGTGACGCCGGCCTGAGTGTTTAGAAGCCTCAATGCTCCTGATTGCCAGAGGGACCGGTGACAAGTAAAGGATCTTGTCAACCACAGGAGATAGGTAATAAGGTCTCAGCTGGATAGAGGCTGAAACTAATATTCATTTGAACATTTGGCCAATATTGTATCTGAGTCTATACATTGTTAGAAGGTGTCTTCACACATGAGGAGGAGATTATACTTGCCAGTAAATATTAGTTTTCTCCCCACTGTGCAACAAATTTCAAGGAAGTTCTTGTCCCCTGAGAAAATGTTATTGTATCTTATAGATTTTGATATGCTGAACACAAATATGTGCTTCAGAAGTCTGTATCACTTAAGGTTTTTAACCCCTTCACGACCGGAGCTTTTTTCGATTTTTCGTTTTTCATTCCCCTTCTTTCCAGAGCCATAACTTTTTTTTATATTTTTCTGTCAATATGGCCGTGTGAGGGCTTATTTTTTGCGGAACGAGCTGACTTTTTTTTAATGATACCACCTTTGTGCAAATATGTTCTTGTGATTGCCCATTATTGTATTTTAATGCAATGCTGCGGCAACCAAGAAAACATAATTCTGGTGTTTTGATTTTTTATCACTACGCCGTTTAGCGATCATGTTAATTCTTTTTTTAGTTGATAGATCGAGCGATTCTGAACACAACGATACCAAATATGTGTAGGATAATTTTTTTATTGTTTTATTTTGATTGGGGCGATGGGGTGATTTGAGTTTTTTTTTTTTAAAGTTTTTTAATATTTTTAAAGGGAACCTGTCACCCCCAAAATTGACGATGAGCTAAGCCCACCAGCATCAGTGGCTTATCTACAGCATTACAGAATGCTGTAGATAAGCCCCTGATATATCCTGAAAGACGAGAAAAAGAGGTTAGATTATACTCACCTGGGGGGGGCGGTCCTGGGCCTCCCATCTTCTTTCGATGACGTCCTCTTCTTGTCTTTACGCTGTGGCTCTGGTGCAGGCGTACTTTGTCTGCCCTGTTGAGGGCAGAGCAGAGCACTGCAGTGCGCAGGCGCCGGGCCTCTCTGACCTTTCCCGGCGCCTGTGCACTGCAGTACTTTGTTCTGCTCTCAACAGGGCAGACAAAGTACGCCTGCACCGGAGCCGCAGCGTGAATACAAGAAGAGGACGTCATCGTAAGAAGATTGGAGGCCCCGGACCGGACCGCAACATCCTTCGGATCGGACCGCAGCGGGATCGCCACTGGGTGAGTATAATCTAACCTCTTTTTCTCATCTTTCAGGATACATCGGGGGCTTATCTAAAGCGGGGGATATTGTAGCTGACGTACTATTCCGTCAGCTGGCAGTAAGGGGTTAAGAAACAAAAGCTTCACCTCTATGTAGCAGAGGCGATCGCGCTATGGCACCTTCTAGCCTGCTATGGAGGCTATTGAAGCATGCCAAAAGTAAAAAAAAAGTGTTTAAAATTATAAAAAAAAAAAGTTCAAATCACCCCCCTTTCGCCCAAATCAAAATAAAACAATAAATAAAAAATCAAACCTAGACATATTTGGTATTGCCCCATTCAGATTCGCCTGATCTATCAATAAAAAAAATAGAATTAACATGATCGCTAAACGGGGTAGCAATAAAAAAAATCAAAACGCCAGAATTATGATTTTTTGGTCGCCGACGCTGTGACATTGCATTAAAATGCAATAACGGGCAATTAAAAGAACATATCTGCACAAACGTGATATCATTAAAAAGATCAGCTCGTCCTGCAAAAAATATGCCCTCACAGGGCCATATTGACGGAAAATTAAAAAAGTTACGTCTCTGTAAAGAAGGGGAGTGAAAAACGAAAGCAAAAAAAAATCGAAAAAAGCACCGGTTATGAAAGGGTTAAAACCGTACGTGATACCGACTTTTGGAGCACATATTCGTGTTCAGCATATCAAAATCAGGAACACTCAAAATTGTCCGACAAAACTTTTGTAACACAGTGTAATTCAATGAAGAGTTGCAGAAATATTTTTCTTTCTGACTGCACTTGGCAATCTGATGTGATGCGAGGTTCCCATGAGCTATCTAATATATAATTGTCTAAGGGTCACTTCCATCTGTCTGTCCTTCTGTCTGTCACAGTTATTCATTCGCTGATTGGTCTCGCCAGCTGCCTGTCATGGCTGCCGAGACCAATCAGCGACGGGCACAGTCCAGAAGAAAATGGCCGCTCCTTACTCCCCGCAGTCAATGCCTGTCGCCCGCATACTCCCCTCCAGTCACCGCTAACACAGGGTTAATGCCGGCGGTAACGGACCGCGTTATGCCGTGGGTAACGCACTCCGTTACCGCCGCTATTAACCCTGTGTGTCCCCAACTTTTTACTATTGACGCTGCCTATGCGGCATCAATAGTAAAAAATGTAATGTTAAAAATAATTTAAAAAAAAATAAACCTGCTATACTCACCCTCCGTAGTCCGCTGAGCCGCTCCCGCCGGCCGCCATCTTCCGCTGCAGTTTCCGGTGGCAAAGATGATATGGCAGAAGGACCTGCTATGACCTCACGGAAATGTGACCCCGACGTCATTACAGGCCCTGCGCGCCTGCGCGACAAGGACCTGCCATGACGTCACGGTCATGTGACCGCGACGTCATCACAGGCCCTGCGTGCCTGCGCTAGAAAGACCTGCCATGACGTCACGGTCATGTTACAGCGACGTCATCACAGGTCCTGCACTCTGATACCAACCCTGGGACCGCAAGCTGCCGTGGACTACAATGGGCCTTCGGAAAGGTGAGTATATGTTTATTTATTTATTTTTTTCACCTGTGACAAACCTGGCTGGGCAATATACTACGTAGCTGGGCAATATACTACGTGACTGACCAATATACTATGTGGCTCTGTGCTGTATACTACTTCGATGTGCAATATACTACGTGGCTCTGTGCTGTATAGTACGTCACTCGGCAATATACTATATCATTGGGCAATATACTACGTTACTGGCCAATATACTACGTGGCTCTGTGCTGTATACTACGTCTCTCTGCAATATACTACATGACTGGGCAATATACTACATGACTGGGCAATATACTACGTAACTGGGCAATATACTACGTGGCTGCGCAATATACTACGTGACTGGGCAATATACTACGTGGCTCTGTTCTGTATACTACATCACTGTGCGATATACTACGTCACTGGGTAATCTACTACGTGACTGGGCAATATACTACGTAACTGTGCAATATACTAGGTGGCTGCGCAATATACTACGTGACTGGGCAATATACTACGTGGCTGGGCAATATACTATGTGTCTGGGCAATATACTACATCACTGGGCAATATACTACGTCGCTGTGCAATATACTACGTAACTGGGCAATATACTACGTGGCTGGGCAATATACTACGTGTCTGGGCAATATACTATGTTGCTGTGCAATATACTACGTAACTGGCCAATATACTACATGGCTGCGCAATATACTACGACACTAGGCAATATACTACGTAACTGGGCAATATACTACGTGGCTGGGCAATATACTACGTGTCTGGGCAATATACTACGTTGCTGTGCAATATACTACGTAACTGGCCAATATACTACGTGGCTGCGCAATATACTACGACACTAGGCAATATACTACGTAACTGAGCAATATTCTACATGGCTGGGCAATATACTACGTGACTGGGCAATATACTACGTAACTGGGCAATATACTACGTGGCTGGGCAATATACTACGTGTCTGGGCAATATACTACGTTGCTGTGCAATATACTATGTAACTGGCCAATATACTACGTGGCTGCACAATATACTACGACACTAGGCAATATACTACGTAACTGGGCAATATTCTACGTGGCTGGGCAATATACTACGTGACTGGGCAATATACTACGTAACTGGGCAATATACTACGTGGCTGGGCAATATACTACATGGCTGGGCAATATACTACGTGGCTGCGCAATATACTACATCACTGGGCAATATACTACGTGTCTGGGCAATATACTACGTGACTGGGCAATATACTACGTGGCTGGGCAATATACTACGTGGCTGGGCAATATACTATGTGGCTGGGCAATATACTACGTGGCTGGGCAATATACTACGTTACTGGCCAATATACTACGTGGCTCTGTGCGATATACTACGTCACTGGGCAATATACTACGTGGCTCTGTGCTGTATACTACGTCTCTCTGCAATATACTACATGACTGGGCAATATACTACATGACTGGGCAATATACTACGTAACTGGGCAATATACTACGTGGCTGCGCAATATACTACGTGACTGGGCAATATACTACGTGGCTCTGTTCTGTATACTACATCACTGTGCGATATACTACGTCACTGGGTAATCTACTACGTGACTGGGCAATATACTACGTAACTGTGCAATATACTAGGTGGCTGCGCAATATACTACGTGACTGGGCAATATACTACGTGGCTGGGCAATATACTACGTGTCTGGGCAATATACTACATCACTGGGCAATATACTACGTCGCTGTGCAATATACTACGTAACTGGGCAATATACTACGTGGCTGGGCAATATACTACGTGTCTGGGCAATATACTATGTTGCTGTGCAATATACTACGTAACTGGCCAATATACTACATGGCTGCGCAATATACTACGACACTAGGCAATATACTACGTAACTGGGCAATATACTACGTGGCTGGGCAATATACTACGTGTCTGGGCAATATACTACGTTGCTGTGCAATATACTACGTAACTGGCCAATATACTACGTGGCTGCGCAATATACTACGACACTAGGCAATATACTACGTAACTGAGCAATATTCTACATGGCTGGGCAATATACTACGTGACTGGGCAATATACTACGTAACTGGGCAATATACTACGTGGCTGGGCAATATACTACGTGTCTGGCAATATACTACGTTGCTGTGCAATATACTATGTAACTGGCCAATATACTACGTGGCTGCGCAATATACTACGACACTAGGCAATATACTACGTAACTGGGCAATATTCTACGTGGCTGGGCAATATACTACGTGACTGGGCAATATACTACGTAACTGGGCAATATACTACGTGGCTGGGCAATATACTACATGGCTGGGCAAAATACTACGTGGCTGCGCAATATACTACATCACTGGGCAATATACTACGTGTCTGGGCAATATACTACGTGACTGGGCAATATACTACGTGGCTGGGCAATATACTACGTGGCTGGGCAATATACTATGTGGCTGGGCAATATACTACGTGGCTGGGCAGTATACTACGTGGCTGGGCAATATACTACGTGGGCTGTGCAATTTACTACGTGGACATGCATATTCTAGAATACCCGATGCGTTAGAATCGGGACACCATCTAGTATACCATATAATTGGCAGTAAGGAACAGCTGCAGCAGCGATTTAGTTCAGTGCTGTAATGCTGTGCTGTGCAAATTGTTTGCTGTGGTGCAAATAGATTAACATCAACACCACTTTCCACATATCTTCAATACATATAGCATAGCCACCGGCATGCTATATGCCGGTGGCTATAGGTTTCAATGATCAAGGCTTATCCCTCCATTCATGTAAAGAAAAATAGGATGGAGTGCCAGATGTGAGACTTCACTAAGGCTACTTTCACACTGGCGTTTTTTTTAATACGTCGCAATGCGTCGTTTAGGGGAAAAAACGCATCCTGCAAAGTTGTTTGCAGGATGCATTTTTGCCCCATAGAGTTACATTACCGACGCATTGTGAAGTATTGACACACGTCGCAACCGTGTTGTGGCAGACCGCCGGGAGCAAAAAAGTTAGAGGTAACTTTTTTGCAGCCGACGGACCGC
This sequence comes from Ranitomeya imitator, assembly GCF_032444005.1. Taxonomy (NCBI): domain Eukaryota; kingdom Metazoa; phylum Chordata; class Amphibia; order Anura; family Dendrobatidae; genus Ranitomeya; species Ranitomeya imitator. Next base: position 59,215,350 of record NC_091290.1, on the reverse strand, counting down.
TTTTTCCGACCGCGCATGCGCGGCCGGAACTCCGCCCCCACCTCCCCGCACCTCACAATGGGGCAACGGATGCACCGGAGAAATGCATCCGCTGCACCCATTGTGCAGCACAACAAACGCTAACGTCGGAATCTCGGCCCGACGCAATGCGACGGGCCGAATCCGATGCTAGTGTGAAAGTAACCTTATTCGACATATATGATATATTCTGCGGCTATACCAAATGTATTCAAGATGGGAAACTGTCACGATCCATTTTTGGATTTGTGGCAGCTCTGGTTCCACTCAGTTTAAAACTTTTTTCCTTTTGGACTATCGGGGGTTAATGTCAGTTTTTCCCCGCTGGCTATCTGATGTTACTGCAGTGCTGCTGGGTCAGCTGATGCAGGTGGTGACCACTCCCACCATCCTTTAAAGGGTCAGCTGATGCATCAGCTGACTGTTGGTGATACAGTTTCTTTCTGGAGACTAGCTTAACAAGAGCAGCGCTCTGGTGTCAGCCACGTCTGGTGATTGGAGTCCAGTTGCTGTTGTTATCTGCGTTGTGGAGCTTAGCAGTGGTGTACATAAGCTAGTTATGGTGTCTTTTTTTTACCATATCCCTTTGGTGTTTGTCACTTCCTCCTGTGTGTATTATCTGCAGAGGTGAGGCTAGTGCTCCTTGCTGGCCACTGCAGCCCCGCGCTGCAGGCTCAAACAACAACGCTAAGCTCTGCCCACCGCCTCTGACATGCGGTCACATGATCGCAGGTCCTGTCTGCCTGCTCTGGAGAACGGCTAGCCTCTGCAGCACCGCTGCTACCGCTCTCTTTCATAGCTCCTCGGTGCCACAGGCTGTCCCTGGCACCAGACGTCCAGGCTAGCCTCCTGCGCTGTTGCCAGTGAGTGCCCGTCAGGTAGCTGGTTCTGACATTATAAACGACCGTCAGAGTTTTTTTTCTCCTCTTTTTTAAGGGGGAGGTTAAGGAGTGTTATCTGCATGGATCTTATGCAGGCATTAGCGGATCAGGTGAAACACCTGTTGCAAATGTTCCAGAAATTGAATGTGGAGCAGCGCACAATGGCTCAGACCCAGCAGCAGCTGGTAGATACTGTACAGGGGGCTGTCGCTGCGGGGTCTCTGGGTACTGGTGATAGAGATGTGTCAATGGTATCTCCTGAATCTCGAGTAAAACTGCCCGACCCCTTCTCAGGGAATAAAAAGGAGTTCAGTGCCTTCAGGGAGGGGTGTAAACCTTTTTTTTCCCTGAGGCCTTGTTCTTCTGGGGATGAGTTCCAGATGGTGGGGGTCATTATTTCCCTTCTTTGGGGGCTCCACAAGCCTGGGCCTTTTCTCTATCTCCCTCTGCTCCTGAGAGGATGACTGTTGATACCTTTTTGGTGCCCTGGGCTGCATTTATGATGAGCCTGACAGGGTCCGTATGGCTGAGGACATGCTAATGAATGTTCGGCAGGGCAAACATTCAGCTGAGTGGTTCTGTTCGGAGTTTCAACGTTGGGCTGCAGAGGTGTCCTGGGATGATGCTGCCCTTCAAGGGCTATTCCGCAGAGGCCTGTCTGAAGGCCTCCAGGACGCTCTGGCCCTTCATCCTCCACCTGACACTTTGGAGGATGCCATAACCCAGGCCGTACGAATGGACCGCAGGTTACGCGCCAGTGATGTCATGCAGTGTGAAACTTCCCTGTTTGCTGGCAGAAAAAATACTGGGGCTGCTCCTGAGGCCATGGAAATTGGCGTCACCTCGCTAAAAGAGAAGGAGACAAGACGACGCCGGGAGAAACAACTCTGTTTCTATTGCGGAGAACCCGGACATTGGAGAAAATAATGCCCCTCCTGTCCATCATCCTCTAAGATGACGGGAAACGACTAGGTCTGGGTAGCAGTCAAGGAGGCTGCCCAGACCTTCAGGTACTGTTTTCCTCATCTACTAAAGTCTTGTTAAAGATGGAAACTATGGGTAGACAATTATCGTTTTTTCTCTACAGCATTGCTGGACAGTGGTTCATCTCTCAACCTGGTCAGTTCCTGTGTTGTCTCCCAACACAAGATAGGGACAGTCAGGCTGGAGACACCACTTAAAATTGTGGCCATCGACTCTTCCCCTCTTACACGTACAGGTATTCTTTATGTTTCCAAAAGTTTTTCTTTACAGATCGGTTCTTCCCACAAGGAAGAGATAGAATGTTTTGTTATGGACAAATTGCCCGCAGGGCTAGTACTGGGCATGCCATGCCTTCAACGCCACAACCTGGTGATTGACTGGGAAACGGGAGATTATTAAATGGGGATCCAAATGTGTCAATTGTTGCCATAAATCTGTTTGTTGTCTGAAACTTGCAAAGCCTGTCTCGGTGTCTTCTGTTAGTCTGGAGGGTATTCCGGAGTACCTAAAAGACTTTGAGGACGTGTTCTCTGAAGGTGAGGCTGAGGCGCTGCCTCCGCATAGGCCATTTGACTGTGCTATTAATCTTATTCCTGGAGCCAAATTGCCCAAAGCCCATCTATTTAATTTGTCAGGCCCGAAGCGCCTGGCCATGAAGCAATATATTGCTGAAAGTCTTCTTAAAGGGCATATAAGACCTTCTGTGTCCCCAGTAGCTGCGGGGTTTTTCTTTGTTAAAAAGAAGGATGGCGGCCTACGTCCCTGCCTCGACTTTCAATGAACTTAATAAAATTACAGTCAGGAACACATACCCCCTGCCTCTGATTCCTGATCTCTGTAACCAGCTCTCTGGGGCAAAGTGGTTTTCGAAATTGGACCTCACAGGAGCTTATAATTTGATAAAAATATGGGAAGGTAATGAGTGGAAAACTGCATTTCTTACATCGGAGGAGTTATTTGAAAATCTGGTGATGCCATTCAGTCTCACCAATGCCCCTGCTGTGTTCCAAAATTTCATTAATGTAGTTTTTTCGGACCTCATTGGTCGCTTTGTTGTGCTCTACTTGGATGATATCCTTATATATTCCTCTGACAGACATTCTCATTTATCACATGTTAAAACAGTGTTTCAAAGACTCAGGGAAAATCAATTATTTGTTAAACTAGAGAAATGTTCTTTTTCTGTTCAGGAGCTATCATTTTTGGGTCTCATAATCTCTCCACAGGGGTTTCGTATGGAACCCAAGAAGGTGCAAGCCATTATGGAGTGGGTCCAGCCTTGGGGCCTTAGAGGACGCCAGTGCTTTTTGGGATTCGCGAATTACTATTGCAGGTTTATCAAAGGTTTTTCTCAGATGGTAAAACCTCTCACGGATCTCACATGTAAAGGGGCAGATGTCAAGAATTGGTCTCCGTCAGCCAAACAATCTTTTTTAACTTTGAAAAACTGTTTCACATCTGCTCCTGTTCTGGTGCAACCTGACTCATCCAAGCCGTTTGTGGTCGAAGTTGACGCTTCAGAGGTTGGGGTGGGGGCAGTGTTGTCACAAGGATCTGCTTCTCTGACTAACCTCAAACCTTGTGCCTATTTCTTGAAAAACTATTCTCAGGCTGAGAGGAATTATGACGTTGGTAAGAGAGAACACTTAGCAATTAACTTGGCGTTCGAGGAATGGAGGCATTTTTTGGAGGGGGCGGCTCACCCCATCACGGTCATCACCGACCACAAAAACCTAGAGTATATCAAATCTGCTAAAAGACTGAATCCCAGGCAGGCCCGTTGGTCACCTTTTTTCCTGATTCCAATTCTCAATAAGGTTTCATCCAGGGTCTAAAAGCGTGAAAGCTGATACTTTATCACGTAGTTTTGAGCCGCTATCCGCCCCTGATCCGCCGTCCCCCATTCTTCAACCCAGTATCATTATAGCCGAAGTGACGTCGGGATTGGAACGAGAGATTGTGGGGGTTCAATCTTTAGCTCCAAGGTCCATACCCAAAAACAAATTGTTTGTTCCTCAGCAATTACGTACCAAGCTCCTGCGAGAGTTCCATGATTCGAAACTGAGTGCTCACCCGGGCATTTCTACCACACGAGAGTCAGTAGCTAGAGTCTTTTGGTGGCCTTTAATGGCTTCGGATATTAAGAACTATGTCGCTGCATGTAGGGTATGTGCCCATTCTAAGAGCGCTCATTGCCGGCCAGCCGGGGAATTGATGCCTTTATCAATTCCAGGAAGACCATGGACTCACTTGTCCATGGACTTCATTACCAACTTTCCTGCATCCCGGTGTAACATGGTAATCTGGGTAGTCATAGACAGGTTTTCTAAGTTAGCGCATTTTGTACCTATGGCAAGTCTACCTTCAGCAGAGACTCTCGCTAAGCATTTCCTTGCACAAATTGTACGGTTATATGGGGTTCTTATGAACATTGTATCAGATAGAGGGGGACAATTTGTGGCTAAATTTTGGCGGCTCTTTGCAAATAGTTGGGGATCTTTGTCTTTTTCCTCGGCTTACCACCCAGAGAGTAACGGGCAGACGGAGGGCACCAACCAGTCGCTTGAACGAATTCTTTGATGTTTGACTTCTGCTCTGCAAAGCAACTGGTGTGATGCCCTACCGTTAGCAGAGTTCACCTTCAACAACCGTACCAATCAATCAACTGGTAGGTCACCGTTTTTTATTAATTATGGTCTGAACCCCCATTTTGGTGAATTCTCGTGATTAGATTCAGGCTGTCCAGGAGCTGAGGACTGTGTCAACCGAATCAGGGCGTGAAAAGTTTGGCTAAATATTTCCAGGCCTCAGGAGAATTATAAGCGTTTTGCGGATAAAAAAGGGACTCTGCTCAGGTTTTGCAGTGTGGGGACAAGGTGTGGCTCTCTACGCAGAACATAAGTCTCCGTTTGCCCTCCACCAAACTGGGACCTAAGTTCATCGGTCCCTACGAGATCATTGAGGTAGTTAACCCGGTGGCATATCGTCTTCGCCTTACCTCCCTCTTTGAAACTTCATAACATATTCCAGAGATCCTTGCTTAAACCCTTGGGATAGGTGGTAGAAGATCCAGGTGCTGTTCCCTCCCCAGTCTTGGTCGATGGGCATATGGAATTTGAGGTACAACATATTGTAGACTGCGGGCGGGTTTGGGGTATTTACAGTACCTGGTGCATTGGAGGGGGTACGGGCCGGAGGACCGGTCTTGGGTGTCGGCCAGATCAGTACACGCTGACCGTTTGGTTCGGGCATCCCATGCTCGGAATCCTGAGAAACCTGGGGGTTTAAGTAGGAGGTACTGTCATGGTTTACTGTGCTGTCCGGTCAGGTAGTTGCAGGGTTAACTGGGATGGCCTCTCTCTGGGTATTGGGAGGCTTTTTATAGCCTCACTGTGAGGTCAATCCTTATTGTGTATACTCTGACCCTTGGCTGAGTGTGTCTGACCCTGGTGTGCCTCTGTTTTGTGCATGTACTATTGTTTGTCTGTTTGGTTTCTGACCTGGTCCCGTCCCTGTTGTGATTCCTGCCTGCTGTTTCTGTACCGTCTATTGACCGTTCTGGTTTTCTGATCTCTTGCTACGTCCTGACTATTCTTTTGACTGCCCCTGTGTACTGCGCCGACCTCTCTGTGTGTGACCTTGGCTTGTGTGACTACGTTTTTCCCTGTCATCCCTCTTAACATCCTTGGCAGTTTCCTCTCCTTCTTACACTTTCTCCCTGAGCCACTGCAGCCCCATGCTGCAGGCTCAAACAGCGACGCAAAGCTCCGCCCACCCCCTCTGACAGGCGGTCACATGATCGCAGGTCCTGTCTGCCTGCTCTGGAGAATGGCTAGCCTCTGCAGCACCGCTGCTACCGCTTTCGTTTACAGCTCCTCGGTGCCACAGGCTGTCCCTGGCACCCGACATCCAGGCTAGCCTCTTGCACTGTTGCCGGTGAGTGCCCGTCAGGTAGCTGGTTCTGACAGAAAGTTAATTGTATTCTCCCTTCAGTCCCTCACTTCCAATCATTGGAATGATATAGGGGGCTGTGCAGTGTTGGACTGGGGTTCCAAAGACCCACCAATATCCAACTCCAGGGCCACAATTTTCAGCTACATGCAAATGTGATGTTATCCTCAATTTATATAGCAATGAACTGGGTAAATTAATAAATGAATAAGATGCAGCCTTTGCCTGGACGTAGTGATTTATGTATATAGTGCCTTGTACTGCTCATATAAGAGGGTGATGGATAACTCTTGCACAGGGGCCCACTGGATGATTCTCCTGTTCTCCTGTGGGCCAGTCCGAGCCTGTGTGCATGCATTGCTCACAACACAGTGACAGCACTGTTGTGACTCCCCCTGCACATTGAGTGACAGCCAGCTCTGCACAAACATGTTGGACACATTTGTGGCACATCTAGTCTTGCTGTCAGGCATGGTGCAAGAGGAGTGATTTAAACTGCATTCACTACATAGTAAGTGGTGACTGATACAGATCCCTGCAGCGCCCAAATGACTGGAAGTGAGCAGCTCCAGGAAGAATGTAACTTAATTTTCTCCCTGTAGCTGCTCTTGCAGTAAGCCTAGTAGACATGATTTAAATGCTATTTACCTGCTGATTACTATATCTGCAGGTAAATGGCTTTTTTGGAGTTGATAGGTTCTTTTTAATTGTACTATACAGGTGCATCTCACAAATTTAGACTATCATCAAAAAGTTAATTTATTTCAGTTCTTCAATAGAAAAAGCGAAACTCGTATATTAGATAGAGTAAATACAAACAGAGTGATCTATTTCAAGGGTTTATTTCTGTTAATGTTGAGGATTATGGCTTACAGCCAATGAAAACCCAAAAGTCATTATCTCAGTAAATTAGAACATATTATAACACCAGCTTGAAAAAATTATTTTATAATCCGAAATGTTGGCCTACTGAAATGTATGTTCAGTAAATGCCCTCAATACTTGGTTGGGGATTCTTTGGCATCAATTACTGCATCAGTGTGGCGTGGCATGGAGGCGATCAGCCTGTGGCACTGCTGAGGTGTTACGGAAGCCCAGGTTGCTTTGATAGCAGCCTTCAGCTCGTCTGCATTGTGGGGTCTGGTGTCTCTCATCTTCCTCTTTAAAATACCCCATAGATTCTCTATTTGGATAAGGTCAGGTGAGTTTGCTGACCAATCAAGCACAGTGATACTGTTGTTTGTAAACCAGGTATTGGTACTTTTAGCAGTGTGGACAGGTGCCAAGTCCTGCTGGAGAATGAAATTTCCATCTCCAAAAAGCTTGTCGGCAGAGGGAAGCATGAAGTGCTCTAAAATCTCCTGGTAAATGGCTGCGCTGACTTTGGTCTTGATAAAACACAGTGGACCTACACCAGCAGATGACATGGCTCCCCAAACCATCACTGATTGTGGAAACTTCACATTAGATCTCGATTTCCAAGGTCTAGTGTGAATTATCCACAATCACAGCTGAACCAATAACTTTAATCTAGTGACACAACGTTTCTGAGTGTTCCTCCAACCAGGGCTCCACTAAGTCAAATTGCAGTAAAATGGCTGTCGACTCACATCCTGGACGACTTTTCTGCTATGGGTCTGTGACCGCTGGCTCTGCTTATGTGACACCCATGGGCAGGGTCAGCTCCAGGTTTTTGAGGGCCCTGGGCGAAAGAGTCTCAGTGGGCCCCCCCTTTAACACATACCACGATTCATGATCGCATATAAACACAGCCATGTAGTATATAACACAGCCCACGTAGTATATAGCACAGCCACGTAGCATATAACACAGCCATGTAGTATATAACACAGCCCACGTAGTATATAGCACAGCCACGTAGCATATAACACAGCCATGTAGTATATAACAGCCCACGTAGCATATAACACAGCCACGTAGTATATAGCACAGCCCACGTAGCATATAACAGCCCATATAGTATATAGCACAGCCACATAGTATATAACATGGCCCACGTAGTTTACAGAACAGCCATGTAGTATACAGCACAGCCCACACAGTAGTATACAGCACAGCCCACACAGTAGTATACAGCACAGCCCACACAGTAGTATACAGCACAGCCCACACAGTAGTATATAGCACAGCCCACACAGTAGTATATAGCACTGCCCACATAGTAGTATACAGCACTGCTCACATAGTAGTATACAGCACTGCCCACGTAGTATATAGCAGCCCATGTAGTATATAACACAGCCCACGTAGTATATAGCAGCCCACGTAGTATATAGCAGCCCGCATAGCATATAGCAGCCCACGTAGTATATAACACAGCCCACACAGTATATAAGAGCCCATACCTTGTCCTCCCAGTCAGGCTCTGCATCCCCCCGCAATCCTTTGCTCCAGGTGGCAGGTGCTGCACACTTCCTGTTTGGCGACGCGCGGCTCACTCTCCGGGCACCAGATGGTCGAAAGTCACTCTGCGTATCCATGGCGACGCATTGTGGGTGGCTCTCCAGCAGCTGCGAAAGTCCGAGAGCTCCGTGCTGCCTCCTCTCTTCTAGCGTGCACCTCGGGCCACAGATGCCTGCCTCAGGGGCCGCATGCGGGCAGCCTGCCCCTAACGCTGGCCCTGAATGGGTCCCCCTGTCATGCCAGGGCCCCGGCACTTGCCCGGGTACGCTGGGTGCTGACGCCGGCCCTGTCCATGTGGTGTGCCAGCCACATGGTATGGGAATTTCTCTGCAGGTTCATCATGTTTCACAGAATCCCTTCCACTGTCAGCTGCGCGCTGGGACTTCACATAGCACTGTGCTCAACAAGGAATACAGTCCCAGGGCCAGGGCCGGCATCAGCACCTGGCGTACCCGGGCAAGTGCTGGGGCTCTGGCAAGACAGGGGGGGCCCATTCAGGGCCGATGTTAGGGGCAGGCTGCCCGCATGTGGCCCCTGAGGCAGGCATCTGCGGCCCGAGGTGCACGCTAGAAGAGAGGAGGCGGCACGGAGCTCTGGGACTTTCGCAGCTGCTGGAGAGCCGCCCACAATGAGTCGCCATGATACGCAGAGTGCCTTCCGACCGACCAGTGCCCAGAGCCGGGCGTTGCCAAACAGGAAGTGTGCAGCACCTGCCACCTGGAGCAAAGGATTGCGGGGGGATGCAGAGCCTGGCTGGTAGGACAAGGTATGGGCTCCTATATACTGCTTGAGCTGTGTTATATACTACGTGGGCTGCTATATGCTACGTGGGCTGCTATATACTAGGTGGGCTGCTATATACTACGAGGGCTGTGTTATATACTACATGGGCTGTGTTATATACTACGTGGGCTGCTATATACTATGTGGGCAGTGCTGTATACTACTATGTGGGCAGTGCTGTATACTACTGTGTGGGCTGTGCTATATACTACTGTGTGGGCTGTGCTGTATACTACATGGCTGTTCTATAAACTATGTGGGCCATGTTATGTACTATGTGGCTGTGCTATATACTATATGGGCTGTTATATGCTTCGTGGCCTGTGCTATATACTACGTGGCTGTGTTATATGCTACGTGGGCTGTTATATACTACATGGCTGTGTTATATGCTACGTGGCTGTGCTATATACTACGTGGGCTGTGTTATATACTACATGGCTGTGTTTATATGTGATCATGAATCATGGTATGTGTTAAAGGGGGGGCCCACTGAGACTCTTTTGCCCGGGGCCCTCAAAAACCTGGAGCCGGCCCTGCCCAGGGCCATAGAGTGACTAACCAGTCCCTGCCCATTACCTTTGGGAAAGGGGTACTGTGAGATAAAAGGACCCTCAGTATAGCTTGTAACAGCACTTCAACTGTAATTTTACAATAGGATGCTGTTTTTAAAAAATTGGTACACAGTAGGAGGGAATTGTCACTTGATCTCATGAATGACACACTTGATGTAAAACTTAAACCTCATGTAATGTATATATCGTGTACATTATTTTTCATTTTTTATTGCACATTTTTCCATTTTTACAGGATGCAACCAGGCCCTTTAGTGTTGGTTGGGTGTACTGGGGCATCTGTCCTTGTGGGGTGCACTCATATAGTGCTGGGCAGCCCACCTGATCTAAAAGTATGGGGGTAATCAATGGGCTGCTAGCCAGACTCTGTGCCTCACATGTACCCCCTTCATGAATTGGCAGGTTTGCGAGTGGCTGCTCATTTTGAATCTGTGCTGCCCCCTTTATCATGGCAGTCTGTTTCTCCTTGCTGGGGCATTTGTAATCTGACCTGGAGTTAGTAAGGCTGTTTCTTTTTCTGGTATTTTTTTTTATTTATGTCATTTAGTGAGCTGTTTCAGAACTTATTTTTATTCCAAGATCTCTTAATTAAATTGTACTTTGTTCGTGGGAAAAACTCTGGGTTGTCGCACTCCCACCCCTCGCTAACCAGTCAAGTCTACCAAAATCTATCAGTCTGTAATTTCTGTGGTTTTGTCTTTTCTGTCTCTGCCTGTCATTGGCATTGCTAAGGTCTTAAAATATCAAGAGCCAAGCCCCAAATTATGTGTACTCAGGGCTGCCACGAGGAATTTCAGGGCCCCCTACTGGCAAAATTTTTGGGCCTTCTTGAGACTCTGCCTAGTCTGCACCCCAGCTCCGCCTCCACCTCTCAAACCTTCCATAGTCCCACTGCCCACTCTTGGAAATACTCCACTTCTACACCCCATCCTCGCCAATCACACATTAACATTTCCCATCGAACACCAGATCACAAACATAGCCATCAAGTTTTATTTTGGCCAAGAGATTTTTTTAAGTTCCCACTACGACAAGGTAGACTTTTTTGGCTGGGCCCTACTCTACTCAAACCTATTAAACATTTCTTAAAATATCCAATACTCTTTTTAGGTATTTTTTGTATTTTTTTCTTTAAGGGTATGTTGCACATACATTTTATTAAAATGACCAATAATACCACATACAAGGGACAAATTTTGTCACACCATGGCCGGACCATATATTACCACCACATGGTGACAGAATAATACCAAATACAAGGCACAAATACAACCACACCATGACCTGACCACATATTACCACCACATAGTGACAGAACTCTGCAAAGGAGTGATTTCCTTCATTTCCTTTTATTCTAGTTCATCATTAAATAGGAATAAAAAGCCGGACGAAAGATTTTAAAAAACATATATTTTTTTTTAAATAAAAAATTTATTTTTAATTGATTAAAATTTTTAGATCCATACAATTAAATTTTTTAAATAATGGTTTATTTCAACATGTGTCTCTTCCACATTGGATAGACAATGCAGCAACTTGTTAGTATAGCGGAGTGGTCTAATTGTTGGGCGCTGGATCTTGAGGAAGCTGAGACATACAGTAACTTTTGGAGTTCGTGTCAGAGATGTGCTTTTCTTGCTCAGTATATATGTGTTTTATTTTTTCCCTTGGTATTTTTTCTCCTTGTGTGTAAAATAGCCATGTTAATATAAGTAACTTCTATTACTTTTATGCAAATAATAGCATACTGTCTGCAAACTATGAACTTTGACACGTGTCATCTGACTGCTTGGCGCTCCTTTTTTTGAAACCTGTGTATTTTTTTTTTTTTTTTTAATCTGTGTGTATTTAAAGATCCACCTATCTATGGTCCATGTGGCATTTCCTGAAGAAGAGGTTGCAAAAAACCTTGAAACGCGTAGACTAAACAACTGTCAAACTTTAATAACTTTCTGGAATTTCATAATTTGGGAAGCGCAGATGAAATCCACATATTCCTTTGCAAAGTTTGGATTCTTGCAGTCGGTGACTGGATTGTCAATCTGCGGCAGCCCTTATCTACACATGCTTTGAATACCTAATACCAGGTGAGCAGTTTTCTGTCAAACCGCTTACTCTATTTGTGGGATAAGACCCTATTTTTTAATTATTATTATTATTATACATTTTTATAGTGCCATTTATTCCATGGCGCTTTGCATGTGAATACGGGGCAAATATAGACAAATACATTAAACATGAGCAAAAAACAAGGCACACTGGTACATAAGGACCTGCCTGCGAGGGCTCACAGTCTGCAGGGTATGGGTGAGGATACACTAGGAGAGGGTAGAGCAGGTTGTGCAGCGGTTCAGTAGGTTGAGGATCACTGCAGGCTGTAGGCTTGTCGGAAGAGGTGAGTCTTCAAGTTCATTTTGAAGGTTTCTATGTAGGCGAGAGTCTGATGTGTTGGGGTAGAGCATTCCAGAGTATGGGGGAAGCACGGGAGAAGTCTTGGATGCGGTTGTGGGAAGAAGAGATGAGGGGAGTAGAGAAGGAGATCTTGAGAGGATCGGAGGTTGCATGTAGGTAGGTACCGGGAGACCATGTCACAGATGTATGGAGGAGATAGGTTGTGGATGGCTTTGTTTGTCATTGTGAGGGTTTTGAACTGGAGTCTCTGGGTGATAGGAAGCCAGTGAAGGTAGATTAGTCGGGCAGCAGAGTGTAGGATGGATTGGAGTGGTGCCAGAGTGCTAGAGGGGAGTCCAGAGAGTAGGAGGTTGTAGTAGTCAAGGCGGGAGATGATAAGGCCATGCACTAGTTTTTTGTGGTGTCGCGGTCAAGGAATGCACGTATCCTGGAAAAATTTTGAGTTTGAGATGGCAGGAGGAGGCAAGGACTTGGATATGTGGCTTTAAAGAGAGGGCAGAGTCGAGGATCACCCCAAGGCACCAGGCGTGTGGGACTGGGGAAAGTGAGCAGCCATTGACATTGATGGATAGGTCTGGTGGAGGGGTATAGTGAGATGGGGGAAAGATGATGAATTCTGTTTTGTCTATGTTCAATTGTAGAAAGCGAGCAGAAAAGAAAATAGCAGACAGACAGTGTGGGATTTTGGTAAGGAGGTGAGGTCAGGTCCGGATAGGTAGATCTGCGTGTTATCGGCGTAGAGATGGTACTGCATACCGTGGGATTCTATGAACTGTCCAAGGCCGAAGGTGTATATGGAGAAGAGTAGGGGTCCTAGAACAGAGCCTTGAGGAACACCAACTGACAAGGGGCTAAGTGAGGAGGTGGTGTGGGGGAGGGAGACACTGAATGTTTGGTCTGTCAAATATGACGAGATCCAGGGTAGGGCCAAGTCTGTGATGCCAAGATGCTATTTTGCGCTTGTGTCTCCCTATTTCCTCAAAGCACCACATCGTGACCGAATGCTAAAAAGGAGCTCTGTATATAGTGTTAATGTACAGGTAATACAGGGATCACCAAGAACATTATGCATAGGAGCTCTGTATAAAGTGTATAGTGTATAGGTAATGCAGTTATCACCAGTGACATTATACACAGGAGCTCTATATATAATGTATAGTGTACAGGTAATACAGTGATCACCAATGACATTATGCACATGAGCTCTGTGCATAGTGTACAGGTAATACAGTGATCACTGGGAAAACTCTCACGGTAAAGCAAGGATCTCACCGAGGTCATGGCAGTTCAGCTCTGCAGGGTATGCAGCCTCAGTGACCAGAGGTAACCTCAATGACCTAATCACTAATCACTGATGCTGTGCTCGCAGCAGTTCAGTCACCAGTGGTTCACAGCCTGGACAGTCGCATCTTGGCATCATCCAGGTTGAAAACTGTTTATTCGCCAGACATAGATTATGGCGTGGGATAGAATGACAGACAGGTATGGTATATTGTTGTTTTTTTTATTTTACGCTTATTACAGGAGAACGAGGGTTTTGGTGGAATTAGGCGTTAGGTGAGTATAACTGTGTTTGTTATTTTTAAATAAAAAAGTAAAAGTAGGTTTTGTTTTATATCTAATAGAGGACTTTATTCTTGCTTTGTCTTTATTTACCATATAACTATTCAATTGTTAAAGAACCTACAATTATTAGGTTCTGTAGAAGGACGTAGATCTGGGTATTTATTATGATGGAATATAGGCTGAACTGGATGGACAAATGTCTTTTTTCGGCCTTACTAACTATGTTACTATGTTACTATGTTAAAGGATTAGTAATGGATTGGTGTCTTATACTTTATACCTCTGAACACAGCTGAGGGCTCTGACCAGCACGGATGATCTCACCGCCGATCAGTAGCAGTGTTTGCCACGCTGTCATGCACATGGCAGCGTGACAAACATCTGGTGTTCAGGCAGCCAAACCCGAATAGTAACACTGACTTCCTGGTGAAGTTTGTGTTTGGTGTCCGTGCCCGAACAGTAGGTGTTCAGTACGGACGCCGAACTTTACTGTTTAGGTTCGCCCATCTCTAATCATGAGGGTGCCTCTACATTTGCGACAACTGTGAATACAATTAAAACATTAGTGGGTAATACCAAAAAAACTGAAATTATAAACAACTGGTTAAACAATAATTGTAGTATGGAGGGAGGCTATAAAATTAGAAGGAAGAATAGTGAGGAGCAACAAGAAGAGAATCAGCTAGCATCTATAGGAATGATAAGAAGCCAAGGGATCTGTTCAGGCCTGTCGGGGTCCTTGTATCTAGGGTAACAATCCATTTTGCTTCATGCTGCGCCAGGAGGTTCCTAATGTTACCTCTCCTGACCCCAGCGTGAATAATATCGATGCCCCTAATGTTGAAAGACGGGGGTCACAATTATGATCATTCCTAAAATATCGGGGAGATAGTTTTTAATAGAGAGGGGTCTGCGACTGTCTTGGCTACACCAATTTCCCGCACGTGCTCTCGCACTGTCACTTTAAGCACTCTAGAAGTGAGGTCCACATAAATAAGTTGATAATCGCATGTGGCATAGTAGATGACATTACTGCTATTGCAAGTAATCCCTTGCTCAATCTGAAAGTGCTTGTCACTATCTGCTGAAGTTCATGAGTTACAGCACAGGAAATTGGCGCAGGAAAGACAGTAGACACAAGGAAAACACCCCGTGATTGCCCCCCCCCCCCCCCCCCACCCGAAAAATAGTAATTTTCTCAGGGATATAGTGGCTCTTGACCAGCAAGTCTCTCAAGTTCTTTCTTCTCCTCGGTGTCATTAAGGGCATGTCCCCATGGAAGTCTCAACCTGAAGTATGGGCCAACCTTTTAACAGTATCTTCCTCATGTTGTTTCATTCATGGTTGTAGGTAGAGATGAGCTTAATCTTATTCTCTCCTTTCTTTTTATCCTCATTTTTTGTTTTCATTTTGATAAAAGAATTGACTCTGGGGGGATGGGTTGGGCTGTTGTAACCCTGTTTTATGATCCTCCGACTGTAAGGCTATGTGCACACGTTGCGGATTTTGATGCGTTTCCACAGCTTTTTTGGACGTGCGGAATTACATCAAATCTGCAATGTAGTGCACTACCAATGTTAGTCAGTGGGAAATTGAGAATTCGTGTGCACATGCTGCGGAAAAATCTGCTCGGATTTGCAGCGTTTTATTTTCTGCAGCATGTAAATTCTTTTTGCAGATCTGCAGCATTTCTGCACCCATTGATTACATTGAGAAAAAGATCTGCGGTTTTGCTGCAGAGTTGCGTGCGAGAAACTCTGCAGATCGGTGGGAGGAAGAGTTTGTGAGCGGAGAAGATGTGTGTGTGTGTGTGTGTGTGCAGGTCTGTTTGTAGGCAGGCATCATGCAATGGGACTACTAGTCCCATCCGGCTATGCCTGCTATAGTGACAGCTAGCCGATGATGGAACAGTAGTCCCATCATCTGGCTACAGTGTTCAAGTGTAAAAAAAAAACACATACACACATATACAGTACATACTCGCCATACAGCTTATCCCCGACGACACCATTTTGGAAAGTAGACCCCTAAGGAACTCACCTCGATGTGTTGTGAGAGCTTTGAACCGCCAAATGTTTCACTACAGTTTATAACGCAGAGCCGTGAAAATAAAAATTATTTTTTTCCCACAAAAATTATGTTTTATCCCCCAGTTTTGTATTTTCCCAAGGGTAACAGGAGAAATTGGACCCCAAAAGTTGTTGTCCAATTTGTTCTGAGTACGCCGATACCCCATATGTGGGGGGAACCACCGTTTGGGCGCATGGGAGCGCTCGGAAGGGAAGGAGTGCCATTTGGAATGCAGACTTAGATGGAATGGTCTGCAGGCGTCACATTGCGTTTGCAGAGCCCCTAATGTACCTAAACAGTAGAAACCTCCCACAAGTGACCCCATATTGGAAACTAGACCCCCAAGGAACTTATCTAGATGTGTTGTGAGAACTTTGAACCCCCAAGTGTTTCACTACAGTTTATAATGCAGAGCCATGAAAATAAAAAATCCTTTTTTTCCCACAAAAATTATTTTTAGTCCCCAGTTTTATATTTTTCCAAGGGTAACAGTTGAAATTGAACGCCAAATGTTGTTGTCCAATTTGTCCTGAGTATGCTGATACCAAATATGTGGGGGGGAACCACCGTTTGGGCGCATGGCAGAGCTCGGATGGGAAGGAGCGCCATTTGGAATGCAGACCTTGAGCGAATGGTCTGCGGGCATTATGTTGTGTTTGCAGAGACCCTGATGTACCTAAACACTAAAAAAATAACACAAGTGACCCCATTTTGGAAACTAGACCCCCCATGGAACTTATCTTGATGTGTGGTGAGAACTTTGAATGCCCAAGTGCTTCACAGAAGTTTATAATGCAGAGTCATGAAAATAAAAAATATTTTTTTTCTACAAAAAATATTTTTTTAGCCCCCAAGTTTTTATTTTCACAAAGGTAACAGGAGAAATTGGACCCCAAAAGTTTTTGTCCAATGTGTCCTGAGTACGCTGATACCCCATATGTTGGGGTAAACCCCTGTTTGGGCACACGGGAGAGCTCGGAAGGAAGGAGCAACGCTTTGCTTTTTCAATGCAGAATTGGCTGGAATTGAGATCGGATGCCATGTCGCGTTTGGAGAGCCCCTGATGTGCCTAAACAGTGGAAACCCCCCAATTATAACTGAAACCCTAATCCAAACACACCCCTAACCCTAATCTCAATGGTAACCCTAACCACACCCCTAACCCTGACACACCCCTAACCCTAATCCCAATCCTATTCCCAACCGTAAATGTAATCCTAACCCTAAATTTAGCCCCAACCCTAACCCTAACTTTAGCCCCTACCCTAACCCTAACTTTAGCCCCAACCCTAACCCTAGCCCTAACCCTAGCCCTAACCCTAGCCCTAACCCTAATGGGAAAATGGA